>NC_136966.1:21829952-21897452 GCF_032717465.1 Coenobita brevimanus
TTATCATTATCATTAGTTGTGGTAGTAGTAGTAACAGTAGTAGCAACAGTGGAAGTAGTAGTAGTAGTAGTATAAACATTATCAGTATTATTATTTGTTCGAGTAATGTACAGTACATTGCAGTTCGAGACCACTTTTCCATGACTTTCCTCCTCCATGTCTAACTAGAGTAAGGGCATTTGTCCGATGGTCTTCTTACTGTTTGCACATAGTATTTCCGTGTCGCCCTGCGAACTGGACAAAAGTCGGCAGAACTTGCTGATAACTGTTCGAGTGAGCGAGCCGAGCAAGATCTGTATCAGATTATGTGGTAGGGTGATGAAGCACAATATCAAAACTTAATGATCTCGGATACTACCGGTATGAAAACTACAGCGAACCCATGAATGTTGTTTAGCTGATGGAAAAGAAATAGGTGTTACTTTAGTGACTTTTGTCCAGATTCGCCACAATAGTTAAAAAATAAAAAATAAAAAGCTCCAAACTGAGCACAAGAACGAGGTTATCTCGGAAAGTGTTAAAGCTATAGTGGACCTATGCCATCGTTAGAATGCTAAAATAACATTAAGCCTGCCTTGATTTATGTTTGGAGCTTTGAAGTAAAGATGCCAAAATATTTAGAGTAGCTAAACATTTCTCTCATATTTTTTAAATTCATATTTCTGACAAGAGGGTCATCCTCCTCCTCATCGATATCATCAACTTTATCATCATCATTCCACTGTTTCCCACTAACAGTTGCCAAAAAAATACTTCTCTCATATGAAGTTACTTCTACAGTATATCTCTATGATCATCATCATGATCATCATCACCACCATCATTTATGATGGTGATATATTAATCCAGTCTGAAATAAGTGCCTCTCCCCAACTTTCTCCACTCTGACTTACTGATGGTAGTCTGGTCCATCCCAACCCAACATAATAACTGCTTTCCTACACCTGGTTTTCTATTCATACTTTTTGCTCACTCTCTCGTCTTTGTTATCCCTCCCTTTTCACCTCTTCAGCACAAGAGGTCTTCCCGGAACTGACTTCAGTCGCTTACCAGTAGTCAAATTAAATTACAACACGTCATCGTAATGAAGGCTTTAATGAAGACTGTTTATACCCAGCCCTTGTGTTCGTGCAGGATGGGCATGATTCCAAATATGCTTGGAGGGGCAGGAGGTGGTCAGACGCCGGAGAAGAGAGGAAGCGGGGTGTTGTCCGGAGGAACACAAGATCAGTCTCAGGTTAGGGTAAGGACCAAGCAATTTGCTGATTGGAATATTTTAAAAAGTCTTAACAGATCTTCCAAAACACTCTCCTGCTGACGTACCCTCTCCCTCCTAGCAAATAATTCACATCAGTTCTGAATGAAACAATCTAAACATGTGGATATCAGCGCCTGAGCACTATCTGCTGCGTGTAGAAGGAATGCTTAGCTACAGGAATCAGTGTCAATGGGATGCCCCAAATTGGATTCATTGAAAACACACGCACAAAAAAAAAAAAAAAAAGTGCCCGGCAGTTGCAAGCATTAAAAAAAAAAAAATCACAAGTCGTCGGGCGGGGACGGTTAATTCACTTCCCTCCTTCCTTCCATTAACCATCCTTTCTCCTTCCCCTATTTTAACCCACTGTTTTCCTCTCCTCCCTCTTCACCCACCACTCACATGCCCAACTACTCAAACAGGCGAGTCACACAGGAGCCTCCCTTCTCGTCAGCTCATCTTCCTTTTTCCTTCCCCTTTCCCTTCTTGTCCCATCAGTTCCTCACTCTCCACACTTTCCTACTCCTCCTCTCCCCTTCGAACCCCTTTTAACTCCTCTCCTCCCCTTCTCCATTTCCCAGACCTCCCCTTACTATCTTTTATTCGCCCCTGTGTAGAGTACAACTCTCATGTATGGGGAGGCTCCCCACATACAGCTCTTCTCAATAGGGTGGAGTCAAAATCTTTTCGTCTCATCAGCTCTCCTCTTCTTACTGACTCCCTTCAACCTCTGTCTCTTCACCACACTGTTGCCTCTTTATCTCTTTTCTATCGCTACTTTAATGGTCACTGCTCCTCTGAACTGTCTGCTTGCATCCCTCCACCTCTACGACGGGCGCGTAGCACCTGTCTAGCAACAAACTCTTATCCCTTTTCTGTCCAACACTCTAATGCAAGAGTTAGCCGTTACTCCCAGTCCTTCATTTATGCAACAGGTCAACTCTGCAACTATCTTCCTCTGTCTGTATTTCCTACTTCCTATGATCTCCAGTCTTTCAAACGCAGTGTGTCCAGGCATCTCGAAATAAACAGATCTTGAATTTGGCTCACTCTTGTTTTTTTTTTTTTTTTGGAAGGAATTGTTTGCGGACTCCTAGCCTTTGGTTCCTTCTTACTCGCATTAATATATATATATATATATATATATATATATATATATATATATATATATATATATATATATATATATATATATATATATATATATATATATATTGTCACAAACTGCTCGTCAGTGAAGAATTCACCAACTCTCTACAGAAGTCCCAATTTTTTAGACGAATTTTCAGCAAGGGATTTAACATTAGCTGTCCAGCTTAGATTGGTGTTTAGTGTGACACCTAGGATATCAATTATATTGGATATGGGAATACTGACATCATTTAAAATTATGCGGGAGTCTGAGGGATTCTTTCTGTTGGGGAAATTAATGTATTTAGTTTTCTGAACATTAAATGAGACCAGATTTGTTTGTCTCCATTGATTAATTTTAGGAAGGTCTTGGTTCAGTGAAATTGCTGTATTCATTTGGGAATTTATATCAGATTGTGTAACGGAGGTACTAAATGTGAAAGAACTCTGAATTGTCAAGTCATCAGCATAAGAGTGTATTGGGTTGTGAGTGACAGATAGGAGGTCATCTATATGAATGAGAAAGAAGGCTGGGGCCAAAACTGATCCCTGAGGACGAGGTACACCAGCATTAATTAATGGAATGAAATTGGGAATAAATTCCATCCAGCATGAGCCGTGTTCTTCTATTATGAAGGTAAGGAGAAATTAAAGGAATCAGTGATGCAAGGCCGTGGTGTGACATCGTAGACAATATGGCTCGGTGCCATACTGTCAAATGCTTTTGAAATATCAAGTGCTATTGTGTGTGTTTCACCATTTTGGTCTATTGTTTTGTTAATCTACTGGGTAAGAAGGCAAAGAATCTCTACATTTGAATGTTCTTGTCTAAATCCATACTGCCGATCATTGATTAATTTATTGATTTCTAGATGCTTGACTATGTGTTTGTTTATCAGTGTCTCAAATACTTTACCGAGAACGGAAGTTATGACAATGGGTCTATAGTTTGATGGATCAGAAGTGGCCCCCTTTTTAGGAACAGGATTGATATTTGCTTCTTTCCAAGAGGCTGGAAAACTTGAGGTACGGATGCATAAGTGGAAAAATTTTGTCAATACTGGAACCAACACTGGGGAGCAATTTTTAAGTAATACTGAAGGAATTTCATCTGGACCAGTAGCTTTGTCTACTGAGAGATTCTGCAATTAGCTTGTACGTATCTTGTGTGAATCTTGAAAAGGGGTTTATGTGGGGAATCAAAATCTAGTACAGGAATATTGTGATGTTCTGTATTGAAGGTTGAGTTTGTTGAAAAAAATATCAACAAGAAGGTTGGCTTTTCCACGTGGGTCACTTACTAGATTTCCACTGGGGGACTGTAAAGGTGGAATGGAAGAGGTAGTAGAGAAGTTAGGTTTGAATGAATTAAGGGTAGACCAGAATATTTTGTAATCATTTAAGTTGTTTAGTAGTTTGTTAGGTTGTCTATGAAGAAAGTTTGATATAGAAAGATTGGTAATAGTTTTAGCATGGTTTCTGATATTTTTATAATAGTTAAAGGCTTCTTTGGTTTTGGTCCTTGTATAAATGTTATACACTAGGCTATTGTTTTATGTTCTGTTACTCTAGCACAATTGTGGTCATATCATTTAGGTGGATTACATCTTTTTCTGTAACTATGATGGAAAATGAATGTTTCCATGCCTACTTTAATGAAATCCTGTACGTGGCCCAATATGGAGTCTGCATATTAAGAGAAAAAGGAGGTTCAAGGAACATTCATGAAAATAGTTTGGAGACCCTCCCAGTCTGCCCTGTCGTAGTGCCATTTAGTCACCACGACAGGTTCAGAGCAGGAGGGTGTGGTAGGTGTGAAACTGGTGGCTTGAATTAGACAATGATCCGAGGATCCGGGAGGGGACTTCATTTCGACACTATAATTATCTGAATTGGTTGCTAGAAACAAGTCCAGTAAGTGGGGATTTTGATCGAGGTTGTCTGGTACATGGGTTGGTTGATTGACTAACTGGCAGAGATTAAATGAGTCTGCAAACAGCTCACATTCAAGACCAGAGTCTTCAGCTCTGGCTGAATAAGTGAGCCTTTCAACATTATGGACATTAAAATCACTCCCCCCCCCCCGTGTCCTGTCTCTGTCGTCACCCCTTCATTCTCTGTGTCTCTCTGTGTCTCTCTCTCTCTCTCTCTCTCTCTCTCTCTCTCTCTCTCTCTCTCTCTCTCTCACTGTTCCTTTTTATGAATGACGTCACACATTGTCCCACCCCCTGTTGTGAGCACCAGGGTTTACCTTCACGATTCTATGCCTCTTAATTCCTTCTGTGTGTGTGTGTGTGTGTGTGTGTGTGTGTGTGTGTGTGTGCGTGTACAAAATACTAAGCCATTAATTTCTTCTGCCTCTCTTCCTCCATCTTCCATTTTCTGTTCTTATCTTTCTGTTTTTTTTTTTTTTTTGTTCCCCTAACCAAATCTTCTCTCAGTTTTTTTTACAAGTTACAGCCACTATGTTCCTTCTTCCTCTGTCTCATCTTTATTTCTCCCTTCTTTTTCACTTTCTTCTCTTGTCTTCTAATTTCTCTTCCATCGTTGTTAATTTTTTTTTCTCGTTTTTAGGATCTCCTCTTCATTTGCTTCTCGCTCATTTTCCCTCTCATTTACTTCCTTATCTGTTCTACGTTCCCTTCCTCTTATTTCTAGCTTTGTCTTCCCATATTCCTTTTTTTCCTCTTCCTTTTTTCGTCTTTCCGTCAATTTTTATTCTCATCTCCATTTTTTTCTCCTCGTCTGTCCTTTCTATTTTTCGTTTACCTTCTTCAGCTCAATACGCTTCCATTCCTCTTGTCATCTCCAGACGATGTTATGCACTGTAAAGGAGACTTTTCCGGCTGCAGTGGTTTAATACTGACTTCATTAAACTCTTCACTGTCTGAGTGCTCATTTCAGCTCGGTAAAATCACACGGTACCACCACAAAAATAATGAATAATATCGATTGCCAGTATGTATTGACTATGGTCTCCACACAGTTCCAAAACACTGACATATGGGACCAGTACTTCTCTGCAAATTCACACTATGATAGCTGAACGTACAAGAACACAGAATCTGAAAATATGTGCGAATTTATTAATTGACCAGTGATCCCCTAAAGTCATTTAAATTGCTTAAATCGGAAAAGAAAACGTTAAAAAATATCCCGGGATATTAACCCAAGGAACAATTGACCCAGTGTGTAATATATATGTGAAGAATGAACCGCAAAGTGTTTGTAAGAATGAAGGAATAAAGAAGAGGCACGTGTATGAGTAAATACAATAAGATCTCTATAACAGTGTGAAGGGTATAATGACGTCCTCAGGTTGAAGATGACTCCTTTACTTATATTTTAAAGCCGGAGGGAATGGTAGGTGGGGTAGAGTTCTTTTCTATCCTTATTCCGTACTGTAGGTGGTATGAAAGTCTTCATTATTTAGTTGCACCTCTTCCTCACCGAGATATTTTTCTCATTACTCATGCACCTTATGATTCACTTCTGTGCTCTATATATCGTGTACATATCGGCAAAGTTTGCAACAGGAACATCTGTCTGTCTATCCATCTATAGTCAGACGCCTTAATTCCGAAAGCGGTGGCCATAAAAGATTCGTCATCATGTCTCTCTGTCCTCTGCCATCAGGCTGCTCTATCTCCAACCCATATCACCCTCACTCACATGCTTCTCCACCCGATCCCTCCATCTTATCTCCCCTTCCTCTCTTCCCCTCCACCTCACTCACATACACAATCCTAGTCAGTATCCTAGTCTCCATTCTCTCCTCATGGTCAAACTGTCTTGCGGTACTTTTCCTCATTCATTCTATACCAATATCATGCAAAAGGATATTAAGGTGTATGTGAGGGACAAATCACTAAAGAAAAGATTCTACAAAACAACTGGAGCCGATCAAAATATGATTTTTTCTCATATACGTGTAGTGCCACAAATTTGATATTCATGTATGTGTTTAGAGGTACTGTAATTTTAAGTTAGATAGGGTGTAACCTGAATATTAGTTTATAAATTCCTATCCTAAGTAGTAATTCATATGTTAATGATTAATGTAGGGTTAACTTTATTTTTATATGTATGTATCTCTGTATCTATGCAGTGGGTGATGTAATTGTGGATGTTGAGCTATGGGAATTCCCCGTCTGGTCGAGTAATGAATAACAGATGCGCGCAGCTCTTCCCCCTTGTTTGTGCATCGTTGCCGGGCGCCGAGTTTAAACTTTAAACAGAATAATGATGAATATACAATTCTTTCCGTAACCTAGTTGTGAAATGTTTACTAATGAAGCTGCTAGAACCCAAATATGTAAGATTAACAGTCCAAAAGGCCTAAATAATGTCATTTGTGAGGATTTAAAGGTCCCATTTGTCTTGGCCGTCACTAGATGGCATAAGCTGCTCTCAGATTCAAAGTGAGATAGTGATAGAATCAGTATCTAAATTGAGTAAGGAATAAATCCCAAATTTTCCCCAATTCAATCAAAAGTCCTGGCGTCATGGGTGCACTGCTAAATAAATTGTAAAGAGAATTGAAACCCACCATATTTCAAAAACACCACCTCATTTGACTTAGCAGTGGTGTCGCTAGCGTGACCGACGAGCTCACTCGAGCCCCAGACGTCGTATATAATGGACGTTTGTTCAGGTGAGCCGTCCACATTTCTTCTTCCTCCCCCTCTTTTTCTTTGTTTAATCCTTACTTGTCATGGACTATATGAAGTAATATTGTTGAAAGTTTAACGTAGTGATACTCGAGCCCCAGACGTCGTATATAATGGACGTTTGTTCAGTCCACAGACACCGGCGACGTCAGTGTGAGCATGACGCCTTTCCCATAGTATTGTCCAAAGACTTGTGCATACACACATTACACTATCCATGAATTATTATATAAACCAAATGTAATTGTAACAGTATTATTGATCTATCAAGTGAATTTTATTTTGTAAATAAGAAATGGAAATTTGGAAGTGATATAATCTGGTAACGGAAGAGCGAAATTCAAAACCATTAACCGTTTTCTTTCTTGTAACTAAGGTTAGGAAGTTAGGAGCGTGGAAGGGAACTTAGTGATTGTGAGCAATGATGTAATTTTGAAATGAACCTCGAGGCTAGACAAGCCCGAGTGATTATGTATTCTTGGTTTTTATACAATGTTTGAATAGTACCTCGAGGGGAAACAAGCCCGAGTGATTACGAATTCTTAGTGATTATGTTTTTTTTCTGAATTATTCCTCGAGGCTAAACAAGCCCGAGTGATTATGCATTTTTAGTGATTATATAGCAATGATGATTATGAACTGTAAAAAATACTGAATTGATATTGGATTCTAGGGAGTTACCTGATGTGAGTATATTATATGGATGAAAATGAACACGAGTAATCATTCTTATTAGTTCGAGGCTATGCCAGCCCGAACAGATAACCCATGATCGTAAAAAGGTCCTTGACTTGAGGCTATTGTCGAGCCCAAGAATAACTGACAAAAAGAAAGTATGGTACAACAACTCCATACATCGCTTGTATGTATCAAATTGTTTTCGCCTGGTAATAAAGTTGGAGGAATGATCATCTAAAACCCTGGTAACATGTACAATCTTCTCTCATACTAAAAAGGGTCATGTAACTAAAAATGTTTTGGTGGAAATTAGCATAGAATTATTAAAGTAGAGTAAAGTACATATCTTTTCTTATTTTCTTAGTGTACCTAATCAAGGGAGTTAAGTCCTCAAGCCTAATTCACTCCCCTTCCAATTCAAGATTCCTTCGCTGAGGGAACGACGACCACCTGTGGTACTGACTAAATCTAAGCTCGGCCAAAAACTACGAACGCTACCACAATATTTCTTAAATTACTATAAACTATTATATTAAGTCGAGTACCACTTGTATTATCCATGGATGAGTTGATCAGTGCCAACAACAGGTAAGATTATAAATATCCGTCATTATCCCGGATGAACAATAACGGTGGGCATAGTAAATTCTTACGGTTACATTGGTGTCAACCGGTGGTGGCACAAAGTTACTAGCATTACACTGGTGTCAACCGGTGGGATAAATATCCTGGTATTACATACGTACCTGTAGGTTAGATATTTTAGTGTGATCAGCTATTTTGAAGAATGTAACTTCTGTACTATCTCACTCTTTCTCCTTCTTTCACCTACTATTTTCTTGCGTTTTCTCCTTTCTTCCTTTCGATTGCCTTTTATCTGTAGTTTCTTCTTTGAGTTTTATTGAACCCTTCTCCATTCTACATTTCGTCCTTCGCAGTTTGTTGTTTTTATTTCCCTATCCTAATCTTCCTCGTCTTTCTTCATTCTTCTTTCCATCCATCCCCCATTTTTTTTTTCTGTCTCTGTCTTTTCTTTTCCCCCTCTCCCCTTCTTTCTCAAGTCTCATTTATTTGTTTCTGTCTTATTTTCATCCAATCCTCCCTCCTTCGTGTTTTTTCTCCTCCTTCTCTGACTTTGTATGTCCTTATATTTCTCCTTCGTCTCTGTTCTCTCCTTTCTCCATTCTCTTCCTTTGTCTGCCTCCTTCATTGTTTCATCTTATCCTTCATATCACCTTTCTCTTGACTTGATCTTTCTTCCTCTCCTCCCTCTCTCCTCTGTTTGTCTGTTTGTCTATATATATGTTTGTCTGTCTATCTATCCTATCTTTCTGCCTACCTACCTATCTATCTGTCTATCTATCTATTTTTCTGTCTGTCTACCTATCCATCTATTTACCTGTATCTATCTACTCTTATCCCCAGGCTTCTAGGAAATAAAAATGACTATAAGCGACTGAAGAGGATGTTAATAGTGAAAATAGAAAGTGGAGAAAGAAGGAAACATGGGGGAGAGAGAGAGAGAGAGAGAGAGAGAGAGAGAGAGAGAGAAAGAGAGAGAGAGAGAGAGATGGAAGAGTGGAAGAGAGTCGTATTTTATCCCCTTTCGAGGTGTAGGGGTCCGAGGTTAGGCTAACTTATTGTACTGCATTTAAGAGCATATAACTAGGCTACATTCACTGGCTGCAGTACATGACTGATAAATCTTCAGTTGCTGGGCCGCCTTGACCACTAGACCGCGAGCCGCAAAATATAGTACATCTGTCCCAAATCTACGCCTCTTCTGCCCCATCAGGAGCGTAGGTGCCCGGGGCCAGGCTACTCCGTCTTGAATTTCAAGGCAAGGGTGTCTGACTCACTGGCCCAGAGTGGCATTATGATCATTAAACCCCAGCCAATTTCTCGGACGTAATCCCTTGTGGCGCCGTCCGGTTGGAGCGCCATAACCCACTGAACCACCAGGTGTCATTTGGCAATATGATTTCCACCCAGCGTGGTAAATGGTTTCCTAGGGTACAGTAAACAACTTGGCTTGTCATTCAGTGTAGTCAGCACCTACCACCAGAGTATAGGAAATTATTAAATGGAAAACAGTGCTATCCCTAAGTGGTTATCAGTACACAGGCAGCCCCTCCGAGGATGAAAAAAAAAAAAAAGTTAGAAAAACAGAGAGAGAGAGAGAGAGAGAGAGAGAGAGAGGTGGACTGGACGAAGGGAGGAAGTTATGTGTCTGGGGGGAGGAGACTGGTCGAGGGTCATAAAGGGTCATAAACTGGCAGGGAGAGAGGGAGACTGGTTGTAGTGACAGGGAGTGAAAGAGGAATGGGTTTTGAGGTGGAAGAGATTGAGGGACAGGGAGGGATAAAGTGAGGAAAAGATAGAGTGAATGAAGAGGAAAGGAAGGGATGGAGACAGAGGAGAGATGGAAGGGAGCAGGAGGGAGTCAGGGAAAAGGGATGGAGGTTAACAAGTGCAAAGTAGCCTACTGTACAAAGGAATATGAAGGAAAACAAACAACGACAAGCCAGTTGGTTCCCTCCAGGCTGTTTGAGATGGGGAAATGAATAACTCCTGTAACGATTTTATGAGACAAAGGCAAGGATAGGAAAGCAGAATGCTCTTCCCCACCCACTAAATCCTCCAGTCGCAGTTACTAGAGAGGAAAAGCATGGAAAGAGCTGTTATGAAACATGGAAAGGCCTTCATTAAAATATCATAGCAAACAATGAAAGGAAATCCAATTCTCCTTTATCCTACCTGATATGCAGGGACTGAGGGAAGAGCGGAGAGGACGAGAGGGGAGGGAGAAAGACGAAATGTGAGATAGAAAGAAGTCTGAGCAGAGAGTGAAGGAAAGGGAAGGGACAAGGAAGGAGGGAGGGGGTGGGAGAACGAGGCACAGGTAGAGAGAGGGGAACTGAGGGAGGGACGAGGAGAATGGTAGGGGTAAGAGAAAGAGGCACGAAGAGAGAGAGAGGGACAAAGAGGGAGGGGACAGGGAAACATGAAGAGAACAGAGAAAAAGATGCAGGGGGCAGGGGGAAAGGGGTAAAGAAAGGGACAAGGTGGGAGGGAAGAAGTACGAGAAGAGGCAGGGGCAGAGGGAGGCCGAGAGGTAGCGTGCTAATTAAAAAGGAAGAGAGAAGGACGGTAGGGGGAAAAGGATGGTGTAGGAGAGAAGGTAGGGAGAGAGAGGGAAGTGGAAATGCGGAGACAGAAGAAGGCGGAAAGAAGTCAACAGAGAGAATGCGAGGAAAGACTAGAAAAGCAAAAATGGAATAAGAAGAAAAAGTAATAGACAAGCAATAACAACTAATCAATTGGAAGTTTTAAGGCTACTTAGTATAAGATAGGCCAAGATTAAAGTATTTATTCGATTAGTCTAAGGCAAAAATAGCAATGCAGGAAGATAGACAGGACAGAGAAGAAAGGGGGGAAAAAGAACAAAAAGAGAGAGGGAGGAGAGAAGAGAGAGCAGGAAAGGGAGAAAGAAATGGAGAGGGCAGGACGGGCAGAGAGAATGGGATTAGGAACCTGACTGGATGAAGGAGGAAGTGATGGAAGGATAGGGAGAAAGGGAGAGGGTGAGGCAGAGAATGGGAGGGATGATGAGAAGGGAAGGGAAAAGAGAACGAGGGATAGCGAGAGAGGGAGAGAAGATCGGAATAGAGGGTAGAAGGGAGGGATAAACAGGATAAAGGGAGAGGAAGGAAGAGAGAAAGCGGAGAAGAAAGCGAAAGAAGAAAATGAGAGAAAGAGAAAGGGAAAGGGAGGGGGGCGATCGAAAAAAAGGTCAGGTGTGGGGGCAGCGATGGGGGCAGGGAGAAAGGATAAGAGAGAAGCAAGGGTAGGGAGAAAGAAAGAGAAATATGAAGGTAAGGAAGTATAAGGTAAAGGGAGAAAAGGGAGAAGGGAAAAGAGAGAGGAAGCGAGGGAGGGCAGAAAGAGAAAAGGAGGTGAAGCTCATAAAGGTGGACGGAAGAAGGTGAAATAAGTAGTATGGAGGACGGCGTAGGGATAGGTGGAATGAGAGCAGGGGAATGGGGTGAGGTGGAAGGGGAGCAAAAGAATGGAGGGAGGTGGAAAGAGAGCAGGGGAATGTGGAGAGGTGTAATGGGGGAAGAGAAGTTGGGCGGGATGAGGGGTGATGGAGTCAGGGAGGGATGGAGAGGCAGACTGGCACGCATGACTGGAAAGTCACAAGAGAACAAAGAAATGAGAGATTAGGGCTATGGAGAGAAAATGTGGGGATGAAAGTATAGGAATGATAAGAGAATCATCATCCATATCATCTTTGAATTAGGGTGGGGAGACAGTGTCGTGATAAGTGATGGGTAAGAGAATCCTCCTCCTCTTCGACATCATCATCATCATCATCATCATCATCATCATCACCATTCCATATTTTATTCTCATCTCAAGCTGGGGTGAGAGGAATTAAACAGTGCAGTCAGCAACGACATAAAGACGTTTTGACTTCGTCACATGACTCCACAAAACTGGGGACTTCACTTACCTTGTTGATATTTTTGTTGTTATTGTTCTTACTGTAACCTCAGGCTGTGGTCTTGAATCCAGTGGACTGTAGGTTAATGTTGCTCTTCTAATGTAGTCCACTGTCCTCATCTGGGGGAACAAGGAGGCAGTTGAGGGAAGTTTGTTTAGCCAGACAAGGGAATCATTTAGTTATACTGGAGTCATCACGTGATGGTGTCCCTCTTCAGCCCCCATCTCATAAGCGCAGCAGATGATTGATCGTAAGATTTTTTTTTGTGAATCTCAGCTCACCTGAGTAAGATTTCCATTCACTGCCTCCTGGTGAAGTATCCATAAAGCATCTTAAGTAGTTTGTCTGGTCAGTAAGGCTCACCAGAAGAGACTTATTATTATCATTATTAGAAACAAATTTGTGAGACCGAATTTCATCCCCTAAATATTTATTGTACTTCGAGTGTAAAGGGCATAGTGGCTGTATGAATATGGCTTAAAGTATAAATAAACAGTCTTATAAATAACCCGAGATCAAGGATGTTTCTGAGTACAGTTATTTATTTATTTATTTATTTATTTTTGCACGTACTTTATTATTTTTATATTCATTCTGATTTGCTTCTGAAAGGCTTATAGCTGTATGAGCGAGGCTAAAATTATAAACACAGAATTGTATACACCAGCCAATATCCAGGAGGTTTGTGTATAAAGCACATTATGATCCTCGTTTGTGCCTCTTATCCATTGCATGTTTCGTCTATCTCGGGTTGCTCCTCCTTTCATTACTCAGGCTCCTCCTCGTTTGGTTTTAATGGTCGTGGTGTTAAAGTGTTCCCTCACCCCTTTTACTAATGAAAAAAAAAGTGTTGGGGGGGTGAGGGGAGTCATCTTAGGTCTTTTCATTATCATTATGAGACAGAGAGATTAAGTGATTTTGTCAGGTACATTTGGCATCATTATATCTCACACACCTTCCCCGTTCCCTTCTCGCTTTCTCTTCATTCACATTTCATTTCATCAGCTTCATTTCTATTTTTTCACAGTTGAAAATGTCTGAGTTAAATGTTAAAATGTCAGGTGTCTGAGGACATTCTAAATTAGGTAATTAGGCAAACCAACGAATCGCGATTTTAGATTAAAAAAAAAAAAAATGTCGCCTGTGAAGGGCTTAAAAAATATGTCAGTATCCCGTTCTGATTGTGAATATGAAGGATGGAGTGCTTAAAAATTGACATACACGAGTGAACTATTAAATGAAAGAATCTAGCCTTATCTTGAATAAAACATTTGTAACACATCTCCAACCCTCAGTTACAAACAGTTCTCCATTGTTCAGTTTATGGCTCCTATGCCCTTACCATCCCCTCTTCTCATTCCTAAAAGCTAATGGTACATCACTTGAGTGATGTGCACCGGTCCAGCCAATAATGACACAGCTCCGCCTGATTTATGTTGACCCGTGATCTTTGCCTCTGATTTGTTACCGCTAATACACCCGTGCGTCTGCCGCCTCAACCTGGCCTTTCTACCTAAACCACCTGAGAGACAGACTTTCATTTAGGCAGCTTGTGTGTCTGCAACTGTCTGCCTCAACTGGTCTCCCCCACTGCCTATTACCTCCAGTCTTATACATTCAGTGTGTCCAAGCATCTCATCCAGTTTGTTCACCTTTGTCTGCAACGGACATGTGTTGCAGGTTCCGATTCTGGTTTCATTGTTTTTTTAAAGAAAAAATCAATATAATAATATGGCTAGTTATAGGGATGTTTCTCCTTATATTAAGGAATATTCGGTAACTCAGTTAACTGGAAACAGAAGCTGAAGAAAAATGATATTACAGAGAAGTAAGATAATTGAAATATAGCATCCAGTACAGAATTCCAGAGTTCTTCTTTTTGTGTAACTAGGCTATTTCGTGGCGCTTCATCAAATTTTGCATTCCTGGCACAGGATCTTAAACTCTGAATATTAGCTTATGTCACTTAAATGAATCTTTTTGGCTTAAGGGTTGCTAGTAACGTTGCCCATATATATGTCTCTGTATTTAGTAAGGAACTCATTTTCTTATAATTTTCTTTATTTTATGGAGATAATGATAAACAAGATTACTGATACAGGTATTATGTGTTTTCTGTCTTTGATACCTTGGTTCTGTCATGCGGTGATTTCAGTATGTACAAACTCCAGAAGACAACGACATTGGAAAAGCCTATTAGTAGCTGGTGAGAAATATACGCCTCTTT
The DNA here is from genome assembly GCF_032717465.1 of Coenobita brevimanus. Lineage (NCBI taxonomy): Eukaryota > Metazoa > Arthropoda > Malacostraca > Decapoda > Coenobitidae > Coenobita > Coenobita brevimanus. The sequence goes on from NC_136966.1 coordinate 21,844,424, forward strand.
GTGTTAATTTTTATTTTTTATCAAATTTGAAACGTAAGACAACATAACTTTCTGGGGAGAATAGATAAGAAAAAATACTGGCCATGTATTACACACATGTCGCAGTAAGAGACTAAAAGGGATGAGAATGCGGGTTGAAATCCAGCCTCGTTTTATTGGTGCACTAGTGTGACCACCTTCTACTCCCAACACTTTTATTGCCGGCAGCCTCGTACCTCGGGCGCAGCAGGGAGGAACATTGTACCTAGGGATATCTTTCTGCTCTGATTCTGGCCACGTGAAAGAGTGATCCATTTAGTCCTGTAAGACGTTTTATATTCAATTCTTGTTAACCCCAACAGAGTCTAGTCAGCTTCAAAATTCTATCTATCTATCTATTGTCAGAGGCCTCAATCCTGTTCGGGGTGGCCACAAACAAATCGCCTCCATGTCGCCCTGTCCCCAGTCATTTCACTGCCCTGCTCCCAACTCACACCCCCTCTCTCATATACCTCTCCACCCCATCCCTCCATCTCATCCTCGGCCTCCCCCTCCCTCTCCCCCCCTCCACCTCATTCACATACACTCTCTTCGTCAGTCTTTCACCCTCCATCCTCTCCACATGGCCAAACCACCTCAGTGTATTCCTCATAACTTCAAAATTATGTTCGTAAAATCACTCCTAAGGCATACAAAATAATCTGGTAATAGAAAGATTTAGATACAAAATACGTCACCGGACTCATGGGAATTGGAAAACCACCCGTGTGAATATTTGAAATTAATTATGCTTGTCATGATGTCATGAATACGGCTACTACTAAACTCTGAGGGTTGTGGGAGCGCCCATCATCCACTCACTTGATGTAATGCTGCCTACTTCTTCCTTCATATTTACCAATCTTTTTCTGTGTCTGTCCTCCACTCTTCCTATTTCTTCCACCCATCCTGCCCCTATTGACCACTGTTCTTTCCACTTCAGATGGCTACACACTGAGTGACACACGAAATGGTTCCTGTACCCCAGGAAACCATTTACAACCCTGGATGATAACCATATTACCAAATAAAGCAGTGACGAGGAGCCTACTATTGTGCCCCTGTTAAATCGGTGGAGAGGCAAATACGTCGTCCATCCAAGATGCAAACTTCCTCGTTAATCCCAGGGCCACGCTGTGGTGAGGCGTTGTTAGATGCTTGGAAACATCAGTTCATCGGACGAGGCGGTCCGGCAGCGACGGTTACTTGCCTGCTGCTGATGGGTCTGATCGATCAGATAGATTGGGGCAGCACAACAACAAGAATAACAGCTAAACCCTGTGATTTAAGGTTCATCTTATTAGACTAATGTTTATCCCTATCTACGGCTCCCAGCCCGCTGATCATGAAATTAATGCAAAGTTGTGAAAAATTTTAGTACCCGGATTAAAAAAGTCTATAAATTTTTTCGAAGTTGATGTCTGTTGCTTGATCCAGGAAATAATGCCATCGTATTCTGACCATTTTTTTTTCCAAGTGGATAGCAGCCAGCGACCACTAGTGCAGTCAAGGACAAAAATTTGCTTACTGCTCCCCTGCGTCTGCTTCACACCCAGGGCATGTCCGACACTTTTCTTCCTGACGCATCACATCAAAGAGAACCATCTAAGGACAAGGAAACATATTAACGGAGTAATGTGTGAAATAAAAGAGGTGCAGTTTTGAATCTATGGTCAGAGAAACATACCAGCCCTGCCTCAGCTTAGGAATATTACCCAACATAGCAAAGTGGGAAGCAGAAAGAGGTGTAACATTAGACGAACTGGTGCCCCCTACCGTACCTGGCCACTCTGCCTCCACACGGACCACAAAGACCTCAGTGTAGTAAAGTGTTCATGCTTTATTACACTGGCAGTTTATGAGCGCATTAAGGATGATGGCTGAGGCTGCTACATTGTTAATCACGCAGCAGGTGACAAGATCTGCCTCAACACTCGCTCCCAACACGTCTTACACAAGCTTTGCCACTTCCACTACTCATCTCGCTAATTTGCACACCATTATTGCAACTACGTGTGTTGTGGATAAAGTTTACTAAGCACTGGTGTGTGTGTGTGTGTGTGTGTGTGTGTGTGTGTGTGTGTGTGTTTGAAAAGGTATAGCATGATATAGGTCTGTGGTATCATGTGTGTTAAATATGTGGCAATGGTGTGTGTGTGTGTGTGTGTGTGTGTGTGTGTGTGTGCTGGATTTTATATAAGACAGAAAGATAGGAGAATTAGACTAAAAAAAAAGAAAATATAAATTGATTCTGCTAGCGTCAAACTATATATCTAGCTATATACCTAGGCTGCTTCCCCCAAAGAAAGGGAGGTAGCCGAGTCAGGACGACACACTCCCAATTTACTTATCCACACACACACATTTATTCGTATCTTAGTCCCATGGGGAGAAGGGACATATCCTCTCCGCACAAACTACACGAGAGTCAACTGCGCAGCGCAATCAGCGACATCCACAGCAGGGCCCGACAGCAGAGCTGGTTTACCCCTGCCCCATAATAATCGAACCATCCCCCTACCCGCACCTAACCTGAATGGGCTGAAGAAATGAAAAGAAAAAAAAAAAAGTGAACAAAAAGTGAAAGTAAATTACGCTCTTACGACTATGTAGTTTGCAGTCACAGTGATATATATATATATATATATATATATATATATATATATATATATATATGGGACACACACCACAAAGCCGCCAGTCAGGAGACAGGATGTGTGTGCTGGGCATTCCCCAGGTCCTGTCCTCTCCACTTACTATTTTTTAATCAGCCCATACCCCACTGACCGGGCAAACGTATGGCCCGGCCTGCACTATATGTGCAGAAAATCTTCGAACGAACGAACTATATATATAGATAGATAGATAGATTTTTTATTTATTTATTTAGAGAGACAATAGGCTAGAAAAAGACTGGTGGATAGACTTGATGTAGTATTACTAACATGAAAACAAGAAGGCCTAGGAATAATGTCTGTCGACTAAACGAAAGTTCACTGAAGCAACTCATACATTCTGTGCTAAGTTCCAACTTCCCTGAAGTGCACAGCATCCAGGTCTCCAGATGAATTGCTGGGTGAACATGATCAAGGGGGGGGGGAGCAAACTTTGTCTAACAGTCTGACCGGTCGGAGAATAAGATCTGAAATCTTCTATAGTCAGCTGGATATAGTATCACTGCATTACCAGCTGCCCTTCTCGCCCTTGGAATATTTCTGTACCTTGTGTTGCAGCAAATATCTGGACAGACTGATTACATGCAGTGCATGAGGTCGCTGATGCGCCTGTTTGTGTTTGGAAATTTATGCAGCTTGCTATCAGTTACTCTCTCTCTCTCTCTCTCTCTCTCTCTCTCTCTGCCAGTCGTCTTATATGGCTCAAAATTCCTGCGAAATCACAAGCAAAAACGATTTACAAGACAGATATAAATGCTACTCTTAATCAACAGCCTTTGTCGTCCGCGGTGACAAAATGAAAATACCAAAATAAAAATAGAATATGGTTTCTTCTCTTGCTGATGATATTATACACTTACATTCTTACATTCATCTATCTATCTATCTATCTATCCATCCATCTATCTATCTATCTACAGTATATATATATATATATATATATATATATATATATATATATATATATATATATATATATATATATATTGCTTCATATTTTTTTATTCATTAATGTTTCTCAGGTAATCACTGCTTACCTTTTTATTGTCAAGTGTGTAATATTCACATCACCTGTTACTCACTGCTCATTGACGGTATTTTTATTAACTGTTTCACATTTTCTCACTTAACTTCATGACATTCACTGGGTTTTCTTCAAAAACTGTACAATTTCATATCCACTGAATTACCCGGTATCCTTTTATAAATGCTGTATAGCAATTTCTTTGGCAGATTACAGTGGTGGAATACTCTGGTAAGATAAGGCTAGCTTTAACGGGCCTGGGTTTGAATCCAAGACATGACCAGTATGTTTGCATCTCGTCAAACGTTGCCACAGACGTAGGATGGTCTGCTACAGCTCAGATGATCTTCACTACGCTAACCTTCCCTCGGGTTGTCCCCAAGCCCCGGGCCCGACAGTGCTCGCAAGGGAATTGACTATTACCTTTTTCACACTTATTCCCCGGTGCTGTGGAGGGACGCCCTCACGTGATGGCAAACACATGACCGACAGCTTATAGCAACACCCCTCAAGGGTAACGTTGGCCTGTAGTACACCGGGTTCAAACTACCATTCATCGATCGCTGACTTTTTATCTTAAACATGCAAAATTTTCTCTCCATTCTTCATTTCTCACACGCTTACATTATCAAATTGTTTATCATGGATTCAGAGTCGTTGTTTGCTTCTCGAAATGCACTTAGGACAGATAAGTCAAGAATGGAGAGGGTGTGGTGGAGGAGTGATGGGCATAGTGTTAAAGATGGTTGGGAAAGGGGACCGGCGTGATGGAATATAGAGTGAGGCTGACAGTGGACTCTGGAAGTGAGGGAGAGGTGAACCAATAAAGCACCGCAGAGGCTACGTCCACCATCACACACTGACACCCCGTCACAGATTAACTTTTTGAAAAGTAATTGAACTTTATCCTGCTTCTGTGTCATTGTTCCAAACTGGTTAAATTTAATCAAGTGGTTCCATGGCTTTAGCTAGAACTATCGAGCCATATTGCATTGACCTAAGCGACTTTGTAACACACCTTCCTTAACTAAGTTGAGTTTTACGAAACACATGTCCTGCATGTCATTCGCATCTTTATGGTAGCAGCACAGATTGTATCACTGATACACTGAAGGGTAGTGAAATGTAATGAGCAAAATAATGGCTAAGGAAGTGTTACTATACCTCCTACAACAACGTGGATTAGGCGCAAAGCAGGCTTCATCACGATACCATGTCGCAGTGCTCAAAGCCTTGGCATAAGTACCATTACTGGAAAAAAAAAAAATAATAAATGACGTTCGTTGATAACAGCAGGTGGCAATAATACGAGTTCTCCCACAAAATCAGGTTGTGATCAAACGCCTCTGGCCACACGAATCAAGAATAACTTTGGATGTCTGGCAGTTGCTCAAAAATCATCACCAACGCAGCAAGCTTGACTGACACGTAAAACATCACAAACATTCACCCACAGTACAATAAGGAACCGTCAGTTTGCAACACAATTAACTATTTTCACCTCTAGTGCGAAACAGCTGGGATAAAGAAGAACCAGGATCGTATTCTGAGTGGCTTGGGGATTTCGTAACAACTCTTCCTTAGCTATCTACACACACACACACACACACACACACACACACACACACACACACACACACACACACTACAGTATCCTCTTGTACGTTACCATTGCAAACTATGTCGTTATTATGCAGGTATAAATTAACAAATAAGAAAATGCTAAGGTGCATTATGAAGTACATATTTATTACCAAGAGGAAAGTGCCATGCAGACTCTCATGTCATCCAAAATACGGATGCCTGTCCAAAGGTACCGAGGAACAGCAATTATATAAAACACGTTACTAACAAAGAAACATGTTACTTCAGTTTTTATAAGTGCCAGTGCAGCTAATATCGGTAATGCTGTGGTGTCATCTGACTTGCGTTTTTTTTTCCCTAACAATTTTTGCCTTATTGTGGAAAGGAACCTGAAAAGTAAGGTGAAGTGTGTGTGTGTAGGGGGGGGGGGGCAGGGAGAGGGGAGGCCAAGCAGAGTGACACGTGTGTGAAAAGTGTGGGATTTAGTGGGGCAGGGAAAGGTGTTGGCTGTGACAGGCTCAAGCTACCATGATGTGTGTGTGTGTGTGTGTGTGTGTGTGTGTGTGTGTGTGTTCAGATTCTAGCACACTCAACGCCACCGTACATCTGGCAGCAGCATACTTCACTCAACACAATGGAAAATGTCAGCCACGCTTAAGCTTAATCTATGGCTGTTGTAGTTTTTAGAATTTTCTCTCCACATCCTCTGTCTCCTATTGTGTACAGGTTTTACTTTCATCGCTCATATTTTATTATTCTCAGAACTTTATATTTCATGTAGTGTTGTTACATTTCTCTTTGAAAACACTTTACTATCAGAACCGTCAGTTATTAGGTATTTGCATTAGCATGTTGATCAGAAGATTAATATGTATGTATTAAGTATCCCTCATATTATCCATTTACATTCTGATATTTGCCTCATTTCTAAATAATTAACTCAAATTCTTATTTAGTTGCTAGTAATTATAATTAATTTTTGTAAGGAAGGCTTTCTTTTTTTGTTAAGTTCGTAGAATAAGAAATGGAATTAACCTTACTTTTATAATGCTTGGTGTCTGTATAACGAAAAGACATGATCTATAACAAATAAGAAAAAGATGAAGAGAATGAATTAGGGAGCAGGGAGTGGAAAGGGAAATTGGATACAGATAGAATGGAAAAGGTAAAATTACCGACTAAAACTGAGAAAAAAATGTCCTGAAATGGTTACCAGAATCAACAGCCAAAAGACGAAAGAAGAGAATAGGTGTAAACTCATAATGGCTTTTGAAAATGTCAAACACTAAAAAATGAGGGGCGATGAAATCGAACTGAAGACTGGAAAACAAAAGCGCTGTAAAGTGAATATTCTGAAGAAGAATAAAAAATATTTAAAAGGAAAGTACATTTGCTTGGATTCCGATGAGACTGATGAAGTAAAACATATTTAAATAAACCACAGTGAACAGAAAAAAGAAAACATATCTATCTATCTATCTATCTATCTATATATATATATATATATATATATATATATATATATATATATATATATATATAACAAAAACAGAACGGGATAGAATGGAAGAAGCAAGGAAAAACTGATAGAGTGTAAAGGAAGGGAAGACTACACAAAACTGAAAATATAAAGGAAAAAAAATAAGGTGGCAGAGAGAGATGTGAGAGGGGGGACCGCTGGCGTCTTGGAGAGGCAATGATATAGAAGATAAAAGAAAAAGGACGTGAAGAAAGATTTTATGCTTGTGTGTGTGTGTGTGTGTGTGTGTGTGTGTGTGTGTGTGTGTGTGAGAGAGAGAGAGAGAGAGGAATGTACGAGAATGGAAAGAGAGTGAGAAAGGAATATACAAGGAAAGAAAGGAAGAGAGAGAAAGAGAGTGAGAAAGGAATATACAAGGACAGAAAGGAAGAGAGAGAAAGAGGGTGAATGAGTGTACGAAATTGGTGCAATAGGGGGGGAGGGGATTACACGAATTTGAATAAAAAGAAAGAGAAGAGAGGAGGATAGTCACTGAGACCTCAGAAGAAGAAAAAGAAGCAAGGGGAGCGGGTGTGAGTTAGCCATGCATGAAACCTGTGTCATCCGTTGTGTCCGGTAACGTGTAGAAATACCTGGTAATGTGGCCTGGCTTTCCTAACAGCTGGACATATTGCCATGGTTAGCCTCACTCAACACTTTTATGGCCTTGTATGATTTCAGATTTCATGAGAAGTTATCGTTTGGTAGGAGTTATTTTTATCTTTCTGTGGTAATCTTTCTGTCTCTTACATTTGCTTTATGTTTTGTCGATCAGTAGAAGGCCTATCACGGCTCACAGACACCACATACACTACACTCCATACTGCCACTCCTACTTCGGCGTGACTTACAGTTACATCTCACACTCACACTTCGCACTGCCACACCCCACAGTTACACGTTACAGCCACTCTTCACATAGCCATACCCCACACTGTTGCGTCTCAGCTATGTGTACACCTTACAGTTACACCTCATATTCACATTTCACACTGCCATACCCTACAATATAGCACCTCATAATTTTACACTTCACCCGGTCAATCTTAACACTGTCACACACACAAGCGCACCTGACACCGCCACACCTTCAGTCTCTACTGTGCAGGCTTTGTTGACACCCTGTCTTTGCAGAAGTCGGTTATGTGCTTTGTATAGGCCTATGCATTTCCGTATGTGCTGGTATGGGTTTGTTTATTAAAGTTTTGCTGACCTTATCAGTATTGACTACATTACATATAAACACAAACTTAAGGGTACAATTGAGGTTGTAGTTTACAAACAACAAGTACATCACAGTCCAGTTTTTTTATGTATCAACATCTGCATGTGCTGAGGTATCTTAGTTCGTAAATGAATTATGAATTAGTTTAACTGTTACTGTATTTCTTATTAAATACTATAGTAAGTGGCAGTGAATCAAAACATTTATTTTTTCTAACTTATATATGAGGTACAAATATCTGAGATCCACTGCTCGAAGATTAGTTATTTATTGCCCCTGACATTCATTTTGTGACTTCACAGATATTTTCAGCATAACGAAAGAAAAGATCATAAAATGTAAAAAGAAAAAGAAAAAATTTCACGCATGCTAATCATGGTAAGAAAAAAAAAAAGGAAAGTTGTGAGCCATATTATTATTGACATCACACACAATGTTAAATGAAGATTCGACACATATTTCTCATGCTTACTCGATCTCATGCTCTCTCACCCTCTCTTCTTGACATCCAAATCCTGTTGTTGATTTTCAATAAGTAGAAAATAAGTCTTTTCATTAATACTAAGGAGAGGCCACTCATTAAGTACCTCGGGGTGGGGCGTGTATGGTGTGTGTATCCTATATAACTCTCTCTCTCTCTCTCTCTCTCTCTCTCTCTCTTCAACGCGTTTAAAAAGTTACCATGCAGTAGTTACAACTCTTTATGTTTAGATACCAGGGGTGGGCAGGAGAAAGGGTGTTCGTCGTAGATACACCTGGGACTCGTAACTTCCTAAATTAGTATTGCCGCTGAGCCAAATTACTTTTTAAAAGCCCCGTGGGTAACTGATCGTGTTTTGTGGCTTCTATTATACCCGCACCTCGTTGCCCTCTGGAGATTTACTACGATAGTTAACGTAACTTTTTTGTAATCCTAAACTGCACCTTCTTCGCTCGTCCACCCGCCAAGCCGGCTAGAATGCACGCGCATTAAAACTTGTGGAAAAAGAAAATTGTAAACCTCTCAGTTTATTTTGCTATTTACGTGAACAGAGGCAGATGTAGCTCGGAAGAAAAACAGTTTACTGAATATTTTATCTCTCTGCCCTTTCACAGTTCTCTGTTGGCTAATAGTCCCATACTAAGAGGTCTAGTATACGAGTATCTCTCTGCCTGCGTGAGACTTTGATATGAGGCGTCAGAGAGGAATTTGGCAGATTTTCCTTAACAGACACACAGAGTAGAAGAAATTTTATCCTTGACTGTAGCCCTGTGATGGTGATGTCTGAAATGAGTTACTCCCGAGTCTTGGTTGTGTTTCATTAACTGCCATTCATTTTTACTGCAGAATTTATTGAGATTTGGAACAAGGTAACCCTTGAATCCGGCGACGTATTCTTCTGCTTATTTTGCAATTTGCTGACGATATTTTCCAACTTGAGAGGGAACCTTTTTAACTGGAGCAAAAGATATAACAAAAAATGTTCTTCTGTACTACAGATCCTTCTCAAGTTTAATAACATCGTCTGGAGGCAGCAAGACAAGTATCCGCCTCTGGTTTCCTTCCTGCTCAAGCTTTTCACTGTTATGATGTCTTTTAGATTTTACTCTTGCTATCATCAAACGATTTTACTCAGCTTAAGAGAGACTTTCGAAACTGATCAAGTCAAATACGCAACTCTCTACACTGACAAATAAAGAGTAACAGTTGAATGTGATCTCTGTGACCCCTGGACTGGATGAGAGAGAGAGAGAGAGAGAGAGAGAGAGAGAGAGAGAGAGAGAGAGAGAGAGGTAAAGTCGAGTTCTACATACTCTAGGGGAAGGCTGTGACTTGGTAAAAAAAATCTGCATTAAAGACCTCGTGCAGTAGATAGGCATTAATCTTAAACCTTCTTTTTATTCATCATCATCATCATTATCATCATCATCATCATCATCATCATTTTCATCATTATCTTCTTCTTCCTCTTCTTCTTTTTCTTCTTCTTGCTTGTTGCTTGCTTGTTTGCTTTAACTACGAGGCATACTCACAGGATTAATGACAATGTCCTTTGACTCCATCTGAAATAATAAGCCGCGTCTCGGCTGGCGGGGCGGTGAGATAAGTGTCGGGAGATAGCGGGATGGTCGTGCTGGGAGGCTGAGGGAGGTTGTAGCTTGGTTGTGAGGGAAGGACGAGAAACGAGAGGTGAGGATAGTTAAGTAGACACACGGACTAGAAGAGAAGATAATCATGGTTACACTGATACACAGACCAAAGGAAGTGAGTTTCTGTGTCTTGCATATATTCTATCGTCTTCCTGACCCTGTGTTGCTTTTACACGAGACACAGAGAGATGGGTCGTGTACCGAAGGAATAGAGAAAAGAGGAGAGTAGCTATATAGATGCAAAGAACAGAAGAAGGGAATTTTCATTTCGGAGGTACAGAGACAGGTGAAGTTATATAGATTATATTAAAGAGATTTACATATACAGTATACACTGAAAAGAATTATATACATTGACACACAGACAACAAAAACTTAACAAGACCCTTGTGATTTAACAGAGAGAGAGAGAGAGAGAGAGAGAGAGAGAGAGAGAGAGAGAGAGAGAGAGAGAGATGTCTATAGCTAAAAAGAGCATAGTAGCTACGAACAGTGAGTGAAATAATAGAAATGCGTTATTTAATAACTCGTTCATTAGTGAACCATTGTTAATTCATAATAATAACAACCTGCTTTTTATCACAAGATCTGCTAGAAATATTTCATGCATGTCACTCTTACAGTACAGTATGAGTTATATACATTGAGGTAGTTCATTTGCATATCCATCAGGCTATTTTTCTATCAGTCGATCTATTCCTTAACGTCATATCAAGGCATCTCGTCCCGGGAGTCGCGACAAAATTGGCCGTATTCTCTGCTGGCATAGGAGACTTCCCAGCATTTTTTTTCTTAAGAGATTTATTATGCATACTACATTATTTTTATAATCTCTCGTAAACTATTTGTGACATTTATATATCGACATAGTTTACATGAGTGATTTACAAGGGGATATAAGAAATAGCTGTCAAAATAAATCGCTAAAGAAGAGGTGCTACGAAATTTCCAAGATAACATAAACAATAGTATTCAACGTACCGGTAAGACATACCTTTAGCAGAGAAGGGGGTTAATGAAGACTACCTAATTACTCCAGCTCGATGTCTCCCCAAAACTAAATAAACCACTTTGTGGTAGCAGTGACAGAACTAATATACATCATCGGAGGAAGGTGTAATGTTTCATTCTTGCTGCCACCGAAGCATTCACTCTGCGTATTAATCTGCCTGTGTGATATAACATGTGTGATAAGAACCTAAGCATGGCATTGTGTGTGCTGGTGCCAGGCCCACCAAGTGACTCGCCTACCATTTATTAACCCATCACCACCTGCACCATCCATAATTAAAGGAAGAACCCTACCTCAAATGGAATTGGCTTCCATAGTAGCAGGAACTAAATTGGCCAGGTATTTAACCATTACTTTTGAAACTCAGTTTGGAGATATTTATATAAGGACTGACAGTGAGATTTGTCTTTACTGGATAGGAAAGGAAGACAGTAAAATTCCTTTCGTCCTCAATAAAGACCATAAAAGAACTGTCTTCCAAATTTAGATTTATTCATGTATACTTCAGTCAAAACCCAACTGATCTGCCCTCTAGAGGCTCGACAGTAATGAGATTGATCAGAGATGACTTGTGGTTCAAGGGTCCCAAATGGTTAATTACTAAAGAATGGCCTGAGCAGAAACAGTATAGTATTGCTGAGGTTAGTGTTGTAAACCTTGATCCTGTAGTACCTGAGCCAGATGTGATAGACATCAGTAGATTTTCATCAATAAGACAATACATTAACAATAGTAAATTCGTTGTAAAATGTTTGAATTAGAAAGTGGGGTTTGAAAAGTTTGAGCCCATGGAATATGGAGTGAAAAAGCTGCAAAAGAAATATTACGGAGATATTTTTGACCTTTTTACTCCAAGGTACTAGCAGCAATAAAATGCTGGTAAGAGAATTAGGATTATTCTTAGACGGAAAGGGTCTAGTCAGATGCAGTAGCAAAATAGTAAAGGCTGATTTGCCTCTCCAAACTTGACATCCTGTGCTGTTACCCAAGAATAATTTATTTTGTACAATTAATTGTTAAGGAAGCCCATGAGTTAACTCTTCATGGAGGTGTGTCATAGACTTTGGCCAAAGTCCGAGAAAAGTTTTGGATTCCTATGGGTAGACAGGTTGTAAAGAAATATTTCAAGAGTATAATTACATGTAGGAGGTATGAACGACGACCATATGACTATCCAGGACCACCTGCTTTACCAAAGGATAGGGTAAATGTAAGTCGGCCCTTCAAAGTAACTGGAGTTGATTACACAGGGGCTATAACTGTTACGGGTGAGGGAACTCCCTCTAAAGTGTATATAGGTTTGCTTACTTACACCTACGCAGGGGCACCCTATCTGCAAATGGCTGAAGATTTATATTCAGAGACATTTCTGAACGTATTTAGATTTGCAGCAAGACGGTCTTGTCCTAGTAAATTAATAGGCGACAACGGAACCAATTTTGTTGGAGCATCACCTCAGATTTTAAGTATAATGAATGACCCAAAGGTTAAGTCGACCCTGGGAATCCGAAATTGTACCTGGCAGTTTGTAGCTCCTAGAGGCCCATGGCAAAATGGATTCACTGAACGAATGAATGGTATTGTGACGAACTGCCTAAGGAAAACCTTACACAGAACTAAGCTCACTAGAGAAGAGCTGAGAAGAGTAACAGCTGAAATTAAGGATACAATTAATGATAGACCTTTAACCTATCTGGATGATACTAGTGTATCAACTGAAGCCTTGACACCAGCTCATATGTTGTACGACAGAAAGCTCCGTCTGGTGCCTTGTGTTGATATCCAGGAGGAAGTAGATGATCCCATCATAGAGTATAATGAACTAGGGCAACATCTGCGTGAGGGATATCAACGTTTGAAAAAGGTATTGGACATCTAGCACAGACATTGGGGCGAAGATTATCTTTTGAGCCTAAGAGAGAGGTTTTATCAGGCTCAAGCTGCCAGTAACAAGTCATTCATAGACATAGGAGATTTGGTCTTAGAAAAAACAGATCAACCAAGATCCCAGTGGCCATTAGCTAAAGTCATCTCCACACATCCGGTTTCGGAGGGGGTGCTGAGATATGTTAAAATTAAATGCAGGAGACATATCAATACACAAACCATTGCAAAATTGGTGCCCCTTGAGTTAACGGCTATCCCTGAGATATTGAATGGTGGAGACCAATTGAGTTAAGATGCACGACCTAGAAGGGCTGCAGCACAGGGTTCTCGAGACTTGTGGAGAGATCTTCTTGCTAGGGGTCACATTGCATGATACAGCGTATCATTCTTTGCCTGGCGCCAAAATTGGAAACTAGTTTTCCCCAGATCAAGATATCTTGTGTTTAACAGTAAAATGTGCAAGTTGAAAATAGTTTTCCGTGTTGAAAGCAGAGGAAAATTCCAGAGAAAGTTATTGCTACTTCAAGTGGTTTATTTACCCAGGGATTTACTTTAGTTTCTGGTTAATAAACCTTATTATTGATAAATTAAATGCTAATGCATTTAACTTTTATGGACAACTATAATGTAAATACGTGTATAAATACTTAGGAAGAATCCACTGTACACGAATGCGCCTGTATGTTGTGGTGACGTGGAAAATGGGAGACGGTATTATACCTTAATGTACATAAAATAAATATTTGATCTTATTCTTATTTCAAAATAAAATTGATTTGTTACGTTACACCTCTCTTGTAAAAATCGTGAGGTAATTCATCGTATATAAGTAACTGTAATTAAATAATTTTTGGCATGTCTGAATCCTGGGAGGGCGATGAGATACGCCATATCTCAGTCCCTTAAGCTCTTTCAAGCTGCATGCCATAAATTAGTTGCACCAGAATGCTTGGATAGACCCTTGCAAACCTAATCAAGACTGCCAGCCCGTCGTCGTCTGTCATTCCGACACTATCTACAGGTATCTAAGTATTCTTATAGTGAATTGGCCAAATTGAGAAGCAGCTAGGATATGAGGAGAAAGAATAGGTGAGTTAAGGTTAGTTATACCCACTCATTTAAAGAGACTCCTATTACATAGTATAACTTGGTGTTAACAGTAGAATAACTTCTAATCCAACGGGAGTTGATTCTTAGCTACAGAAGTTACAGTTACAGCAAAACTGCCCAGCAAAACAGCCTGCTGCAGTATGATATTCATAACTGCTGAAAGCTCTCTGAGTTGTACAAGTACCTAACTTTCTGTCAATAGGAAAGAAAATAAGAAAGATAAAGAATAAGCCAATCAGTCAATTAATTACTGAGAAATAATTTATCAGGTCTCGGAGTGTCTGATTGTTATGTCTTAATTACCTTGAACAGTTACTTTATATTGCTTGTCCAGTTATGTTCACAGTCAGACAAAAGTTTACTGGTAAAGAACTATACAGTTTGATAATAGCCACTGAGCTACGTGATACAGTTACAAAAAGGATGATTATCTGGGCCATTTACAGGTGAGAGAACTATATAAGTGTCTCGACATGAATTTGCCCGTGACGCAACTCGTAAGATAAGTGGTATTAACGTTTTTCATCTCATGGGCTTGTACAACTTCATTGTGGCTGTAGGTTTGCCGGTGAAAACAAACACACATGGTTAAATTAACAGCCGCATACAGATTTTTTATAGATGTTGTAAGACCTGACGATGACTCGCCAAATATTTGTAGTGATAGACTTAGGCCCTGGATGCTGATGCGGAACTGGGCCACTCCCACAACTTAAATAGCAAGTCGTGGTTGCATGAAATTGAATGAGTCTTAGTTATGAGATAGGAATGAGTCTCTTTGGTTACTAGTCGAATCAACCCTCTATTCCGACTACACTTAGCCATCAACCGAGATAAAGAAGATTACAGATTTTTTGTCAGGATAAGAGTAAACGCAGAGTTGTTATCTGCTTAGTTTTTCATACATGCATCACTTACCTGCTGTGTTCCAGCACACATCTGTGTGTTGCACAAACTCATCACTACATTTCACACACGCATCACTTTCTTCTCTGTATTTCACTCACACACTCATCACTGTAAAATTCGGGTCCGAAAAACTTGCTCGAAGCAGCAAACATCATGTCATTACAGGTGAGTGGAGAGAATTGTTTTTATAATGCCTTATAATCCATGCAGTCATTAGCATGTCTAACTGAGATAATCACAGAGGAAGCTGGTAATTAAAGCTACAAGTGGGTGAAGTTATGCTTAGGTAAAACCAGAACGGCGGCAGTCAGCACCACGAGCATGCAGACACGTTAATGTGATGTTTATATGTATATATAAGGTGCAGTAGGCAGGAGGAGGGAGAAACTACACTCTTTCCACATTAATTTGGCCTAAGATTAATATATATACAACTTGATTCTTGAACCATAAGAATAGATTAAAGCTAGAATATGATGCTAATCATGTAGTGTTGTGAAAACGATGAATAGTGGAAGTATTGTTTTATTCTGTAAGTGTTAAGTGAAATAAGCTATAAAATGAAACAAATCTGGGCCAAGTCATGGTACAAAGAGTGTAGCAGGCAAACGTTACAAGTTGGTAGAGAGGTGGCCTGCGGTCCTACTGGACCCAGGTTCAAATCATCGCTGGGGCAGGGAATAGTTTAAGGATTTGAATTTAACAAAAACAGACTCTACTGATCTACCAGAAGACCCGCCGACATGTCGTAAAAATACCCCCGCTAATACCAATACACCAGTCTTGTATGAGACAGCCCTAGCACGTATTCAATATGGACGGTGGGTGTTAGCGCCGAAGTGGTGACATGTAGAGGTGTATAGTATGAAGGAGGACTACTGGGCCTTGGAAGCAGGCTGTGAAGCCTATGCCCAGAGTCGGACACATAAAAAAAAAAAAAAAGTTGTTTTTTGATGGATATATGTCTACCATGGCATGAAGGCATCTTTAACCCCTTCAGTCTGATGACATTCATTTATCTTTCTCATGCTACCACCAGACGATTTTATACGGCTAAGGTAGGACCTGTAGGCTAATAGTGAATGGGTCAGTGAAATCTGTATCTGACTCCTCCAGTTCGAAAAATCTCTTCAGAAGTGGATAAAATCATCTGGTGGTAACAGTAATGGAATGAAAAATACGTCACTGGAGCCAAGTGGGTAAACTCTATAGTCTAATGATACATACTTCGTTTATTCATACTACCTACAGACGGGTTTACGCAGGTTTAGAGAATTTTTTTGAGCTCAAGTGGTAGCATGTATATAAGTGTATGCGGCAGAGGAAAAAATAAATAAAAGACCATTGAGTCCCTGCCTCGAGTAAGACTTATGCTGAATGAAAAACAAACCCTAAAATTTGGATGAAGCACAATATCTGTACATTGCACACACTGTTCATATTTTTATGGAAGTACACGCTGGCAGTAAAGGTATTGTTCAGTTCATACCGCTTGGCACAGAATAGTTTTATTCATACTGTACAGTCGGGGACGCAGCTTCACCTATATCACCCCTCCTCTGCTTCTGACTTTCATCTAAGGGAAATTATTCCTGAGTTGACAGGTATGCTTCTCTGCCCGGAAATGAATCTTTTTCAATAGGATGCGATAGTAGAGGTAAGGGTGTCTGAAGCTGACGCATTGGAATAGTGGGCAACCTTTTTTCCCTGACTACAGACAAACCACACACTGTAGGTACATCTTACACGCACCGCTGGTACACTTTCAGTACTCGCTGCTACACACGTAAACCATTAATTAACAATGTGCACGACAGACTTGGTGGAAACCAGGAATGAAACGAAATTCATTCCCATGATTTAAAATAGCTCGCTTGCTCGCACCGCCACTTCAGTTAATAAGAAAACTGTATCACACTTTAGTAGTAGTAGTAGTAGCGGTAGTAGTAGTGGTAGTAGTAGTGGTGGTAGTAGTAGTAGTAGTAGTAGTGGTCATGGTCGTAGCCGTGGTCGTAGTCGTCTTGGTAGTCGTCGTCGTCGTAGTAGTATTAGTAGTTGTTGTAGTAGAAGTAGTAATAGTATTAGCGGTCGTGGTCGTGGTAGTAGTCGTAGTCGTGGTATTGGTATTATTATTATTGTTTTTATTATTAGCATTATAATTTATAGCAGTAGTAGTAGTAGTAATAACCCCAACCTCATCTGAAATGTGATCCCAGCTGAGTGAAGGCTTAAATTGACTTTCTCTCGCAGTGTTTGTATTCCCTGGCAATAGAGCCGCCTTATTATACCGGTGCCACCACAGGAAATCGTCTCTCTCCAGTACCAAGTATCAAACTGTTAAAATAATATAAATATATTTCGCACATCTACAGTGTAGCATAAACTACACACGCGTTATGAACAATCCCTCTCAAGACAACGCGGATATGTATTACTATATAACATTTTAGTATTACGATAAAGCGCAGACAGATGATGAATGAGTCAAGTACTCGGCTTACACACGCGCAGTATCAACACGGGTGGAGAATAAACGAGGCGGCTGTCCTATCAAACTGACGCAAATGACACGAAACCAACTGTTGAGACAAACAGTGGCCAGCAAACCAGGGTAACCTGTCACGCAAAGGGCCATAGTCGCGTTATTGCTCTTGTACTTTAACTTGGCAAATACCTTGGTCCTCCTGTAGTTTATTTCATGTAGCTAAAAAACAAAAAATACAGATATACATCCCTTTCGTGGCATTTCTTCCAGACTTGCGGCATAAATTAGTGTTAATCTTTTGCTTCGTCTCAGCATATAAGAGGGAGAGACGGAAAATTTTTGCGTAGTTCAAAATAGCATAGTTCTGAAGACATTCCGTCACATTATTTTTGACAATGTGCTAAGCTTTTTGCCGCTTAGACCCATGTCTCATATTCAAGTTCATCTTCGAGAACGGCTCCGATCACCACGATCTTACCCTCGAGGTAGGCCTAAATGGCCATTTCACGGCACAGTCACATTAATGCTAAAACACACAAAGACATTGCTACGAGACGACACACTACGATCATCCCTCAGTTAAAAAATAACGGTCACTTTGGCTCCACGTCACGCCAAGACATTGCCACGTAGTGTGTCGTAAGTTGTCGTAGCGTGTCTTAGGTATGACATTCCCTGTCGTAGGTATAGCTTCGTGTGTCGTAGCGGGTCTTCAGGACCCGATCTTCAAGTTATTGCTACGACATGTCGCCACACTTAGCTACAAGCTACAACAACCTACGACAAGCTAAGACATGCTAAGACAGGATAAATCACAGCTAAAGCCCCTGTCACACATACACGACTCAAGGGCTGACTGCGGTGCGACTCAAAGTCGTGTCCTAGTTGGCTCCCATGCCTCCCGACTGGCCCCGAGTCTGCTCTGCTCTTGACTGCCTCACGACCGCGTCACGACTATCTCACGACCGGTCGTGACGTCCTCAAGAATGCAACAAGATTGCAAGGCGACCACGAGGTGACGGAGCTACGATTCTTCCAATTTGAAATTTAATGGATTTTTGTCAGCCACGACCATGACACGACCGCCCACGAACGCAACACGACTGCGTGGCGTATTTGGGGAATGCACTCCGACCCCCCCACTACCCCCACGAACCCCCCACGACCTACCCATGGGGTGGGGCATCACACCTGGACCACCAATGACACCCAGTGTGGGACGAGGCATCACACCTGGACCACCAATGACACCCAGCATGGGGCGGGGCATTACACCTGAGCCATCAGTGACACCCAGCATGGGGCAGGGCATCACACCTGGACCACCAGTGACACCCAACCCCATCTTATATAACCATCCCAACCCCACAATATCCACACCAACCCCACATCAAATAGTTAACAGGTATAAAGACGGAGGTAATTGATGTATGGTAATAGATTTCCAGATTTTATTAAACAAAAGTAGGTTTTATTTTGAGTTGGCTTCATCAATAGAGTTGTTAGCGATCAGGAAGGCTATGGTGGGTTGGTGGGCAGGCAGGTGGTTGGGTGGTAGGTGGGTGGTTGGGTTATAGGTGGGTGGCTGGGTGGTAGGTGGGTGGTTGGGTGGTAGGTGGGTGGTGAGTGGTAGGTGGGTAATTGGTAGGTGGGTAAGTGGGTGGTAGGTGGGTAAGTGGTAGATAAGATGGTGGCAGGTGGGTACGTGGGTGGTGGGTGGAGGCAAGTGGGTGGAGGTAGGCGGCAAGTTGGTGGAGTCAGGTGGGTGGTGGCAGGTGGCTGGTCAGTGATGGCAGGTGGCTGGTGGGTGGTGGCAGATGGCAGGTGGGTGGTGGTAGGTGGGTGGTGGTAGGTGCATGTGTGTGTGTGTGTGTGTGTGTGTGTGTGTGTGTGTGTGTGTGTATGTGTGTGTGTGTGTGTGTGTACTACCCTCTAGCACCTCCCACATCGCAGTTGCCATGTGTGACCGGTGTTGCCAGATCGCCGACCATGCCAGGTTTCCCGCCAAAACTCTTGGCGCACTCTTCACACAGTCTGGACTCGGGCATAGCTCAGTCATCATGTGGTCTTGTTGCAGTTGTCACGTGGTCGTGAGCCATGATTCCGAATCGCCGTGAAAACGTGTTGCATGGCCGTCTCAGGGTCTGGGCACGGTCAGGTCGTGGTCAGTGACTCATTATGCAGTCGTAACTTTTTTTTTTGTCGGCGACTTCATCACGACATGCAACGAACACATCACAACGCATCCAATTGAGCAAAGACTGCTTTAGGACTGACCTATGACACTCCCGACTACGACACAAGTGTGACACGACTTTTGGCAAGTCGTGAGGCGGCCACGATTTTAAACACACGCGTTAAAAAATCGTGAGGCTTGACGAGTCGTCCCAGCGGCTCACGACCGTCCTCAAGAGTCTGGGCTTTGTTGACGAATCAAGAGACGATCGATGAAAAAATGCGTTACGACCTTGAGTCGCGTGTGTGTGACAGGGGCTTAAGACAAATGACGTTACCGCCACGACAAGTCACGTTCTCCTCCTTGTCGGCGTCCAAGCTGACAAATTTTGAACATTCCAAAAATTGTCGTAGCGCACCAAGAACGGCGAAGAATGACCAAGTTCTTCACGTCAGCGCTACGTCATCGCTAAGTCACGCCACGTTACTTATGATGACATGCGACGACACACGAAGACATGAGGATCGTGGCGTGTTGTGGGAAAGTTCCTGACAGTGGGACATAGGTTTTATTCTATTCTTACATGTTACATATGTCTCGTTTCTGTGGACAACCATCGTATAAATAACACACAAGTGTATATTAACATGCGAGATACAGAAATACACGAATAAGGAAGAAGTGCTTGGAAGTTTACTTAATCTACGAGAACACAAGCACACACACACACACACACACACACACACACACAGATGGTGAGGTGAGCGTGTGTCCCCAGCTGCTGGCTCGTGTCACAATACTAGGACTTGTTAATAGAGACTTTTGCGACCGCGGCATCTGTGGCAAGTGTAAACATGGAACAGACAGCCATCGTGATCACGGTCGTAACAGAGAGCAAGGGAAATGGAGGGAGCTAGGAGAGGACGAAGCTGAAAGGGAGAGGAGAGGAGAAGGTGAGGGGCAAAGAAGCGGGTGAGGGCCAGAGAGGAAGGTGAGAGAGGAGAGGCTGAGAGGGAGAGGAGGGGGAGAGGGAGATGAGAGGGGAGGGGAAGGACGCAATGGAGTACAATGGAAAGTGGAAAGAAAATAGCAACATGTCTATTAATCATTTCAGGGCTTTTCGTTATAAGATAGGCTGTAACTAACGAAACTATTCTATAAGTTAGAGATAGAGATGGGAAAGTTGAAGGGAAAAGGGGAGAGCAAAATGCAAGGGATGGAGGCAAGGGGTAGGCGGAGACTAGGAAGTGAGGGGCAGTAGAGAGGATGAGGCGGGGAACAGGAAGTGAAGAGGTGAAAGGAATGGAGAGGGTGAGGGGTAAGAAAGTCAGGGGGGTAAGAAGAAGGTGAGGGGGAGAAGGGGAGCCGAGGAAGAGAGGAGGTTGAAGGAAATAAGAATCGGGCGTTGAGGAAAGGGTGAGGAGGGTGAATAGGATGCGTGAGGATGAAAGTAATGAGATGAAGGAACAGAAGTAAAGAAATGAGAGGAAAAGGAACACTGACACAGGACGTATCACAGATGAAGTTACAACAGTTAAAGAACAATCGGGGGAGAGCAGTTGGTGAACGTAGTTAAATGGTGAACACACACACACACACACACACACACACACACACACACATGATGAGCCTAAATAGGGTTTAGTCTATAAATTGAGGTACAAACCTAATGAGATGAATAACAGGGAAGAGGGAAGTTAAGTGAGCTTTTATCATATGAAAGTAAATTCTAATATTTATTTTATAACAGACTTTGAAATTAAATAGGTAGACGAAGAAACAGGTAGATATATACTTATGTAAGTACTCAGGCAAATAGATTGAGAAATAGATTGATAGAGGGACAGACAGACACACAGACAGACAGACAGACAGACGTTTAGATAAACTTAAAGGCAAATAGAGAGGCAAATGTGGGAGGCGGTGGCTGAATCAGTTGATAGGCAGCCTGCAGTCCTAATGGACCCAGGTTCGAATCCCGGGTGGGGCATGGAACAGTTTAAGGATTTGAATTTCACAAAAAGCAGACTTTCCTGTCCTACCGGAAGACCCGCCGACCTGTAAAAGTACCCCCGCTAATACCAGTGCACCAGTCCTGTATGAGACAGCCCTAGCATGTATTCAGTATGGACGGTAGTGGTGACATGTGGAGGTGTAGGACTTCTGGGCCTTGGGATAGGCCACTGCCCCCGAGAAATAGGCCCTGAATCCTTTGCCCAGAATCGGACAAAAAAAAAAAGAAAAAAAGAAAAAAAAGAAAGATAAACAAAGAGAAAATAAGATCAACAGAAAATTGGGTAAGTTAAAAAAAATACTGTCTATAAGGAGAGAGAGAGAGAGAGAGAGAGAGAGAGAGTAAAGAAGCATAACACACAGGAAAATCTAAAAATAAAACAAAATAAGCACAGACAAAAGAATGACCCCAGATGAAAAAGTAAGGAACATATTAAGTTATATTAATAGTTACTGTCTCTCTGAAGTTTGTAAAACTGTCTGGAGCTAGCAAGAAAAAATTTAGAGTAAAAAATCATCTCCCTCAAAGAAATTAATTCCTGTGGAAACTAGGTTAGGTTGAGTTATATTTTTCTTTATTCTTCCACTGCATTATCTTTTTTTTTTTTTTTTTATTTGCTCGCCTCCCTCTCCCTCTCCTCCTCGCTCACTCTCAGCTCCCCCCTCCCTTTTTTTTCTAGTCACTCTATTCTTTCGCTTCCTTTCATTTCTTTCCCTCCTTTCCCCTTCCTCCAGCTTCCTGTTAACTGCACACTTCCCTTTCCTTTCTCTCTCATATCGCCCCGTTTTCCTCCTCCCTCCCCTCCCCTTTCCTCAATCCTCTCTCCTCATATTCTCTCCCTCCTTCGCTTTCCTCTTCCCTTCTTTAATTCCTTTCCCATCCCGCTCCCTCCTTTCCTCCTTCTCAACCTCCCCCTTTCCCTCATTTTCCCTAAACCCTTCCTCCTCCTTCACTTTTCTCGTTCCATGTCAGAGAATACCTTCACACTGTCAGGTTACAGACAGCGAAAAAAAGCAATAGAGAAAGACTGGATTTGCACAACATGAGGTGATTATTTCAAGGCCACATTTTGTGCGTGGAACGACATTCAGTCCCAGCTAGAATCAGGAAAGAGCATCAACACTGCATTAGTTTCGGCTCATGAGAAACGGATAAAAGAAAACAGGCATTAAGTGAAACAAGTTGGAAAAGTACAATGCATAACAACAGGACGGAAAATTGCACAGAGAGGTCACAGGGAAGAGAGTGGAAGTAGCAACAAAGAAATATTGGAGATATTCAGTGAATATGACAGTACTGTAAAACAGGCCGACAGGAATACATAAAGTAAACAAGCCCACAGATCCAGAGTGAAATTACAGGGATTCTTGCTTGCATTATAAGAGATGAAATACGTATAGAACTGCATGTCAGCAAAAAATACTCAGTCATGGTGGATGAAGACAAGGATATGAGTCGGATGAAAGCAAGGACATCAGTGGAAAATAACAGCTGTCACTTGTTGTAAGGTATCTTTTTCCAAAATAATATCCATGAAGAATTTTTGGATACTGCCCACGTGTATGAACTGAATGCTAAGTATCTGAAGAAAAATATGAATCAGATACTTAAACCTTGCTACTTCGATCCAAAGCATTGCGTAAGACAAACTTATGATGGGGCCTTTTTGATGAGTGGTGTGAATAAAGGTGTTCAGGTATCATAATTTAATGAAGATGCTCCAAGAGCCGAGTACACTCACTGGTGCAGTCAAAGACTGACTGTCATCACAGTTGATTGTGTTAAGTCTGTCAAACTAGCTGATAAATTCTTTGGATTCCTTGAGACTATGTTTTCATGTCCTCACATGTGCCGCATGAGTAGTTTGTCAAAAAATATAAACAAGAAATGTATCAATTTAAAATTGCTAGAAACCATGCAAAAGCAGTAATAAATCTTGCTAAATCAAACTTTCTTCAAAACCAAGCATCAAAACTACTTAATATCCTCGTGACAATAGGATATTCTGATCAACTCTCACTTCTTACAATAATAACTTTAACAAGTGATTTCCCATTCGCCCACTAAAATCTTCAGATGGAAACATTACAAAATACGACCTGCGTGGTAAACCAAATATCCTTGTCAGTACATTTGCCAGAAATTTTACCTTAGAGGAAGCCAGCTAGAACATCCAGGTACTAGAACTTGACTCTCCCAAAATTGTTGCACTTAAAATACAGACTAAATACGTAAAATCCATCCTAGACAAATTCCTCCAATTGTTTTGAAAAAGTGCTCCCCAGAACTTGCCTCTGTTCTAGCTAAATTATTCGGACTATGCATACGTACTTCTTCACTGCCCAGTTTATGGAAAGAAGTTAATATCCACCCAGTTCCAAAGAAAGGAAGTTCCTCTGACCTCTCTGAATACAGACCAATAGCTATCACGTCTTCTGTTGGTAAAGTATTTGAAATTGTAATTAATAAGCACTTAGTAAAACTCCCTGAATCCAACAACTTAATTAGTGATAGACAATATGGTTTTAGCCACAAAAGATCCACCATTGGTACACTCAATTTCCTGATTCATACCATCCATCAATCAACTGACCAACATGGAGAAACTCATACAGTAGTCCTTGATATTTCTAAAGCTTTCAACACAGTGTGGCACCGTTCCCTGCTATCCAAACTCTCTTGTTATGGACTAGTGTCTTTTGTTCCTCTGCTTTCCTCATATCTAAGGTATAGAAAAATAAGAGTTAAAGTAGATGATGTATATATACTCCATTATCCACTCAGTTAATGTCGGCATGTCACAGAGATCAGTTCTGGTGCCAACCTTATTCCTGGTTCATATTAATGGTCTCTTATCTGTCACCTACAACCCCATCCATTCATATGCAGGTGACTCAACACTTCACACTTTATTCACATTCAAACACCCATTTACAAAGTTTAGTATCTCTAACTCTCAAATCAGTGCAGCCATCTCCATAAATCAAGACTTATCGAAGATCAATGAATGGGGACAAAATAACCTTGTCTCATTTAATGCTAGTAAAACCAAATATATACAATTTACTAATAGACAGATATTGCCAGATTTATATATTACCTCCAGTGCTACTAATATTCCCATCTCCAAAAGTATTGAAATTCTTCGTGTTTCACATAACAATGCCCTCAGCTTGACGTCTCATGTCAGATCACTTGCTAAAACTTGCATTATTGTACAGAGTCTGCAATTTCTTCACTGACGAGCAGCTTGCTATAATTTATAAGTCATGTGTGCTCTCAGCTAGAATATTGCTCACCCTTGTAGAATGAATGTGGAGAGGTTGCACTAAAACAACCAGACAAAATTCAGAAGAAAGCTGTTGGAATTATTAATAACCTTGCTATTACAAATAAACTACCTCCCCTTCAAGTAAGAAGGAATGTTGCCTCCCTTGCACTATTTTATAGATACTTTTATGGCAAATGCTCAGGCGAAGTTGTGTCCATTGTGGCATCTCTCCATGCCTTCCATCATACTACACAGACATCTGATAGTGCTCATTACTAGAATGTCACACAACCATATTGCAGAACTTCTGCCTATCAGAATTCTTTTATTCCCCGAACTGCATCTCTCTGGAAATCGCTCCCCAGGAGTTGTTTCCCCCTAAACTTCAACCAACAGCTGTTCAAGTCCAACTGTTACAGATTTATTATGAATGGAGGATGCCGGTAATCTTGAGTATGGATTATCATTATTTTTTTTTTATTCACTGGTTTTTCCTACTTCAGTTCTGTTATTTAAAAAACATCCTGGAAAGCAGGAGAAGAAGCTGAAGAAGCTAAGTGACACAAGATGGCCATGCCAGTACTTATCTTGTAAAGTCCTTCTACATGCATTTACTGCACTCAAGGCAACTCTAAATGAAACAGCTGAGACACACACAGGAAAACGTGCCCTTGATGTCAACAGCTTACTCAGGAATGTCATGTTCAGCATTTTGCAGAAAACGAAATTGTTGTCTGACATGCTGCAGTCTCCATCGCATCAGCTGTCAGCTGCAGCAGACATGGTTCAGACAGTTGAAGAAGATTTGGCTTCTCACGGGAATGAGGAATGCTGGCATGAGCTGTGGGTGAAAGCTGAAGGTGTTCGAAGTCAATTTGATGTACTTATTGATGATCCAGCTCAGAAGAGGAGGACTAGGTCCTCTAGACATCTGTTGGACAGTGGTTCTGGAGTCGACTGGCCAACAAAACATGGAAGACAGCCATGGTTCACTTGAGAAGACGTATTGTATTGACCTGTACTACGAAGTATTGGATAGATGACTTGTAGAACTGCACTCAAGGTTCAGTGATGCCAACAAGAAGTTATGTTACCCAGATCAATGACTGTGCTAGATCTACGTAGCTCAAAGTTTCTTGATTTTGGCACATTGAAACCTATGGCTGAACAGTGTGGACATTGAATACCTAGATGTAGACCTGCGACAAGCAAGAAGACTTGTGGAAAAGAAGAAAAATTAGGGACTTATTGTTAGCAACCTAGTTTAACTTTCAGCTTTCATGAGTCCATATAAGGAGGTATTCTCAGATCTCTCTAAGCTCATTAACACTGCGCTGGTACTGCTACTAACTTCAGCATCATATGAGAGGGGTATCTCCTCAGTGCGACTCATCAAAAGATACCTGCAAAGCACGATGTCGGACATCAGATTCTCGTCACTTGAAGTTACTGGGATTCATCCCAACAATGCAAAAGAAACTGACATGGAACATGTTGTTTGTATGTTTATACAGAAACATAACACCAGAAATATACAGGTATTCTGAGATATCTTCAACTGCTGCTGTTTGTAAGGTTCAGTGGTACAGGGTATATGAAGACCTAGATTTATAACTAGTGTATTATAATTAAGTTACTACCCATTAGGTTGTTAATTATTTCCATTTGCCACATATGAAAATGTAGTTAAGATGTATTTACAAAGTACTTATTTGCATACATATATACATACCTACAGTACATACATGGGTATTGTATTTTAATTTAATACTTGTTTAATTTTTGTCAGTTATTGCTGAATGCGACAGGATTAATTTAGTTAGAGTTTAAACAATTACACTTGTTTCTTTCACTTCTTTAGTTGTTCATCAGTACAATAAATGGTTTAAAGTTTTCATTCTAAACATGACTCTAACTGAATATCATATATGTGTGCCGGGTCCCCTCAGAAAAACATGTGCCCCCCGCCTCCACTGGTGCCACCACTGAATTACATAACCAACACACTAGAATATAACAACAAACCTGATGAATGAATAAATAGGTAACGAGAAGGTGCTATGGAGCTTCTTAACTATCAATAAACCAGCTTTTGTGGAATTTATAGTTCTCTAAATTGTGTATTCTTTTAACTTTAATTTGTCTAAAACTGACACTTGTCCACCTTGGATGCTGAATTACAACAATGCATTAATACTAAAATATGATGTCAGTCACGAAGAAGTGAAATGATAAAAATGTATAACCGTAGCATTGTTTTTTTCCTGCTACAGGAGTCCTTGAAATAAACAGCAAAAGCAAGAAAATATCAGGCAAGTTAAGGTAAACAAAATACAGTTCAGCTTCGAATATTTCAGTGAGGGATAATCCACACCAGCAGTTTATGAAATTAATATTACTCAGTGATTTCCTGCGTGTCGTAAAGAGGTGAGGGAAAGGAGCAGGTGACTGAGACTTCCTAATACCTCATCGTTGCCATTTCATTTCTGTTTACCGTTGGCTCCTTGTTGTGTTGTTTATGCAATACTTCTCGATACTTATACACCACAAAGAACAAGACGTCAGTACTGTGATCTAACCAACGGAGCACAAGATATTCTGGACAGATTCTAATATGACATGTTACACACTGACTCATCCCAGACCCACCCTTGGTATTTTCAGCCTGGCAGCGGCACACACCTCTGATATATAGCTTCACGCCTGTCATAATTTCTAACTCCATGGCGCGCGGTCAACTTACGAGGGCATAACTACCAGCGGGAAAGCGAGGTAAAGATGACAGGGTTCGTACTGTATATCATGCAATTTGTTAGATGTGGCATGTTGACGGCTGGCTGTTTGGTTGATGACACACGGACGTTGAGAGAGAGAGAGAGAGAGAGAGAGAGAGAGAGAGAGAGAGAGAGAGAGAGACTGCACTGCTACCGCAAATACTGAGTGAGAATTAGTCACAGGTCCATAGATATTTTATAGCTAGGTTACTGCTGCCACAAAGCTACATGGCACTAAGTAATAGCTGACAGGCGTTTTGAAGGAGCCGACACCACCGTAAATCTACATGAAACCAGCAGGAAAAGGACGACATGGAAGTGGGAGGCTAGAGGACGTAAACTGTACCCACATGCTGAAATTGTGTTTATTATGACGGTACAGGAAACTCGAAAATCATCCACCTGAACAATTAATGGCGCTGTGAAAGCCAGATCAACGACCTCTTCCTCATGGACTTAGTAGCCGTTCAGTAGCTATCTCCACACCACTATATTTCGTTTAGCTGACTCTTCAACTGGAGGAATTCGACACACTCCCTGCACTATTAATGGTTCTCCCAAGTTCAAGAAAGATATGGTGGTCTGATGAAAATCGAAATCCTCAATCGAAGTGAAAGGGAATGCATAATACACCTTAAAGTTTGACAGTTGTTTATATCTTTTTTATATGTACATACTCGTAGTTTCACATGAGTCAACTGTAGTCGCTTCACCAAAACCTGGCCTAGATTTTTGTCTTTTTGCAGCTCATTTCACCTAGATCAATGGCAGAAGATAATACAACGACTCTACATCCGTTTCATGTTACTGCTTCGTGACTCGCATCATTTTTTTTTTTTTTTTTTTTTTTTTTTTAGATATACGTGGAGGCGATCAATCAAACCGAAACTTTGCATGTAGTTAGTGGAGACCAAGGCAACCACATCACTACTGAATAAACAAGGATTAGGTTCATAAAGCGAAGTACTTTGCGAGCAGCGCTGAATCCCACGTTCAGACCTTCAAGCCGGGCGACTTTACCTCGTTGACATTGTGTATATGCAGAAATATCATGGTTGGGAAGAGGTGTTGGTGAGCCTGATAATACAGTACAACGAGAATACTGTTCAACCTGACACAGTTTTTCCAAATAATACTTACTAGTTCCGTAAGGGGCAAGTGAGAGTTTTTACTGAAATGGCAAGAATTTTACGTAAATGGATGATGATGATGATGATGATGATGAATTCAGTCGCTAAAACATATTTGGGACGAAATTTATGTACGGTGGCCCAGAAAACGACAGTTTTTACTGGAATAATAACGAGTTTTACTGTCATTTCATTTTACTATTATGGTTCAGTATTGCCAGACTCCTAATGCCAGGGTTCATCCCGGGTGGCTTTGATAAAACTGCCTGCAAGCTTCGCTGTCGCCATTTCCCCTTACAACTCACACCTGTCCTCCCTAATATACTCCTTCATTCTCCCTGTCATATCTCAGTAACATTTAAAACTCAGTAATCCAATTTTTTTTTTTTTTTTTTTTTTTTACTATGTATAGAGGATTTACTCACTTTTGAAGAACTCTTCAAGCTTCGTGCTCTCCAACCCTGAATTAAGTCATTCGTAACAGTAAGCATAACAAAAAGGAAAAATCGTCTAACTGAAAGGGAGCAATTGCTCTCTTATACGGTATACTCCTATATTCGTCCTATAATAACTCATCACCACCTCGAGTTCTTTTTCTTTCATTCATTCTATCATAGTTGCTCAATACTCCTAGCCACCTTCCCTCATACATTCCTCCATTCTATCACAGTTCATCATTACTTCATCTCCTATTCACCACCCCAAACTGTTCTACCTCATTTCTCCATTCATCTCAGCCACCCTTCTTCATATACTCTTATATTCTCTCTAGTATATGCTATCACCACTTCCCCTCTCTCTTCCCGGCCACTCTAATCCACCTTCCCTCATGTCCTACTTCATTTTCTGTCTCGTATGCTCTTCCATTCTCTCTGTCATATCTCACCACCAGCCCTCTACCTCCGCAACAGTAGGCCAGCTTCCCTCATATTCTACTCTATGTTATCTTTCCAGTTTGTTTATTATGTACACTGGGTTACAGAAGCCCAGCCTCGCACCACTACATTTCGAAGTGGGTGAAGTAGGGTTGGATTCTTATACAGTTCTCCATCTTTGACAACTGCAGCACCCTCCCTCCCAGTATGCCACGACACCAACAGGCTTACAACACTCTCGAGTGCCTCTTCCTTCGCTGTCCATTAGTATTCTCTTGGATCTTTTTGCCTATCTTTTATCTGTCAGCTGAATAATATCATCTGGTTTTAGCGAGAATAAAGTTTAGTTATTGGTGTGTAATGATAATGTACCAATGGCGGAAATAAATCGATGAAAAAGTAGATGTGAACAGAATGTAGAAGTGTACAGAAGTGTACTATTTATACTGTCCTTAACTTGTGCATTATCCCCCACCCCAACATTAAAGGATTATCCCCCTATGAGGATTAATATAAGTATCATTTGTTCTCTTATCATCTTCACCTGAGAGTGAATCATGGGAGTCTGAGAGTGTTAATGTAGGCTATATCAAATAACTATATAAAGCTGAGAGTGGATCATAGGAGTCTGAGAGTGTTAATGTAGGCTATGTCACATAATTATATAAAGCTGAGAGTGAATCATGGGAGTCTGAGAGTGTTAATGTAGGCTATATCAAATAACTATATAAAGCTGAGAGTGAATCATAGGAGTCTGAGAGTGTTAATGTAGGCTATGTCACATAATTATATAAAGCTGAGAGTAAATCATGGGAGTCTGAGAGTGTTAATGTAGGCTATATGTAACTCATCTTGTTCGACCATTGCTTCATAAGCTGATTAAAATCATTCGGTGATAACAAGAATATTAAAAAAAAAAGTCGTGGTATTCAGAAGTTCAGAATAGATATGGGTAGTTTGCAGTGTGTAAGGTATCGATGGTTCCCCATGGAGTGGTAATTACTAGAAGGCCACTGCCTTTGTAACCATGCACAGTTCATCCTATCATCACCTGATCTGCGGATAAACCTGTGAAGAGTAATCGGAAAGGAGAACTCCTGACCATTTAATATCATCTGTTCTACTCAGAGCCATGGTTTGCTCATATAGCTTTTTGTATGAGTTTATTACTACTGATCTCCACTCCCTCCGGTTTTCATCATACTTATTGAAAATGTAAAACACCCCGAACTTATTACACTGACCCAGTCTCAGTGACCTTGACCAGTTCTTAAAAGTCACAGGTCAAAAAAATGTCAAAAAATCATGCATTTCAACCCAATTTACTCCAAAACTATCACAGATACATGAACATGGAAGTACATATCGTGATAACATTATTTTCTAAATATGTGTATAGAAAAAAACTGAAGGTCATTCAAGTGTGAAATTACGGTATTTGGGACACCCCAATTTTCAACAATTTTCAATTGCTGTTTCATAAAGGAAAAAACAAAACTTTAATGTGGCACTTCTTGGACTTTAAGAAATTTTGTCTGGTCCTAGACCAGGTTTGTGTACTTTTTGGTGGCAGTTTGCCCAACGGTATTTGTCTTTTACCAAATAACTAGGGGCCCCGGGGGGGGGGGAATCACACCAGCCGCGGGCGATCATATCTAGCGCGACTCGGAATATGACCTTGACCTTCACCTATTTTCACCAATTTCAAAATCGTAAGAAATTTTCATCCCTACTACACACCTGAAAAATTATAGGATATCTTGAGAGGATGCAAAATTATCGCGCTAACCGACAAACAGAAAGACAACATGGAAACAATAATAGTGGAAGATTTTCATCCCTACTACACACCTGCCAAATTTTGTGGTGATAAAATTGTTTTCTAAACATTTGTATGGAAAAAATTTGAATTTCATTCATGCGTGACATTAGAATATTTCGGCCACCCCACTTTTCAGTTGCTCTTCCATTGACGAAAAACCAGAACATAAATGAGACATTTCTTAGTCCTAGTACATTTATCTTGTCCTGGAGCAGGTCTGTATACTTCCTGGTGGTAGTTTGACCATTCTTCCTTACATTCTCTTCCCCCCATCCCACTCTTCTCCCTTATCACCTCTTCCCTCCTCCCACTCTTCTCCCCTATCGCCACTTTCTTCCCCCTACTTTTCTCCCCCTCTTAACTCTTCCCTCCCTCTGCTCTTCTTCCTGTCTTAACTCTTCCCTCCCTCCGCTCTTTTCCCCCCATCACCTCTTCCCCCCAACTCTTCTCTCCTATTACCTCTTCTCTCTTTTCCTTACCTCATTCTTTTTCCTGTCTCCCCATTTCCTTTTTACTTTTCCTCTCCATCACCCTCGCCCTTGTTCCCTTTCTCTGTCCCCTCCGTTTCCCTCACCTTTCTCCATCTCTCCCTCCATCACCCTTACCCCTTACCCTTCCCTTTCTCTCCTTGGATCACCCTCAGCATTCTCCTCCCCACTTCTGCATCACCTTCACCTCTATTCCTTCGTTCATATCTCACCCTTCTTCCGTCCCTTGATCACCCTCATGATCCTCATTCCCTCCCTCGATCACCCTCAACATATCTCCTTCCTCTCCTCCATCACTCTAACCCTTCTCTTTCCCACCTTGTATCACCCTCATCATTCTCCTTCCCTCCCTCCCCACACATATCCCTCACCTTCTTTATTCCTCCGTTCACCTCTTAGCCTTCTCCTTCCTTCCATTGATCACCTTCCCCCTTCTGTCCTCTCTCGATCACCCTCACCCTTCACCTTCCCTCCCTCGATCACTTTCAACCTTCTTCCCTCATTCCATCACTCTTACTGTTCTCCTTCTCTACCTATATTACTCCTCACCTATCATTCTTTCGTTCATTTCTCATCCTTCTCCTTCTTTCTCTCCAATTTCCTAACCTTTCTTGTTCCCTCCCTCCATCTCCCTCACTCCTCATTTTCTCCCTCCATGTCCCTCATTCTTATCTCCTTCCATCTCACTCATTTCACGCCCTCCGTGCTCAACCCCTTTGCCCCTTTCACTGTCTTATTTTGGACCCGTATTCACAACAGATCCAAACCAATTTTTAAGATAGACAAGTCTCCTATGGCAGTAATTTGTTATCAGAAACCATATTGTTTTGGCGTGTTTTCGTTTTTTTTTTTTTTATTTTTTTTTTTTTTTTTATGTGGCGGTCATTCCAGTTTGGTTGTGAAGTGTTTCTTTGCTGACTGAGCAAAGACAAAAGTATAGGCAAGCATCCTTATACATAATTTTTGTTTAGGATATTTTATGAATACGTCTCTCTCTCTCTCTCTCTCTCTCTCTCTCTCTCTCATCATCATCATCATATTCCCTCCTCCCTCTTTTCTCTCTCCTAATTCTCCCCCCCTCCCCTGCCCCGTCCCTCAGGCCTCAGCACCTCCTGCCACCACTCCATCACCATTACCGCTCCTTCTCCTCACTCTGCCGTTTTTACCCTAGCGTCTGCCACTTCGCTCCCTCCCTTCCTTTCGTCTGCCTGTCTGCCGACATACATTTTTGATAAATGCAGGACTTTTCTGAAACATTTCCATGTAATCCTATTATTTAAGTAGCAATTAGGGTAGGCTACTACAGAGGTAGTACTTTATAGAAACAAAACGTTTCACTTTTCATTTAATGCTTTCAGTTACTGTCTTTGTCTCCTGTATCTTTACCAATATTTGCAAAATATAGTCTACTAGTCTTGGAGTGAACTAACATCTTAAAATTCGAGCTTTCATCGTGAAGGTTGCAATACTGTCATGCAAGGATCCACTCACGATGTTGTACTGCCTACTTCTTCCTTGGGTGACTCTGCTTGGCAAACCTAATGGCTTCGTGTAACCCAGGAAACTACAGTATTTATAACCATGGGTGGAAACCACATAGCTAAACAAGAAACGATGATAAGGCACAGCAAACCTGTTCCCGGCAGTCAGTTTAGTGCTGACATATAAACACAACAGGATATCTAGTCAAATATGTCAATTATCAAATTTGGAGTAGTGACGATTACATGTCCATTTGAAATTTTAGACCCGATCCACCTGACACTGACTCCCCTGCCGTAAACTGGGGGGTGACCACCCTAATGTAATGAGGCATGTTATAGGATGCAGATTTGAAAGATACACTTTTAGGTTTTTGTTTAATCTCGTTATGACCAATCTGAAAGGAGTTATGGCAAAAAACGATTTTTTTTTTTTTTTTTTTTTTTTTTAACAATTTTTGGCCCTACGACCTGGGTCTGGGGCAAATTTGACCCAAAATATAATCATTTGATCAAAAAATCATAGCCCATCATCCCTGGACTTTTGTCAAAATCGCACCAGTAATTTTCGCGTAAAGTTGTTAGCAGACAGACAGACAGACAGACAAACAAGCAAACAAATAAACAAACAGACAGACATACCGAGTGTAAACAGTACCCGTCCCCAGGCCCCTCCGGGACGGGGACGGGTAATAAAAGGGCGATATGGAGCCTAATGGTGCCCATGTTGACTGGGTGGCTAGACGCAAATGCGGCAGTCATCCAAGAGTCAAAACTCCACACACTTCCCTGCGTCTCGTTGTGGCGAGGCGCTGTCTACCACAAACGAATATCGGTTCGTTGTACGGACAGCCCCACAAGGACGATTACTTGCCTTCGGTTTATGGGTCTGCTTGCCCAGAAAGACATGGGTTGATCTACTACTACTATTACTACTGCAACAACAATAACAACAACTACTACTACTTCTACTACTACTACTACTTCTACTACTACTACTTCTACTACTACTGCTACTACTACTACTGCTACTACTACTACTGTTACTACTACTACTACTACTGTTACTACTACTACTGCTACTACTACCACTACTACTATATACATATTCACCTCCCTATTCCTTGTCACCGCCGGCACTGTACCTGCAACTCTCTTTCACTTTCTTGCATTTTTTCCTCAAACACCCGGCGTTGCTCATCAAACTACTCTAGATATCTGAAACCGTTCACGTTTTCCATTTCCTGATTAATCACTACCCACTCCTGCACTTGATTCGTCTTAAATATAGGGAAATAATGCTAGGCAATTTCTGTAACTCTAAGATTCAACTTCTTCTTTAATATAGTTCTCGTATTCTCGTAACTTTTTACAGGAGATGCTCAGTATTAGCCAAAGTCCTACTCATGTATTGTCTTTTTGATGTCCATGTATTTCTATGCTCTGTATTTAATGAAAATTTCATAATAAAAAGGCAAAGTTGTAAAAGTCAAGTTTATACTAATTATAAGCCAGCCTGAGGCAAGTGTGAGGATGGTTCTGTGATCACTAAGAGGAAAGATCAGGTGAGACAAGTGAACCGCTGAGAGAACCCCATCACGCTCATTATATACCAGCCTCGGGAAGGAGTCTGACCAGCGATGTGATCAATTATGCTGTAGTCAAAGATGAAATGGTAACAGTTAAAAAAAAATAATAATAATAGCTTATCTCCTTACGGACCCACGGCCGCACTTTCTAACAAGCTTTGGTGGAGTAATTATACGAACCTTCTTAAACCCTCTCCCTGCCACCTGGCTTAGTCGCATCCATTTTATCAATACTTAGTTACTCCATTTCTTTCCTTCTAACTGTTGATTCTTCCACTGACAGAGATGTCGTTCACTTGCATGAAATCATCTGGTGTTAACCTGAAAACAAATTGTAAGCCTGCCTCAAACAATAAAACGAGATATTGCGCTCCCCACTTGCAATAGGTCCTGTTAACTATTTCATTCCCATGGAGTATTTCATATTCCGTCATGGCTGCCACCAGACAGTTTTATTTTTTCTGGAAAAACTCTTCACTCTGAAAGGAGTTAGATATAAGCTTCCTTATGAGCTTCCCTACTACCGTCTTAAGTTAAGGAAAATCATTAGATGGTTGAAGAAAATAAATAAGACAAAACGTCATCGGAATGAAGAGGCTATAATGTACAGCGTCTTTTACCATATAAACTTTATGACTGAAACACACACACACACACACACACACACACACACACACACACACACACACACACACCTTATTATATCCTACAGCTCACCTCATCAGTTCTCCTTGTTACATTTCTCTTTCATCCATATTTTCTACACCCATCTTTTCTCTGGCGAAACCTTATCAGTCCGATGACATTTTTATTCTGCATACCACGCAACTACTACATTCAGATTGGAAGAGACTTCAAAACGGAGTGGTGAAACAGCTACATCAACACCTTCACTATAAGACGTCTGCCCCAAGCTGAATAAAATCGTCTGGCAGCAGCAGACAAACTGAAATAAGACGTGCATCTTAATGTGTGTATTGAATCTCCTGAAATTCCTACATATGTCTATCGACTCTTCTTCCCATTGTTGACATTATATAGGCATTATATAGGCATTAGCATATATCTCATAAACACAATGTACAGGATGTAGTGTCTGCTGGACACGTACACAGTTTCTCACTAGGAAATACAATCCACATAATGTATGTCCAAAATCTTGTTGTCCCAGACCATCAAGAATCCTTAACCATTTGATGTATTTCAAACATCCTCGTAGGCCAGACGACCAAGAATTTCATGACGTATTCAAACACGTGGAGTAACCAGCCCTAGTCGGTTAGTCAACGTGATGGAAATCTACCAGACACTACAACATACATACACATCCTCTCCAAGCTGTATATAATGTCGGAGAGATTCCCTTCAGATCAGAAAAGGGAGAGAGGGGCTAGAGATGGCCCGACGCTAGGGTCATTAGGCTCCGTTACACTGTAACTCACTATATAACCGTGTAATAAAAACTCAGTAACCCAAGAGTGCTGTAACTCACCTTGCTGACACTGTCTCACGACTTTATTCTGGCTGAGCTTGACGATCCACAGTCGACTTCCCTATTTCCCTACAGGTACTTACGACCACGCTATCGAGACCATATCCTCTTTTTCTTCTCTCTCTCTCTCTCTCTCTCTCTCTCTCTCTTTCTCTCTCAGTACATTTTCATTCTCCTGTCCTCTCCCCTCTGCTCACCCCTCTTCCTTCTTCCACTATCTCAACCCGTCTCTCTGTACCTTTCCCCCCCTCCCCCTGCCCCCTTAATCCTTCCTTCGTTCTCTGTCCCATGCCCCCCTCCTCCTCTGTTAAGTACGTAGTTCAGGAGGTTCCTGCTCTCGTGTGAATACCTTCGTCTCAGCGAGGGTCCTTCTTGCCTCATCTTACACGGACTCTTGTAACTATCTCTTCTTTCTTCCGCATTCATTACACGACGGGGTGAATAAGTAAACAGACAGACGCACACTTGCTATTATACACAAGGGTCTCCGGGTACACCAAGCAGAAAAGTGAATAAGAGTGAACACAACTAACAAAATAAGTCACTGCTCAGAAGGGTTTGGCCTCCTTTGAGTTTGCCCCAAATAATACACACAGAGAGGCACTACTCACAAGGCTTGCCACTAATACTCGCGGTGCGCGACTCTGAGGTTGTTATTATCGTGCCCTGGCAGTCTATCATTCAAAAGGACGTCTGATTTCATGTATAGTATGAGACGCATGTGATTCGTGTATAATATGCTCGTGTATATTAATATTCGTGTATAATATATTAGTGCATAATACTATGATTTCGGTATAATATGATAAGAAATCGGACGCACATTAGAATGGTACGTTGCCAGGGTACGATAATGACAACCTCAGAGTCGTGCGCCACGACTGTAGACAGAAAGCAAGGGTAAAAAACTGGCGTGTACCTTACTCTGCATCCATTTCAGTCCTTGTGAGGTCAAATGTAGAGCCGATAACTCTCCCAGACGGAGAGTGCTTGGTGTAACCTTTCCTTATTCTGGTTATGTATGAATGAGGTAGGGCTTTGAGCCTGGGATGGGTTATTCACCCATTTTACTGGGATACAGATTCACTGCATCGTCCATTTTTTTCTTTTTTTATGCCAGGAAGAAGGAACCAAAGGCCACTGGCCCGCAACAACTGTTCCCTCCAGGAGAAAAACAAAATACAAGAGCCAAATTCAAGATCCAATCATTTCGAGATGCCTGAACACACTGCATTTGAAGGACTGGAGATCATTGTTAGCAGGAAATACAGACAGAGGGAGACAGTTCCTGAGCTGACCTGTTGCATAAATGAAGGACTGTGAGTAACGGTTAACTCTTGCATTAGAGAGTTGGACAGAAAAGGGATGAGAGTTGGAGGGATGCAAGCAGACACTTCTGAGGAGCAGTGACCACTGAAGTAGCAATAGATAAGAGATAAGGATGCAACAGTGCGGCGAAGAGACAGAGGTTGAAGGGAACCAGTAAGAGGAGGAGAGTTAATGGGATGAAAAGCCTTTGACTCCACCCCACTGAGAAGAACTGCAAGTGGGGAGCCTCCCCACACATGAGAGTTGTACTCTACACAGGGGCAGATAAAACCTGTGTATAGAGTCAACAATTGTGCAGAGGTAAAGAAGGAACGGAGTCGGCTTAGCACACCTAATTCTCTTGGAAGCAGATTTTACAAGAGATATAATATGATCTTTCCAAGATAAGTCCTGAGTGAATGAAACCCCAAGCATGTTCAAGGATGATGCAGAAATAAGCTGAATATTATTAAACATTAGTGGATACTCCTGTGGAATATTTTGTCGGGTTGATAGGTGTAAGAACTGAGTCTTTGATGCATTAAAAACAAGATTATTTTTACCCAAGTCAGAGATACGAGCCAAGTCAGATATTAGGTGTACCATAGCCTCATCCCTTGTTTGTTGTAGTAACTGCTGAGATGGACGTTGCGGGAACCGGATGGAAATGTGAAGGGAGGAGTCATCAGCGTACAAGTGGATAGGGTTAGATGTACAGCTTAGAAGGTGACTGATGAATCAAATGAAGAGAGTCGGTGATAGGAGAGAGCCCTGAGGAACACCACTGTCGATAGGTCTAGGAGAAGAACGATGGCCGTCTACAACAGCGGCTATAGAACGACCAGAAAGGAAGCTAGAGATGAAGGCACAGATAGAAGGATAGAAGCCGTAAGAGGGCAGTTTCGAAATTAAACATTTATGCCAGACTC
This sequence comes from Coenobita brevimanus, assembly GCF_032717465.1. Taxonomy (NCBI): domain Eukaryota; kingdom Metazoa; phylum Arthropoda; class Malacostraca; order Decapoda; family Coenobitidae; genus Coenobita; species Coenobita brevimanus. Next base: position 21,883,351 of record NC_136966.1, read on the forward strand.
GATTGAAAAAAGCCTCTGAGATGTCAAGTGCAATGGCAAAGCTTTCGCCAAGGTCCCGAAAGGAGGATGACCAGGAGTCTGAAAGGTATGTGAGAAGATCGCCAGTGGAGCGTCCCTGACGGAACCCATACTGACGATCAGAAAGAAGGTTGTGATAGGAAAGATGCTTTAAAATTTTTCTATTAAGAATTGACTCGAAAACTTTTGAGACACAGGATGTTAAAGCAATTGGACGATAGTTAGAGGACTGGGAATGGTCACTCTTCTTTGGGACTGGCTGAATGAGAGCAAACTTCCAGCAAAAAGGAAAGGTACAAGTTGATAGACAAAGGCGAAAGAGTTTACCTAAGCAGGGTGTATGCACAGAAGCACAGTTCTTGAGGACAACAGGAGGGACTCCATCAGGCCCATACGCTTTATTAGTATTGAGGCCTGTGATGGCAGAAAATACATCAGCTGAAGAAATTTTAATGTCAGTCATGAGGAAGTCAGAGGGGGGAAGTGATGGAGGAACAGCACCGGAATCTTCCAAGAGGGAATTGGAGGAGAAAGTCTGAGCGAAGTGATCTGCTTTATCAGTAGAAGAAATAGCTACAGAACCATCAGAGTAGAAACGAGGAGGGTTACCCTCTCTAGGTTTATCCTAGGTACACATTTTTACCTACCATCTCATAAAAACAGGATGGACACCTGACCCAAATGACACCAGCTGCCCGTTTCAGGATTTGGACCCTGGAGCTGTCGGGCCATCAGCTACATAGCTTGCAATGCTGACTACTCGGCCTCCGTGCCGGTTAGGTGGTCATCCTAACCGCTGTTACCATCAATACTATATAATGTTTCAACTGAAAGTGGTGTTCAACTGGTCAACGTTATATCAAGGACTATATCAATCTATATGTATACCTAAATCTATCTATCTATCTATATCTATATGTCTATCTGTCTATGTATATATATCATATCTACATATCTATATCTATATCTATCTATCTACTATCTATCTATCTATATTTATATTTATATATTTATTTATTTATTTATATTTATATCTGAAGAGGATCACCAGGCGAACACAAACATCGTGGAGAAGTAAAGGCCTTTATTTGCTGACGTTTTGGAAATTGCTTTCGGGAATTTTAATTGACTTCGTTTATGTACTTACATGTGTTTAATCTTCTTTTAATCGTTATGAGATATAGAAATCTTAACTGTGTATATTTTTCGATTGTGGATTTTGCTCTGAATATGGAATAAGCAATTTCCAAAACGTCAGCAAATAAAGACCCCAACTTCGCCAGGATGTTTGTATTCTGCCTGGTGATCCTCTTCCTATATATATATATATATATATATATATATATATATAATCATCATCAGCTGTTTGAGTGTCCACTGCAGGACCGGCCTATCCCTACCGAAGTGGGGACGATACAGCCAATGTATCTCTACCAAGTGGCTTAGGCTGTCTAGCAGAGATTGTATGTAGGGTGAGAAGTGCTTGTCAGTGTGAATGTAGTGTTGGAGTGACTTTGGATGTGTGTGTAGTCTGTGAACCAAGTGTAATCGGCCTGCACAAGCCGGCTGGGAGCAAGCATACTTTACAGTATGCGACCCCTGATGTCCGCCGAAGCAGTACGCGACCAAAAAAAACTCTTCCAAACTTTATTACCCTGGCGGGGCGCGAACCCTCGTTCTTCAGTGTACAAAAACGCACACTTTACCACTGTACCGCAGACGCTAAATTTACGAACGTACCGCAAAGGCTATATATATATATATATATATATATATATATATATATATATATATATATATATATATATATATATATATATATTGTTACGAAACAGAGAAAGATAATGTACACTTTAAGTGAGAATACTAAAAATCACTTCTGTCCCGTAAAGTTCCAGGTTCAAAACAAAAGAGTTAGGTAAAATTACAAGTTAAAGTTTAATGCACAAACTAACAACAAAACATTCAGGACTCATAAGGATAATGTAATGGCAAAAAACAGGTTAAATATATGGTGAACTGCAAATAGCCTCTATTAACACGAAATTAGCAAGAGTAAATTTATCTAAGTCAGCCCTGATAAAATGAGAATAGCAGATGATACTCAGTGAATGCAAGATATATTTTTACAGATACAAAATATTATTAATAATGACTGACATAAAAACACATGAATCACAAAAACCTTACTAGGCCTAAGAATTAACACCTTATGCTACACAGTACAAGAAAAAATGCAATAACAGTTATACTCAAATTACATAGCTGCTAGATGGTTGGAGACTTCCTGAGCACTCACAATAATAACAGCTGTACAGGGGAGGACAGAGATGTGAGCAAAATGAGGAGTAGATCTAAGTGGCAATAATGCAGAGACTGAGCTCATTATATAGGGGCCGGCAGAGCTTGATACAACTTGTAAGAAGGACGCGCAAATGAAGCCATGGGGACAAAGAGTTGACAATCCTGCTCTGAACAACAGAAAGAACGACTTACTCTACTATAAGGGAGGAGGGGGGGAGTGAGGTAGAACACGCTTGTTATCAAACATGCAGCATACTGTACGTTAGAATTACACAAAAGATGATGAAATCATAGGCTAAGTAACACCTCCCCACAAAGAAAAAGAAATTTACAAAGGAAATTTCTTCTTACTCTAAAACAATCTGTCTAAAGTCTAGATAAGCAATCTGCAATAATATTTTCTTACCCCTTGACATGTTGTATGTCTAATGAATACTCCTGAACAAGTAGACTCCATCTTGTCAATCTCTGATTTTTATCTTTAAACTTACTAAGGAATTTCAGTGGGTTATGATCGGTATAAATGACTATGGGGTCAAAACCAGAACACAAACAAAATGAAAAATGCTGTAAACCCAAAATCAAGGCCAAAAGCTCTTTCTCAATAGTTGAGTAGTTCTTTTGAGGTGGAGTGAACTTCTTACTGTAGTAAGATACAGGGTGTTCAATACCCTGATCATCCTTTTGCAGCAAAACAGCCCCAGCTCCTGTATCACTTGCATCAACAGCCATCTTAAAAGGCTTAGCAAAATTTGAAGTAGCGAGCACTGGCTGACTTAATAGGATAGCTTTAAGTTTGCTGAAAGAGGATTCAGTTATCGGTCCAGACAAATTTAACTCCCTTTTTCAGTAGGTCTGTAAGTGGTGATACAAGAATTGAAAAGTTAAGAACAAATCTCCTGTAATAACCTACCATTCCCAAAAATCTTTGTAGCTCTTTACTACTTTTAGGTCTGGGAAAATCACTTGTCACCTGAAACTTAGCTCCTGGTGGTGCAACATGTCCATCACCAATTATGTACCCAAGGTACTGAACTTTAACTTGACCAAACTCAAAGTTTGATAAATTAGCTACAAGATTAGCCTGAACCAAACGCTCAAGAAATTTACTGACATGGCATAGGTGATCTTTCCAGTTGTCACTGAAGATTAATACATCATCAATATAAACAACACACCCTGCCAAACCCTCTGTTACAACATTCATGAGCTTCTGAAATGTGGCTGGTGCATTCTTCATACCATATGGCATTACAGAACATGCAAAAGTCTTTCCTAGTGTTACAAAACATGAGATCTCCCTACCACGTTCAGTCATAGGTTCTTGCCAGTATCCCTTTACAAATCAAACTTACTTATGTACCTAGCCTTTCCGATCTTGTCTATGCAATCTTCCACGCGAGGGAGAGGGTAAGTGTCTATTTTGGTTATCTAATTAACACGTCTGTAGTCGACGCAAAGCCGCTGTGACCCACCTGGCCTAGAGATTAGAGTGACAGGAGAACTCCACTCGCTCTGACAGGGCTCAATCATCTTGTGGTTCAACAGGTAGCCAAGCTCCTTCTGGATGAGAGGAACTTTCACTGGGTTCACACGGTAAGGAGGCAGTTTAATTGGCTTTGCATCTCCAACATCGACATCATGCATCAACACAGTGGTTCTTCCTGGAGTGGCACGGAACACTTGCGGGTACTCCTGCAGTAATGCCGAAAACTCCTGCCTTTCCTCGGGAGGTAGATGAGAAAGCTTAGTCTGGAGATCATTCATGATATCAGGATACTTCCCCAAACTATCACTCAGGCTCATGCTGCATGGGAGAGCTTCACTTGCAGACTCGGGTGGAACAGCTACAGTGCAGACTGGGTTTTTTTGGTTCCTCCTGTGATATAACTTTAGCATGTTGATGTGACAAAGTTGCTTGTTCTTTCTACAATCTGGTGTGGCGATGACATAGTTGACATCATTTAGTTTCTTCTCCACGAAATAAGGACCACTAAACTTGGCTTGAAGAGGTTGCCCATGAACCGGTAGCAGAATCAAAACCTGATCTTCTGGCTGAAAGTGGCATAACCTGGACTTCTTATCATACCAAGTCTTCATCTTCTCCTGAGCAGCTCCTAAATTCTCTCTCGCCAGCTGTAAAGCAGTGGACAGCCGTTCGTTGAACTTCATCACATACTCCAGCAGGTTGACGTCATCTTCCTCCGACAGCCAGCATTCCTTGAGTAGCTTAAGGGGTCCTCTTACTTCATGGCCAAACAGTAGTTCAAAAGGTGAGAAGCCCAGTGATTCATTTGGAGATTCTCTTGCGGCAAATACAACAAATGGAAGACCTTTATCCCAGTCTTTCTGATGTTCCAAACAGTATTTCTTGAGCATCGATTTGAGTGTTTGATGATATCTCTCCAACGCTCCTTGGGTCTGGGGATGGTAAGCTGAAGACGTGATCTGGGTGATGCCCAACTCTTTCAGAGACTGCTTGAAAACATTTGACATGAAATTACTTCCCCGGTCTGACTGTACCTCCTTGGGCAGACCAAACTTTGTGAAGAACCCTAGCATTTCCTTAACCACGTTCTTTGCTGAGATATTTCTAAGTGGAATGGCTTCAGGATAACGAGTAGCCATATCAATCAGGGTCAACACATAAGAAAATCCTGAAGAAGTCTTAGGAAGAGGGCCCACAATATCCACCAACACACGGGTGAATGGCGCCTCAAAAGGAGGAATGGGAACTAGAGGTGCAACCTTTTCGGTCTGTTTACACTTCCCCACAACTTGACAGGTGTGACAAGACTTACAATACCAGGAAACGATCCCTGAAGATACCTGGCCAGTAGAAGTGTTTCAAAATGCGTGCCACAGTCTTCCTCACTCCAAGGTGTCCTGCCAAACTGGAATAATGAGCCACTCTAATGATATCTTGCCTACAAACACAAGGGATGACAACTTGATGTACAACCTCCCATTCACAGTCGGCTGATGCTGTTGGGGGTCTCCACTTCCTCATAAGTACTCCTGACTTTATATAATAACAAGTAGAAGCACCAGCTGACTCTTCCTCACTGCAAGCAGAGTTAGCTAGACCTTTCAACTCAGGGTCAGCAACCTGCAACTCAACCAACTCTTGACGAGACAAATTATCAACACTACGGGGTACTGCCTCATCTAGTGAGTGGTCCAAATTAGCAAGAAAAGTGTCAGCTAGGATAACATCATCATCATCATTATCCTTTAAGTCACCAGTAACTTTAGACTTAGCCCTAGTGACAGCACATGCAGAGCACACATCAGGGACATCACAATCCTGGGCCGCAGCCACTGGCTCACTAGACAACTGAGGAGCTGGACACACTTGACTTCCACCAATATCATTTCCAAGTAAGAAAGTTACACCTGACATTGGGAGTGTCTCAACCAAACCCAACCATAACGGAACCATTAACAAAACCAGACTCTAAATTCACTCTGCACAGAGGGACAGAGAAGTAATTATTCCCTACACCTTGTAAGATTACGTTTCATTAGAGGAATTAACGTTAGAGCCTAGAACACTGGTCAGCATAAGGGATTGGCAAGCACCTGTATCACGATATATTTTAACTGATTTCCTGTCACTACTGTCCAGAGGACTGACAAAACCATCAGACAGGAAATTAGCACATGAACTCTTGAGAGTGTCACCCACGTTACTGCTCAAAAGAGGAGCTCCATCATGAGAATTTAAGTTACCCCTCAAAGCAGGTTCAGTTAACTCAGTTAAAGAATTCTGGGAACTCTCAAGGGTGGACACTAGACCAATTGACTGAATATTTAAAGACTTCTTTTTGTTCACATCACGCTGTCTCCTGAAACATTTCTCCGTAGTATGACCAAGCTTACTACAAGAAGTACATTTACTTTTCTGAAATCTAGAGGTGAAGCTGGTATTTACTTCCTGAGAAACATCATCTTTATTCTCTTTCCTGTTACCTGTACTCTGAGTAGAGGCAACGTACTTACTCTCAGCTTTCCCTTTTTCTTTAGAATATCTCTTGTGAGTGAGAACATATTCATCAGCTAAAACTGCAGCATCAGACAAATTATCTATTCTTTTCTCATCAAGATATAGGCTTACATCTTTATTAACACACCTTTTGAAGTCCTGCAGCAAAATCATCTGCTTAAATTTGTCAAAATCAGAATCCACATTCTTAGAATTTAACCACTGTTCTAACAGATCTTCTTTGATTTTTGCATACACAACATGGGATTGCTTATCTTGCTTATAAGTTGTCCCAGATTTTACTCTATAGGCTTCAGGAACAAGCTCATAGGCCTTAAGAATCAAGCTCTTAACTATATCATAATTATCAGATTGATCCTGAGGCAAAGATGCATAAGTTACTTGAGCTTTACCGGTGAGAACAGTTTGAAGGAGTACTGGCCAATACTTTTTGGGCCAATTAAAACCTGTAGCTACCCTCTCAAACAACTGAAAATACTTTGTTAAATCAGATTCATTAAAAGGAGGGACAAGTTTAACATCTTTAGCCACATCAAAATCATCAGAGCTAGATGATCCAGTTCCACCTTGTTTCATGCGATACTCATGGTCTGCCTGAATCCTAGCAAGTTCAACTTGTGCCTGAAACTCAGCCTCCTGAATGCGAGCCTGAGACTCCGCCTCCTTAGCCTGAGACTCAGCCTCCTTAGCACGAGCCTGAAACTCAGCTTCCTTAACACGAGCCTCCCGCAGAGCTAGCTGTAACTTAGCTATTTCAATCTGCGTTTGCTCATTTGGAGGAGTTACATTAAACAAGCTTTTATTAATCATGCCAACAATTTGATCTTTAGAATGATGAGAGTGAACTGCAATTCCCAATTGTTGAGCAACAAGCTTAAGTTCATTCTTTGTTCTGTTTTCTACATCACACACTGTTTGCACATTTGACAAAAAATCTTTGGCTTCATCAAGAGTAGTAATAGTAGACATCATGAATAAATCACAGTCACAAAATATCAAGCATTATCCTTATGATAATATCCAGAATATCCTGATAAGAGGTCGCCAAATTTATGTTACGGAGCAGAGAAAGATAATGTACACTTTAAGTGAGAATACTAAAAATCACTACTGTCCCGTAAAGTTCCAGGTTCAAAACAAAAGAGTTAGGTAAAATTACAAGTTAAAGTTTAATGCTCAAACTAACAACAAAACATTCAGGACTCATAAGGATAATGTAATGGCAAAAAACAGGTTAAATATATGGTTAACTGCAAATAGCCTCTATTAATACGAAATTAGCAAGAGTAAATTTATCTAAGTTAGCCCTGATAAAATGAGAATAGCAGATGATACTCAGTGAATGCAAGATATATTATTACAGATACAAAATATTATTAATAAAGACTGACATAAAAACACATGAATCACAAAAACCTTACTAGGCCTAAGAATTAACACCTTATGCTACACAGTACAAGAAAAAATGCAATAACAGTTATACTCAAATTACACAGCTGCTAGATGGTTGGAGACTTCCTGAGCACTCACAATAATAACAGCTGTACAGGGGAGGACAGAGATGTGAGCAAAATGAGGAGTAGATCTAAGTTGCAATAATGCAGAGACTGAGCTCATTATATAGGGGCCGGCAGAGCTTGATACAACTTGTAAGAAGGACGCGCAAATGAAGCCATGGGGACAAAGAGTTGACAATCCTGCTCTGAACAACAGAAAGAACGACTTACTCTACTATAAGGGAGGAGGGGGGAAGTGAGGTAGAACACGCTTGTTATCAAACATGCAGCATACTGTACGTTAGAATTACACAAAAGATGATGAAATCATAGGCTAAGTAACACCTCCCCACAAAGAAAAAGAAATTTACAAAGGAAATTTCTTCTTACTCTAAAACAATCTGTCTAAAGTCTAGATAAGCAATCTGCAATAATATTTTCTTACCCCTTGACATGTTGTATGTCTAATGAATACTCCTGAACAAGTAGACTCCATCTTGTCAATCTCTGATTTTTATCTTTAAACTTACTAAGGAATTTCAGTGGGTTATGATCGGTATAAATGACTATGGGGTCAAAACCAGAACACAAACAAAATGAAAAATGCTGTAAACCCAAAATCAAGGCCAAAAGCTCTTTCTCAATAGTTGAGTAGTTCTTTTGAGGTGGAGTGAACTTCTTACTGTAGTAAGATATAGGGTGTTCAATACCCTGATCATCCTCTTGCAGCAAAACAGCCCCAGCTCCTGTTTCACTTGCATCAACAGCCATCTTAAAAGGCTTAGCAAAATTTGGAGTAGCGAGCACTGGCTGACTTAATAGGATAGCTTTAAGTTTGCTGAAAGAGGATTCAGTTATCGGTCCAGACAAATTTAACTCCCTTTTTCAGTAGGTCTGTAAGTGGTGATACAAGAATTGAAAAGTTAAGAACAAATCTCCTGTAATAACCTACCATTCCCAAAAATCTTTGTAGCTCTTTACTACTTTTAGGTCTGGGAAAATCACTTGTCACCTGAAACTTAGCTCCTGGTGGTGCAACATGTCCATCACCAATTATGTACCCAAGGTACTGAACTTTAACTTGACCAAACTCAAAGTTTGATAAATTAGCTACAAGATTAGCCTGAACCAAACGCTTAAGAAATTTACTGACATGGCATAGGTGATCTTTCCAGTTGTCACTGAAGATTAATACATCATCAATATAAACAACACACCCTGCCAAACCCTCTGTTACAACATTCATGAGCTTCTGAAATGTGGCTGGTGCATTCTTCATACCATATGGCATTACAGAACATGCAAAAGTCTTTCCTAGTGTTACAAAACATGAGATCTCCCTACCACGTTCAGTCATAGGTACTTGCCAGTATCCCTTTACAAATCAAACTTACTTATGTACCTAGCCTTTCCGATCTTGTCTATGCAATCTTCCACGCGAGGGAGAGGGTAAGTGTCTGTTTTGGTTATCTAATTAACACGTCTGTAGTCGACGCAAAGCCGCTGTGACCCACCTGGCCTAGAGATTAGAGTGACAGGAGAACTCCACTCGCTCTGACAGGGCTCAATCATCTTGTGGTTCAACAGGTAGCCAAGCTCCTTCTGGATGAGAGGAACTTTCACTGGGTTCACACGGTAAGGAGGCAGTTTAATTGGCTTTGCATCTCCAACATCGACATCATGCATCAACACAGTGGTTCTTCCTGGAGTGGCACGGAACACTTGCAGGTACTCCTGCAGTAATGCCGAAAACTCCTGCCTTTCCTCGGGAGGTAGATGAGAAAGCTTAGTCTGGAGATCATTCATGATATCAGGATACTTCCCCAAACTATCACTCAGGCTCATGCTGCATGGGAGAGCTTCACTTGCAGACTCGGGTGGAACAGCTACAGTGCAGACTGGGTTATTTTCTTCCCGCCTGTGATATAACTTTAGCATGTTGATGTGACAAAGTTGCTTGTTCTTTCTACAATCTGGTGTGGCGATGACATAGTTGACATCATTTAGTTTCTTCTCCACGAAATAAGGACCACTAAACTTGGCTTGAAGAGGTTGCCCATGAACCGGTAGCAGAATCAAAACCTGATCTTCTGGCTGAAAGTGGCGTAACCTGGACTTCTTATCATACCAAGTCTTCATCTTCTCCTGAGCAGCTCCTAAATTCTCTCTCGCCAGCTGTAAAGCAGTGGACAGCCGTTCGTTGAACTTCATCACATACTCCAGCAGGTTGACGTCATCTTCCTCCGACAGCCAGCATTCCTTGAGTAGCTTAAGGGGTCCTCTTACTTCATGGCCAAACAGTAGTTCAAAAGGTGAGAAGCCCAGTGATTCATTTGGAGATTCTCTTGCGGCAAATACAACAAATGGAAGACCTTTATCCCAGTCTTTCTGATGTTCCAAACAGTATTTCTTGAGCATCGATTTGAGTGTTTGATGATATCTCTCCAACGCTCCTTGGGTCTGGGGATGGTAAGCTGAAGACGTGATCTGGGTGATGCCCAACTCTTTTCAGAGACTGCTTGAAAACATTTGACATGAAATTACTTCCCCGGTCTGACTGTACCTCCTTGGGCAGACCAAACTTTGTGAAGAACCCTAGCATTTCCTTAACCACGTTCTTTGCTGAGATATTTCTAAGTGGAATGGCTTCAGGATAACGAGTAGCCATATCAATCAGGGTCAACACATAAGAAAATCCTGAAGAAGTCTTAGGAAGAGGGCCCACAATATCCACCAACACACGGGTGAATGGCGCCTCAAAAGGAGGAATGGGAACTAGAGGTGCAACCTTTTCGGTCTGTTTACACTTCCCCACAACTTGACAGGTGTGACAAGACTTACAATACCAGGAAACGATCCCTGAAGATACCTGGCCAGTAGAAGTGTTTCAAAATGCGTGCCACAGTCTTCCTCACTCCAAGGTGTCCTGCCAAACTGGAATAATGAGCCACTCTAATGATATCTTGCCTACAAACACGAGGGATGACAACTTGATGTACAACCTCCCATTCACAGTCGGCTGATGCTGTTGGGGGTCTCCACTTCCTCATAAGTACTCCTGACTTTATATAATAACAAGTAGAAGCACCAGCTGACTCTTCCTCACTGCAAGCAGAGTTAGCTAGACCTTTCAACTCAGGGTCAGCAACCTGCAACTCAACCAACTCTTGACGAGACACTACGGGGTACTGCCTCATCTAGTGAGTGGTCCAAATTAGCAAGAAAAGTGTCAGCTAGGATAACATCATCATCATCATTATCCTTTAAGTCACCAGTAACTTTAGACTTAGCCCTAGTGACAGCACATGCAGAGCACACATCAGGGACATCACAATCCTGGGCCGCAGCCACTGGCTCACTAGACAACTGAGGAGCTGGACACACTTGACTTCCACCAATATCATTTCCAAGTAAGAAAGTTACACCTGACATTGGGAGTGTCTCAACCAACCCAACCATAACGGAACCATTAACAAAACCAGACTCTAAATTCACTCTGCACAGAGGGACAGAGAAGTAATTATTCCCTACACCTTGTAAGATTACCGTTTCATCAGAGGAATTAACGTTAGAGCCTAGAACACTGGTCAGCATAAGGGATTGGCAAGCACCTGTATCACGATATATTTGAACTGATTTCCTGTCATTACTGTCGAGAGGACTGACAAAACCATCAGACAGGAAATTAGCACATGAACTCTTGAGAGTGTCACCCACGTTACTGCTCAAAAGAGGAGCTCCATCATGAGAATTTAAGTTACCCCTCAAAGCAGGTTCAGTTAACTCAGTTAAAGAATTCTGGGAACTCTCAAGGGTGGACACTAGACCAATTGACTGAATATTTGAAGACTTCTTTTTGTTCACATCACGCTGTCTCCTGAAACATTTCTCCGTAGTATGACCAAGCTTACTACAATAAGTACATTTACTTTTCTGAAATCTAGAGGTGAAGCTGGTATTTACTTCCTGAGAAACATCATCTTTATTCTCTTTCCTGTTACCTGTACTCTGAGTAGAGGCAACGTACTTACTCTCAGCTTTCCCTTTTTCTTTAGAATATCTCTTGTGAGTGAGAACATATTCATCAGCTAAAACTGCAGCATCAGACAAATTATCTATTCTTTTCTCATCAAGATATAGGATTACATCTTTATTAACACACCTTTTGAAGTCCTGCAGCAAAATCATCTGCTTAAATTTGTCAAAATCAGAATCCACATTCTTAGAATTTAACCACTGCTCTAACAGATCTTCTTTGATTTTTGCATACACAACATGGGATTGCTTATCTTGCTTATAAGTTGTCCCAGATTTTACTCTATAGGCTTCAGGAACAAGCTCATAGGCCTTAAGAATCAAGCTCTTAACTATATCATAATTATCAGATTGATCCTGAGGCAAAGATGCATAAGTTACTTGAGCTTTACCGGTGAGAACAGTTTGAAGGAGTACTGGCCAATACTTTTTGGGCCAATTAAAACCTGTAGCTACCCTCTCAAACAACTGAAAATACTTTGTTAAATCAGATTCATTAAAAGGAGGGACAAGTTTAACATCTTTAGCCACATCAAAATCATCAGAGCTAGATGATCCAGTTCCACCTTGTTTCATGCGATACTCATGGTCTGCCTGAATCCTAGCAAGTTCAACTTGTGCCTGAAACTCAGCCTCCTGAATACGAGCCTGAGACTCCGCCTCCTTAGCCTGAGACTCAGCCTCCTTAGCACGAGCCTGAAACTCAGCTTCCTTAACACGAGCCTCCCGCAGAGCTAGCTGTAACTTAGCTATTTCAATCTGCGTTTGCTCATTTGGAGGAGTTACATTAAACAAGCTTTTATTAATCATGCCAACAATTTGATCTTTAGAATGATGAGAGTGAACTGCAATTCCCAATTGTTGAGCAACAAGCTTAAGTTCATTCTTTGTTCTGTTTTCTACATCACACACTGTTTGCACATTTGACAAAAAATCTTTGACTTCATCAAGAGTAGTAATAGTAGACATCATGAATAAATCACAGTCACAAAATATCAAGCATTATCCTTATGATAATATCCTGACTATCCTGATAAGAGGTCGCCAAATTTATGTTACGGAGCAGAGAAAGATAATGTACACTTTAAGTGAGAATACTAAAAATCACTACTGTCCCGTAAAGTTCCAGGTTCAAAACAAAAGAGTTAGGTAAAATTACAAGTTAAAGTTTAATGCACAAACTAACAACAAAACATTCAGGACTCATAAGGATAATGTAATGGCAAAAAACAGGTTAAATATATGGTTAACTGCAAATAGCCTCTATTAACACGAAATTAGCAAGAGTAAATTTATCTAAGTCGGCCCTGATAAAATGAGAATAGCAGATGATACTCAGTGAATGCAAGATATATTATTACAGATACAAAATATTATTAATAATGACTGACATAAAAACACATGAATCACAAAAACCTTACTAGGCCTAAGAATTAACACCTTATGCTACACAGTACAAGAAAAAATGCAATAACAGTTATACTCAAATTACACAGCTGCTAGATGGTTGGAGACTTCCTGAGCACTCACAATAATAACAACTATACAGGGGAGGACGGAGATGTGAACAAAATGAGGAGTAGATCTAAGTGGCAATTAATGCAGAGACTGAGCTCATTATATAGGGGCCAGCAGAGCTTGATACAACTTGTAAGGACGCGCAAATGAAGCCATGGGGACAAAGAGTTGACAATCCTGCTCTGAACAACAGAAAGAACGACTTACTCTACTATAAGGGAGGAGGGGGGGAGTGAGGTAGAACACGCTCGTGATCAAACATGCAGCATACTGTACGTTAGAATTACACCAAGGATGATGAAATCATAGGCTATGTAACAATATATATATATAGATATATATATATATATATATATATATCTATATATATATATATATATATATATATATATATATATATATATATATATATATATATATATATATGTATATATATAATGTATAGGTTTTAGACAGGAGCAATGTTTTGTTTATCTGTGAGCAAACTGCTAAGGTAAGTAAAATTCCCAACTGGGCCAACAGTACCCAGTGGGAACTATTTGCTATACGCTCTGCCCTTGACTTCCTGCCCTCTCATCGCCTACCACGTCTTATCATCAGCGATTCCCAGGCTGGCCTTGCCCTACTTCGCAACCCCCCCCCCCCGACGCCCTTCCTCTCTCTTCGCCACCCTCTACTATTGCCTCCATCAGGCTCATACTCTTGGTCTCAGGGTTTCTTTTCTT
>NC_136966.1:21902452-21972452 GCF_032717465.1 Coenobita brevimanus
GTTCATTCACACTCAGACACCCATTTACAAAGTCTAATATCTCTACCTCTCGACTCAGTACAGCTATCTCCATAAATCAAGACCTATCTACGATCAGTGAATGGGGACAAAACAACCTTGTCACTTTTAATGCTGGTAAAACTCAATTTACCAATTGACAGATATTGCCAGATTCGTACATGACCTTCAATGCTACTTATTTTCCCATCTCCAAAAGTATTGAAATTCTTAGCGTCTCACTTAACAATGCCCTCAGATTGTCCTCTCATGTCAGATCACTTGCTAAAACCGCCTAAAAGAAACTTGGATTATTGTACAGAGTCCGTAACTTCTTCGCTGATGAGCAGTTAGCTATAATTTATGAGTCATGTGCGCTCTCAGCTTGAATATTGCTCACCCTTGTGGAATGGATGTGGAGAGGTTGCATTAAGACAACTAGACAAAATTCAGAACAAAGCTGTTAGGATTATTAACAACTCTGCCATTACAAATAAACTACCACCCCTGCAAGTAAGAAGGAACGTTGCCTCCCTCGCATTATTTTACAGATATTTTTTTGGCAAATGCTCAGACAAAGTTGCGTACATGGTGCCACCTCTCCATGCCTTCCCTCGTGCTACACGGGCATCTGGGAGTGCACATGACTGGAATGTCACTCAGCCATATTGCAGAAATTCTGCCTATCAGAATTCTTTCATTCTCCGAGCCGCATCTCTCTGGAACTCGCTTCCCCAGAGTTGTTTCCCTCCACATTTCAACCCACAGCTGTTCAAGTCTAACTGTTACAGATATTTTATGAACAGAGGACACCAGTAATCTGGTGTATGGATTATTATTATTTTTATTCATTTGTTCTTCCTTCCCCTGCTCTGTTCTTTCTCTCAAATTTTACATATACTGTTACCTCTCACCCTTCCTAACCCAATACACCGTCTGTTACCTTTTTCGTTCCTCACATATGACACTCTTACTTTCTCTCAACCTCACCTTTTACACATACCCTTCCCTCTCCCTCCCTTACCTATTACATATACTATATCTCTCCCTTCTTCACCTTTCTCCCTCCCTCACTCTCCCCCAGCCCCACCTGCAACACTCATTCTTCTTCCCTTCCCTCCCTCCCTCCCCCACCCCACAGCCATCTTCTCTTCCCTTCCTGTTTACCTCCCTCACCCTCCCTTACAACTTCCTCTCTCAGGAGTAATCATCATATTAAACCATACATTTTCTCATGCTAATAAATTTTATAGATAATCCTCTTAGTGATGAAGACAAAATTAGTAATTATATTCTGATTAGATCACGATAGACTCATAATCCTCTGGCCTCAGGAACTTCCCAGTGACAAGTAAATTTGCAAGGTGGCGGGGAAAAAAAAAAGAAAAAAAAAAAAGAAGAAAGTGAGAAAGAATGACAGAGGACAAGAAAAGAAAAATGTAAAAAGAACTTAGTGCGATGAGATGTCTCCCAGGGCTTAAGGGATAGTTAGTTGTTTTTATTGTACTTAGGATATTCCATTCCATTTATAGGTTTGAAAACATCTTTATCTATTGCCAGACGCCTTAATCCCGTAAGAGGTGGCCACAAACAAATCACCTTCATGTCACCCTGTCCCCAAGCTCACACACCCCTCTCTCTTATACTTCTCTACTTCATCCCTCCATCTAATCCTCGGCCTCCCCCTCCACCTTACTCACATACACTTCTCGTTAGTCTCTCGCTTTCCATCCTCTCCAGATGGTCAAATTACCTCAGTGTATTTCTCCTAACGCTTTCTGTCGCATCCAGTTCCACACCACAATGTTCCTTCACTTCCCCATTTGTCAGTCTTTCTCTCCATGTAACTCCACACGCTTCTCTCAAATATCTCATCTCCATTGCTCTCACAGTTGACTTGTGTCTTTCCACCATGGTCCAGGCTTAACTTCCATACGTTAGAGTGGGTATTACAATACTATCATGCAGCGACTTTTTTATTTCCGTGTTCAGTTCCCTGTTTCTTATCACTGCTTTCAAAGAACCAGCAACCTTTCTTCCTTGTTGTATCCTTTCAAGCACTTTCCCCTCAAAACTTACATCCTTACTCAACACACTACCTAAGTACTTAAATGCACTCACATTTTCCATTTCCACATCAACCAGCCTCACTGTACATTCAGTGACTTCATTTCCCTCGAAGACCATAACTTTACTCTTTCCTATATTCACCTTTAGATTCCGCTTCTTACACACACACACACACACACACACACACAACCTCATTCACCAAACCTTGCAGTTCCCCCCTTCGTCTTCACTTAATACAATATCATCTGCAAACAATAGTATATGAAGTTTCCAAACGCTGCCCTCACTCATTAGGGCCATTCCAACATCCACTGCCCTACGTTGTATCTCTTTCATAACCCCACCCATATTCAGATTGGGCCACCATGGAAACATGACACATCCGTAATTTAATCCAACATCCAGACAGAAAAATTAACTCAGTTCACTATCCACGCGCACTGCAGCTTTAGCCCTCCCATACATACCTGGTACTCTTCAGGGCATTCAACAACTTCCCATTACTCCATATGGTCCTCATATTTTCCACCTTCCTTGTCTATCCACTCTGTCATATGCTTTTCCAAATCCATGAAGGCCGCATACAATTTCTATCCCTTCTTTAGAAACTTTTACACTAAAGACCTTAGGATGAATATCTGATCCACACAACCTCTTCCCTTCCTAAAACCTCCCTGTTCATGTTCAACTTTAACAGTGAATATATATAACAGACACAGAATCTGTAGGCACTGTAATAAGGAGTTAATAAGAAGTTATTTCGCAGCCTTGGCATGGCAGTACACACACCCACACACTAATCATGATGGACTGGTCCCTAAATAAAACAACAAAGCGTCACCCTCACCCTCACTCCCAGACACCCACACACACTGGCCCTGGCGGCGTGGCCTCTAATTAAAACGTCGAGGTGTCACCCACGCTCTATTTATTTTGAGGCCGCGAATCTGATGCCGCATATATAAAGCAGGTAAAACAAACATGGTGACGGACGGATGAAGGGAGGTGAGGAAGAAAGAGGAGGAAGGAGGCAGAGGAGAACGGAAGGAAGATAGAGAGGAGTTAGAATAGAGAAGGGAGAGGACAGAGGAGGAAGAAGTACAAAGGAACACACAGGAATGAAAAACAGGAAGAAAGGACAATGAGGAGAGGCGTAAGAAAGAGGGAAAGAAGAGAAGAAACGGAAGTGAGGGAAGAGAAAGAGATGGACAGTGAAAAAGACGGTAGAGGGTGAAGAGGAAAGAGGGATAAATGGGCTATGAAGGAGAGAAAGGAAGTTGGGGGAAATGTCCAAAAGCAGGAAGGAAGCAACAAGGGAGATAGAGAAGAAAAAGAAAGAGGGGAGGATGGGAAGGAAAGAGAAAAATGAAAGGAAAGAAACATTGTTGGAAGAGGGAAGAGAGAGAGAGTGAGAAGAAGAACTGAGAGAGGAAAGAGGGAGAGGTAAACAAAGAAATGGAGAAAGGAAGAGGTGAATGTAAACAGGGGAGAAAAAAAAAAAGGGGGGGAATGTGGAAGAAGGGAAAACGATAGGAATGTCAAATGAATAAGGGACTGTGAAATGAGGATAGGAAAGGGCTATGGCGAAAGAGACGAGAAATGAAAACAGAGAAAATATAGAGCTGGAAAGCAGAAAGGAAAGAAAGGAAAAAAGAAACGACTGTGAAATGAAGAGAGTGATGAGATAACGAAGAGCGAAATCAGAATGGAGGGAAAGGGAACAGGAAGTGCAGGAAGGAAGGAAACAGGAAAGGATATGTGAAATGCGAGAAAAAGAGATGAAAAAGAAGGACTAAGAAAACGGTAAAGGAAGAGATAGGAGGATATTAGAAAGAGGAAGAGAGAATTTCATTTCAGTAATCACATGCAAATGGAAAAAAAAAAAAAAAGGAAGGAAACAGACATGAAGAAACGAGAATACGATATGGAAAGGAAGATGCAAACAAACGATAACAGTAAAGGAGAAAAAGGAAGAAGAGGTTAATAATGAGATATCAGGTGAACAGAAGAAAGGGAGGAATGAAAGAAGGAAAGAAAGTAAAGGAGGATGACCCACGAGAATTTATATGAAAAAGGGTAGAAGCAAAGAGAAGAGAGATAGGAGAACAAAAGGAAAAGGCAAAGAAAATCAAAAGAAACCAAAAGGAGGGAAAGAAAGAAGTTCACTAGTTAGAGGAACAGGTGAGCAGAAGGAATGAAGAAGAGAAAGGAAAAGCGAAGAAGAAAATGAAAAATGAACGAAGACAGGAGAGAACGAAGAAGAAGAGGATAATCAAATAAAAAGAAACCCAGAGTAACGAGGAGTGAGAAGACCGCTGGTGATGAGACAGGTAAACGACAGCCATATGAACACCTGACGCACTACTCACCATAAACAGCTGTGTGCCCTGGGAGGGAAAGGGGAGGAGGAGGAGGAGGAAGAAGAAAAAGAGTAGGAAGGGAAGGGAAAGGAAGAAGCAAGTCTTTAGCGCAATGAGAAATGAGCCATCTTTAGTGGTCTGAGATGATAAAACATTCGACCTTATATTCGCATTTTGGGATTGGGAGTTTTTGACTTGGTTACCCCGTCTAAAGATAAGTTTTGAAGATGTCAAGAAGATGAGAGAGAGAGAGAGAGAGAGAGAGAGAGAGAGAGAGAGAGAGAGAGTATAATAAATACTGGTATAATATTCATATGCTTTGTGGATCTAGTTATATAAACCAAATTCCATACGAAAATAATAAGATGCGTTCAGTATATTAAATTGTCCAAAAGTGACCACAGCCCGGCATCGCGGTGGGTCGTCTCGCGTTCTTTGTTTCTGCCTTGTTTCTAGGGTTCCAAGCCCAAGCCGTTGCGGACATTAAAAGAAGATGGTGGTGCAGCAGTATGTCCTTTCATATGCTTACGTATTTTTGCATGCTGTCGGTTTACTTTAGTGACACACAGGAATATACTGTATCTATTTCAGGGCTTTTACTTCAACATACATCACCCTCACTCCAAACCCCACTTTCCAATTCATACTTCCCCTGGAAATGGGTTAAGTCGAGTTACATCTTACCGGAGCAGCGCATGCAAAGGGTGAAACTGGTGCTCCGCTGACAAATGCTGGGGTGGGGTCGGGGGTCAGATGGGGGTGAGGGTGGGATGAAAAGGGGGAAGACTGAGGGAATGGAATGGAGAGGGTGAGGGAGAGGTAGGAGGAGACGTTGTTGGAGGTAGGAGGGAGGCTAACAGAATGAAGTTTAGCTAGATAGCAGGCGGAAAGGAAGGAATAAGGGAAAGGAAGTAGGAGGCAGTCGGTGACAATTGAAGAACTGCGAGGAAATCGAAAAAGAGGAGAAAGGGTGAATGTGGGAGGGACTAAGAGACAGTGAGAAAGGGTGAGTTTGGAGGAGGGGAGGGGTTAAGAGGAAGAGAGAGGAGCAAATGTGTAAGGGAGTTAGAGAGGGAGAGACAGGGGAAGACTGGGAGGAAGGTATGCATAGTTGGGGAAGGGAGCTTCAGAGAGAAGGGAACGGAAGAGACAGCAAGAGAATTGGAGAGGAAGTGAATGTAGGAGAGATTAAGAAACAGAGATTGGGTGATAATAGGATGTAGGAATGTTAGTCAGAAAGCAGATGAGAAGAGAGAGGAAGTCGAGAACAGGAAATAAGAGCAAGAGGTGTAAGGAGGGAATAAACAGATGAAGAGTAAGAAGTAGGGAACAGGAAGTGAGAGCGAGGGATGTAGCGAGAGAATAAATGATATAAGGTCAATGAAGAAGGAGGGAGTGAGAGGAAATAATTGTGTCAGTTCCGATGTTGGAGGGATAAGATTTATAGAAAGTCAGTAAGAGAGATACGGGTGAGGGAAAAGAAGTAAAATGAAGATAGCCTGAGAGAGTGGCGCAGAGAGTGTGAAGTAAAGACCAGGATGGGACGTGAAGGTATGAGAGGTAAAAGAAGAAAGATCGCAAGTTCGAAAGAAAATAGGAAGAGGTGTAAAACTGATAACAGAGGAAAGAGAGTGTGGGATAGGAAGAAGGGACTAGGACGTACTGTAAAATGAAAACAAGGATGAGGGAGGAGTAAGAAACGGGAAGCGAAGCAGGGTAGGGCAGACGAGGTATGAGATTTGTGCAGGGGTCAGTGATAAATTGAACTATGGGAACTGGAGGATGCTGAGATACGGAGTGACTCAGCCACTGCTAATTGGCTAAAGAAAATAACCAGAAATAATTATGAACCTAGTTCAGTAATATTACACAACGTCAAGCCAGCAGAGAAAAAGAATCCTTAAATTAACTGAGCCAATACAAAATATACTTCACCAAATAGTTTTAATCCCTTTAGTATGATTAAGATATTTTTTCTATTTTTACTTATGTTGGGCCATTTTATTCAACTGTAGGGAGAAAATAATTTTGTTCTTTCTCGAAAAAATAGAGCAAAAGAGAGCCATAATCAAGAGCCGCTCATCGCTAGACGCCCTGACACATTGCATTTAAAGTACTGAAGGTCGTAGACAGATTCTTGAAAAGAACAGAGCTTGATTTTCACTTTTTATTATTTCTTTTTGAAAAGACAACGTTTTCCATATTTTTATCCTAAGGATTTTTCCTTTTCTCCTTGAAAAGACATAAAAGAAATATCACCGTAGTTAAAGAGTTTATATCATTTTATAGCCTATCCTTAATCTTTTAACAATTCTTTTTTCCAAGCCAAATCTATAAGTGTATATCAGAGAGGGTAGAGAGTCGATTCACTCAACGATCCACCTTTTCAATGTATAACAGGGAAGAGTGCGAAGAAGGCAGGGCCATTAAGGGAGCTAGGAGGATGGTAGGACAAAATACAAGGCACAGGACAGAGTCTTAACAAACCCATCAATCCTCTTGTTGTATAGCTGAAGATCCTTTTTTTTTCTTTTTCTTTTATTTTAGACAATTTTTCAATTACCAAAAAATATTCTGGTAAGTTTATAGAACTCCGAAACTCACATCACTAGGATTTCGAAGTCATTGCTCACTGTCTCCTTGTTTATCGCTATGAAGTGGACTGGTATTTATGTTCACAGCTGTATATGGGAGAAGGGAGTGAGAAAGGGTTAAGTCACAGTGAGGTTAGGACGAGGAGAAAGAATGGAAGCCCTTCCCCCAACATAACCGAGCCTCCCCACCTCTGACCTACCCAAAGTTGATCCCCTGATACCTCCAGGGTCAAGGGTCATGCTGGAGTCAACAGAAGCCTTATAGCGATTCTGTTGACTCACCTGTATATTAGAGAGAGAGAGAGAGAGAGAGAGAGAGAGAGAGAGAGAGAGAGAGAGAGATGCATATTTGCACAGATAAATATGCCTTACATACCCAGCTAGGTCAACCGACCGACTTCGACACATAGTGACAGAGAATTCATTTCCTACACACACACACACACACACACACACACATTATATATACATACATACATATACATACATCTCTCTCTCTCTCTCTCTCTCTCTCTCTCTCTCTCTCTCTCTCTTTATATATATATATATATATATATATATATATATATATATATATATATATATATATATAAATGTATATATCATCATCATCATCAGCTGTTTGAGTGTCCACTGCAGGACAGGCCTATCCCGACCGAAGTCGGGACGATACAGCCATTGTATCTCTACCAAGTGGCTTAGGCTGTCTCGCAGAGATTCCATGTAGGGTGAGAAGTGCTTGTAAGTGTAATTGTAGTGTTGGAGTGGCTTTGGATGTGTGTGTAGTCTGTGAACCAAGTGTAATCGGCCCGCGCAAGCCGACTGGGTGCAAGCATACTGTACAGTAAGCGACACTGGTTCAACCACAACACCCCTTGTGTCCGCCAATGCAGTACGCGGCCGGGTGAACACTCCCAAGGTTTATTACCCTGGCGGGGCACGAAACCTTGCCCACCCGTGTACGAAACGCACACTCTACCACTGTACCACAGAGGCTCATATATATATATATATATATATATATATATATATATATATATATATATATATATATATAAAGTAGATATTATATGCACTACACTAAGAGGAGAAAATACACGAGGCTGTCAGGACTAAGGGGAAAAAAAAAAAGCAACGTTCAGCAGACAGAACAAAGAGGACAAGAATAATAAAAAGATCGAAATTCAAGGCACAACAAGAAGATGAAAAAGTGGAAGACAGACACAGGGACAGGACAATGTGCAGCCGAGGGGAAAGATAAGGCAGAGGAAACGGGAAAGGGGCAGAGGTATCTGGACTCACATACACGCAACTCCTGTATTTGGCACTTGGTCAGTAGTCTTTTTATTTTTTCTAAATTCAAATCTTCAGTATTATGACATATATATATTTTATCTTTTTCTCTGTACTGGGTTATTTAGCTTGGGAGAGTCTATACCAACTGTAGGGGTTATATTAAGCCTTCATAAATCCTTCACTTCGAGAGAGAGAGAGAGAGAGAGAGAGAGAGAGAGAGAGAGAGAGAGAGAGAGAGAGAGAGAGAGAGAGAGAGGAATTGTTGGTAAATACTGAAAAAGATTGAGGTGTGTGTGTGTGTGTGTATGTGTGTGTGTGTGTGTGTGTGTGTGTGTGTGTGTGTGTGTGTGTGTGTGTGTGTGTGGAAGAGGGCAGGGAAGCGCATTTCCTGAATAAACATTACATTTTTCCTCAAGAACGTGGATACAAGAGAAATATTATGAGGTAATTCACGCCAGAGGGAGAAAATAATGAGGAAGGGAGGAGGGAAAGCTATGGAAGAGAGGCCTGGGGGTAGGGGGAGTTATCATCACAGATATACGAGCTGAAACATCAGAACGGCGACTTTGGGCGAAGGATTGCAACAAAATTCCCTTAATATCAAAGCGACATTTATTCCCACTACAGTTCGATGATTTCACACAGTCTAAGGGAGATTTCTCGAACTGGAGGGGTTAGACAGTGAGGAAAGATAGCAGTGGAGAACAGGCGGGTGGGGAGATGGGAATCATCATCATGGGTGTGGATACGTGTATACTATACCCGTACTATCACTCAAAAAAAGTATGCTTCCCAAAGAAACGTGACTAGCCTAAGTTTGACACAGTGGACGACGAGACATGGAATACCGACACTGCACAAATCGCTCTGCTCATTGTGGAGTCCTGCGTTCACATGAGTAAGGAAAATTATTTGAGCGAATGTACCAACATGGCAGGTTTGATGGAAGGCTTACAGTCACACTCTTTCATTTTGCTTTGATGACGCCATTTTTAATTTATTTTTGCTACTTTTTGGCGATTTCATTCGGCTTACAGATATTCCGAGGTGGAAGGCTTAAAATGGGTGTGTGAGAACGTCTTGTTTACTTTAATACTAACACCAGACTACATGATTTTGAGAATGAGAGAATTCCCATAATCCTATTATAATAAGAGCTCTCCCTTCAGCTGAATACTATCACCTATGCAGATAACTCTTCATATGCAGATGGCTCAACACGTCACAGTTCCATCACACTCAAACACCCATTTACAAAGTTTAATATCTCAAACTCTCAAGTAAGTACAGCCATCTCCATAAATGAAGACTAATCTAAGATCAATGAATGGAGACGAAATTACCTTGTCTCATTTAATGCTAGTAAAACCAAATGTATACAATTTACTAATAGACAGATAATGCCAGCTTCGTATATTACCTTTAGTGCTACTGATATTCCCATCTCCAAATATATTGAAATTCTCGGTGTCTCACTTAACAGTGCCCTCAGCTGGACCTCTCATGTCAGATCACTTGCTAAAACCGCCTCAAAGAAACTTGGATTATTTTACAGAGTCCGTAATTTCTTCATTGACGAGCAGTTAGCTATAATTTATAAGAGTCAATAGAGCTCTAAGCTTTAATAGTGCTCACACTTGTGGAATGGATGCGGAGACGTTGCATTAAAATAGCTAGACAAAATTCAGAACTAAGCTGTTGGAATTACTAAAAACCCTGCTATTATAAATAAACTACCTCCCCTACAAGTAAGAAGGAATGTTACCTCCCCTGCATTAGTTTACAGATACTCTTATGACAAATGCTCAAACGAAGTTGCGTCCATGGTGCCACCTCTCCATGCCTTCCCTCGTGCTACAAGGGAATCTGGTAGAGCTCATGTCTGGAATGTCACACAGCCATATTGCAGAACTTCTGTCTATCAAAATTCTTTTATTCTCCGAACTGCATCTCCCTGGAACTCATTTCACCGGAGTTGTTTCCTCCCAGACTTCAACTTACAGTTGTTCAAGTCCAACTGTTACAGTTGAAATGGAGGACGCCAGTAATCTGTCGTATGGTTTATTATTTTTTTATTCATTTGTTTTTTCCTCTCTCAGTTCTGTTATTAAAAAAAAAAACTATGGGTAGCCTAATTAAAAATGCAAAAGTCATCTCCAGAATGAAGGGATTAATCACGGTAAATTCATGTGTTAATAATATGCAGTAAACTCGTATTTCTCGAGCCTTTTAGCACCTGCACCATTAACGTCAGTCACACAGAGATTTATCGCGGTGGAAAAAAAAAAAAAAAAACAATAGATATTCGTATAAAAGACGACCTATACTACAAACATCAGAGGACGATTCAGATCGCGAGACGTTTCCAAGAGGGGTGGCTGCGTAGGCTATACCCATCATAAACCCCTCCACTACTAGGGTCTCCCCTAACCTTCATAATATCACTTAGCAGCATAAACATTAAGCTATAAAATACGTCCTCGGATTGAAGTGATTTATGCCAACAAAATGTACAAGTAAATTAAGTACGATGAGGAAAACACTTGATTGTCACACACACACACACACACACACACACACAATCACTACTAGAGTTCTCTTCCATCCACGTATCTGTCATCTGATTCTCTTTTTTCCAATCAGGAGCTTAGGGAGCCGGGGCTAGGATGCTCAATTCAGACAATTAAGGCAAGGGCGATCAGCTTTACTCGCCCCTGAGGGGCATATTACCACCAAGTGAAGTAAATGGCGACCTTGGTTAGAGAATACCATGTGTATAGTCACTCAGTGTAGAGTCACTTGAAAGCAGCACCACACATCGAGTGAGAGGACTGAGGGTCCCCACCTCAATAAAACAGTCTGGTAATGGCAAGAATAAGCCATAAATTTCATACTGTGGCTGAATGCATCACTGTTAGTTAGGTGTAGATTGACCTCTGCGAGAAAAGTACCAGGTATCCGTAAAAAAGTCTCGTGACATAAAAGTACAATGTATACGTAGTAAAGATTCGTGACAAAAATACCAGGTACATCACCATTATAAAGACTCTTGACATAAAAGTACCAGGTTCGTAATAAAGACTCATGACATAACCTCCCAGGCTGGATTCTGAATGCATATTCGAACACTTGAGTGAAAAATGGTCAGGCGTCGTATTTCTAAAAATCTTAAGCTTGAGGTACGCTTAAGGTTGCTTTGTTAAAACTCCATCCTCATTCATACAACTGACAAACACTTCATAATCAAATGAGAGTGAAAAACAAATGACAGGCTGCAAAAAAAAAAGCAAAATGACATGGGCTAGTGGGGAACTGTAATGGAGGCTCGTTTATCGTAAAGTTGGTTACAATATTTTATAAATACAACACATAAGATGCATTACCATAAAACAGCTGCGTTCATTAAGCAGGGGCATTATATTGTACATAACGAATCCTCACCGTCACCCTTCCTCAGACAATATGCTGTTGGTCACGCATTTATAAATCCTCTTCAGCTTAAGCTGCATCTGAAATTATTTTACGTTTTTTATTATAACTTAGTTGCCAACCAGTTAATAACCAGACTAAAGTGAATGTCAGAGAAAAAAAAGGAAGAAAGAATAAGAAAAGAAAACAACGCAACAAAGTGATTCCTCATAATAATCAACTGCTAAAGAGGCGTGTTTATCGTAAGAACTGGCTAAGGTCCTTTATGAATCCCTGTCTGCCCAAGATGGCCGGTGTAGTTTCGTGTCTTTAGTTAAAATAACTACCACACGGGTTTAACTGTGGATATAATGCACCTCTGCCACTATAATTACCCTGACATTCATCTAATGCAAACACCAAGGTCAGTTTTATACGCTTTTAATGAGGCCTAGGAGACTAAGTTCAGTGAGTCGGGAGCACACGTTTAGCAGCCATATTTTAAGTGGCATAGAAGTTTTCGTAGATCCTCTTCCATGGCGATTTATTTTGCATATAGCATAACAACGTTCTCTTGTACGATATTTATAATGGTTCGTAGTCTACAGGAGGATATTGGGACTTAAAATCCTGAATAAATCGCTAAGGTTTCTTACTAAACCTCCAAAGCTAATTCAAATGGCAGGGAGTCGGGGAGTCAGGACCATTATGGTTGACCCTGTTTGGCGGCAGGTGCTGCTTGTGTGTGTGTGTGTGTGTGTGTGTGTGTGTGTGTGTGTGTGTGTGTGTGTATAAGGCAAAGTTTGAGCTGCACTGTGGTTGGGATAGATCAAACGTGTGATACGATGTCATATATTAATGGCTGTGAACGATCATGTCTGCCTGGGTGTAGTCGGTTCAAATAACTTACATAATCAGAGTTAGTCCAGCCTCAGGGTTATCTTCATCTGCTATTTTGGGTTTGCATGAAGGAAGGCTGAAGTGGCAAGGTGGGAAATGTGGAGGAGTACAGTCAAGAACAAATGTTCTCCTATTATTTTCCTCTGTGTCTCGTTTTACTTACGCCATGTCAGTCATTCTCTTGCTTGATGAATCAGATCAGAGTCAGCGATGGGCGGAGAAGGATACTAAGCCTCCCTCAGCTTAGGAATACGAGAGACCTCTTTAGTCATCACTCGTTTCATTACTTATCAACACCTCTTCTCTCTTCTTTCGCTCTTTTATCTTCTCACTAATACCTCGTCTCCCTTCTGTAACTCTTTCCTCATCTCACCAACAACTGTTTTCCATTCTATCGCTTTTTCCTCCTCTCACCAAGAACTCTTCTCCATTTAGTCGCTCTTTTCTTCTCTCACCAATAAGTCTTCTATATTCTTTCTTTCGTCTTTCACCGACAGGTCTTCTCCCTTTTATAGATCTTTCCTCCTCTTACTGACAACTCTCCAGTCCATCGCTTTTTCCTCCTCTCACCAACTCCTCTTCTCTCTTTTCTCACTTTTTCTCGCTGTCACCCTTCACTCGGACACCTGGCATTGTCATATTCTCGTCTCGATAACGAAATCTAGAACATAACCAGCCAGCCATGTCAACAATCGTACCGCTAACGAACTGGACATGTATTTATAAACTCACTTAAGCATCATCTGTTTATGGGATTGCTTGTATGCACGTTTGCTTTTATTTAAACAGTCACCATGCACTATATGGTCAGACTAAAGTGAATATTATTGTGTTGAAATGCGAAAAACAAAACAGTCCATCTTTATGGGTAAAGGCTATGGGGAATTGAATCTCATGTATCTAAGTTCAGACTCTTTATAAATATTGTCCCTGGACTATGATGACTTATGCGCATATGTAATCACTGTCACTAACACGTCATCTGGGGTGTCAGCATCTACCGTGTCAATCCTTCCTTCATATCGTTGGCACCGAGTACACAGGGCATTAAATGCACCTTTGCAGCTCTGATTCCATACAAGGATCCAACCTGTAGCTTGAACTAGCTGGGTGAGAGCCATTGTTTTTCTCTCCAGGTAGATATTCCTGGTGTAAATGATGAGTCCCCCAGTGCAATATTATATCATAGTCAGTCCTGTATTTGTTTAATGCAGGACAGGAGCGCTTCAGAGGAGTAAGGCCATTCCTTGACCACCCTGATTTAAGACGAATGACAAGACAGTGAATAGAAGTGTTCAGTTTAGTCATTTTATAAGCACTGACTCTGGATATAGGCTATCGAGCCCGTTCTTGAGGTCCAGACCACCGACGACAAGACACACACACACACACACACACACACACACACACACACACACACACACACACACACACAGTCATACATATGTAGAATTATCCATCAACAGTAGGATAATTCTCCGCAGCTCTCACATGTCAACTGCCACGTGGGTACTAATGCTGGCCATCTCTATACTGATACACTCACTGGCCATAGTACATTCAGATTTGGTGCTATGATATTACTGAGGTGTTTTAATGACGTGTCGATTGGCCCATATGAAAGAGCATTGAACACAGTCCCCTGCACACCTCTCTCACAGATGGACACAGAGGACCGTATTATTAAAACTGAGAGTGCGAGGGTGAGAAAGAGCCTTAAGTTTTGACGACAATGTCTGAAGCATGAAATGATAACAGAACATGTATGACCTTTACTTATCCTTGCTAACTAAACTCGGTATTGTTCAGTACATGTTGATCATATACAGCAATTTCAGGTGTTCCGTTAATGACGATCATATGTTAAAGGCTTACTTACATTTCTGTCAAAGCAGTTTTGATAGTATTACTCAGTCAGATGTATCGGGTATATACACAGGTATAAATAATCCAACAGTTTCACGTTAGTCATGTTCAGTATCACTTCATCTCTAATGGTGGATGGTTGCCGCGGACATTTGTGTGGACAGGATAATGGCGAGGTGTGGGGTGACTGAATCCATTACACCAGTGGAGTCCGTCTGGACCGACGTTTATAGCTTACCGTGGTGTGTTTGTAACGTTGGATACCCAAATTAGCTGTGTGTGTGTGTGTGTGTGTGTGTGTGTGTGTGTGTGTGTGTGTGTGTGTGTGTGTACATAAGAGTTCCATTGCTACACATACACTGGCCACACAGACTATACAGTTCCAACAAGATGATTAAGAAATTAATTTCAGTTATTCTATTCACTGAAATTCCATTGGGAAAGCAGTGACTTAGAGGCTGCACAAGTCATCGAACGGACATCGACAGGGTGTGAATGTGTGAAGACACATGAGAGGACATACTACTGCACCCAATCAAATTCCGATGCACGAGTGGGACCGAACCTCGAACGGGAGAATTGGGTCTTGTCAAGGTCTAAAGGGCGGGATTGAACATAGACCAGGAGGATTAAGTCAAGCAAAGGTCTAAAGGGTGGGACTGAAACTAGAAGAGGAGGATTATGTTAAATCAAGGTCTGAAGGGTGGGACTGAGACTAGAACAGGAGGATGTGGTCATGCCAAGGTCTAAAGAGTGGAATTAACTATTAAATAGGAGGATTAGGCCTTGCCATGGTATGAAGCGTGGAATTAAACCTAGAACTGGAGGATAAGGTTTTGCCAAGGTCAAAGGGGTAGAACTGAACCTTGAACTAGGGGGTTAAGCCCTGCCAAAGTCTAAAGAGTGGGACTTAACCTAGGACAGGAGAATTAGGTCAGGCATAAATTTAAAGGGAGGGGGACTGAACCTAGAGCAGGAGGATTAGGTCACGCCAATGTCTAGGAATCTTTAGACCTCATGACACATCTACTTGTCTCGTGTTCATTCAAGGACAAAAGTTAGTCAAATTTTTTACCTCTTGTAGTATACTTCACAGTTTTTCCTGCTGGATAATGCTCATATTCCTAAGACTTGGTGTCCTTCTCAACCCATTGGTGATTCTCATATGATTCATCAAGCAAGAGAATGATTGACATGGCCTAAGTAAAAGGAGACACAACGAAAATAATAGGCGAAAATTTGTTCTTGACTGTACTCCTTCACATTTCCCACCTTGCCACTTCAGCCTTCCTTCATGCAAACCCAAAATAGCAGATCAAGATAGCTCCTGAAGCTGGACTAACTCTGAAATGTGATTTATTTGTGCCGACGACGCCCAGGCAGACAAGATCGTCCATGATCATTAATAAATGACATCGTATCACATATGTAATATATCCCAGCCACAGTGCAGCTCAGACCTTGCTTCACACCCCCCCACCCCCCCCACTCACACACAAGCAGCACCTGCCACTTCACAGGGTCAACCATAATGGTCCTGACTCCTCGACCCCCTGCCATTTGAATTGGCTTTGGAGGTTTCGTATGACGCTTTCCTTAGCAATGTATTCAGGAAATTAAGTCCCAAACTGCTCCTGTAGGATACAGCCCATTATAAATATTGTACAAGAGAATGTTAATATGCTATATGCAAAATCAATCGCAATGGAAGAGGAGATACGAAACCTCATATGCCACTCAGAATACGGCTGTTAATCTTGTGCTTCCGACTCACTAACCTCAGTCTCCTTGGCCTCCTTAAAGGGGTGTAACTGACCTTGGTGTTTGCATTAGATGAATGTCAGGGTAATTAAAGTGGCAGAGGTGCATTATATCCACAGTTAAAACCCATGTGGTAGTTATTTAAACTAAAGAAACGTAACTACACCTGCCATCTTGGGCAGGCAGGGATTCATTAAGGACCTTAGCCAGTTCTTACGATAAACAAGTCTCCTTAGCAGTTGACTGTTGTGAGGAATCACTTTGTTACGTTGTTTTCTTTTCATTTTCTTTCTTTTTTGTCTGACATTCTGGTTATTAACTGGTTTGCCACTTTTTGAGTTATAATAAAAAGTAAAATATTCTTCTATGATTCTTAACCTGAAGATGGTTTTTAATGCATGTCTAGCAGCATATTGTTTGAGGAAGGGTGGCGGTGAGGATTCGTTATGTACAATATAATGCTGCGGCTTAATCAACGCAACTGTTTTATGGCAAAGCATCTTGTGTGTTATATTTAAAATAGATTGTAAAAACTTTACGATAATCGAGTCTCCATTACGGTTCCCTACCATCCCATATCGTTTGATACTTCTGCAATTTGTCATTTGTTTTTCAATCTGATTTGATTGTGAAGTGTTTGTCAGTTGTACGAGTGAGGATGGAGTTTTAACAAAGCAACCTAAGCGCACCTAAAGCTTAGGATCTTGAGAAATACGACGCCTGATCATTTTCCGGTCAAGTGTTTACATATGCTTTCAGAATCCAATTTGGGAGGTTATGACACGAGTTTTTATTACGGACCTGGCACTTTTATGCCATGAGCCGTTATTATGGTACCTAGCACTTTTATGCCACGAGTCTTTATTACGGTTACCAGGTACTTTCGTGTCACGAGACTTTATTACGGATACCTGATACTTTTCTCGCAGAGGTTCAATCTACACCTAACAGACAGTGATGCTTTCAGCCACAGTATGAAATTTGTGGCTTATTCTTACCATTACCAAATGGTTTTATTGAGGCTGGGACCCACAGTCCTCTCACTCGATGTGTGGTGCTTTTTTCAAGTGACTACACTGAGTGACAAGACAAATGGTTTACTCTAAACAAGGTAGCCATTCACTTTACTAGGTGGAAATTAAATAACCAAGTGATACACAGTGCCACTCACGGGCGAGTAAGGCTGATCACCCTTGCCTTAATTGTCTGAACTGAGGATCCTAGCCCCGGCTCCCTACGCACCTGATAGGATGAAAGAGGATCAGATGATGGACACGTGGATGGAAGAGAACTCTGGTAGTGATTGTGTGTGTGTGTGTGTGTGTGTGTGTGTGTGTGTGTGTGTGTGACAAGCTAGTGTTTTCCTCATCGTACTTAATCTACTTATACATCTGGTTGGCATAAATCACTTCAACCGGAGGACGTATTTTATATCTTATTGTTAGTGCTGCCAAGTGATATTATGAAGGTTAGGGCAGCACCCTAGTAGTGAAGGGATTTATGAAGGGTATATGCAGCACCTCTCTAGGAAAAGTCGCTCGTGATCTGAATCGACGGAGATATCCTTTGATGTTTGTGGTATAGGTCGTCTTTCTTACGAATAACTTTTTTTTTTTTCTCTCACCGCAATAAACGTTTTTGTGACTGACATTAAGGGTGCAGGTGCTAACAGGCTCAAGAAATACAAGTGTACTCTATATTATGGCTAATGAATGAAGTTACAATGATTAATCCCCTCATTCTGACGATGACTCTCGCATTTTTTATCAGGCTACCTATGGGTGATTGTATTCAGCTGAAGGGAGAGCTCTCATTATAATAGGATTGTGGGAAGTCTCTCATGCTCAAAACCAAATGGTCTGGTGGTAGTATTAAAATAAGACGTTCTCACCGTCGCATTCTAAGACTTCCACCTCTATCTGTAAGCCAAGTAAAATCGCCACAAAGTGGCAAAAATAAAGTAAAACTGGCGCCATCAAATTTAAGTGAAGGAATGTGACTGTAACCCCAGAATCAAAACTGCCGTGTTAGTACATTCGCTCAAATAATTTTCCTTACGTGAACGTAAGACTCCACAATGAGCAGGGCGATTTGAACAGTGTCGGTATTCCATATTATGTCGTCCGTTGTGTTAAAATTACTGACGTCACTTTAGTAAGGATATTTTTTGAGCGATAGTACGAATACTGTACACTTGCATCCACACCCGTGATGATGACTCTCATCTCCCCGACTGTCTGTTCTCCAAGGCTATCTTTCCTCCCTGTCTAACCCCTCCCGTTCGAAAAATCTGTCTTAGGATGTGTGAAACCATCCAACAGTAGTGGTAATAAATGTCGATTTGATATTAAAGGAATTTTGTTGAAAGCTTTCGTTCCAAATCGCCGATCTAATGTATCAACCCGTATATCTGTGATGATAACTCTTCCCCCCCCACCCCCCGGCCTCTCTTCCATAGCTTTCTCTCCTCCCTTTCTCATATTTTCTCCCTCTGGTGTGAGTTGCGACATAATACTGTATTTCTCTTATATCCACGTTCTTGAGGAAAAATGTAATGATTATTCCAGAACTGCTCTTCCATGCCCTCTTACACACACACACACACACACACACACACACACGCACACACACACACACACACACACACACACACACACACACACACACACACACACACACACACACACACACACACACACACATCCCCCACTTCTTCAGCCTTTAATATCTTTTCCTCTCTCTCTCTCTCTCTCTCTCTCTCTCTCTCTCGTAGTAAAGGGGTTATTGAAGGCTTAATATTACCCCTACAGTTCGAATAGACTCTCCCAAGCTAAATAAACTAGTCCTGAGAGAAAAGAAAAAATAAAATATGTCATAAAACTGAAGAATAAAAAAAAAAAAAAAGACTACTCGTGACCAAGTGCCAAATACAGGAGTTGCGTGTATGTGAGTCCAGATACCTCTGCCCCTTTCCGGTTTCCTCTGCCTTATCTTTCCCCTCGGCTGCACATTGTCCTGTCCCTGTGTCTGTCTTCCACTTTCTCTTCTTGTTGTGCCTTGAATTTCGATCTTTTGATTATTCTTGTCCTCTTTGTTCTGTCTGCTTATCGTTACCTGTTTTCATCCTTAGTCTTGTCAGTCTCGTCGTGTATTTTCTCCTCTTAATGTCGTACATATAAAACCTATATATATGCATATACTGTATCTATCAATCTATCTATCTATCTATCTATTTATCTATATTATATATATATATATATCTATATATATATATATATATATATATATATATATATATATACACAAAATGTGTGTGTGTGTGTGTGTGTGTGTGTGTGTGTGTGTGTGTGTGTGTGTGTGTATAAGAACTGAATTCTCTATTAATATGTGTCGAAGTCGGTCGGTTGACCTAGCTAGGTATGTAAGGTATATTTATCTGAATAAATGTGCATCTCTCTCTCTCTCTCTCTCTCTCTCTCTCTCTCTCTCTCTCTCTCTCATATATACAGGTGAGTCAACAGAATCGCTATAAGGCTTCTGTTGACTCCAGCATGACCCTTGACCCTGGTGGTATCAGGGGATCAACTCTGGGTAGGTCAGAGGTGGGGAGGCTCGGTTATGTTGGTGGAAGGGCTTCCATTTTTTTCCCCTCCTCCTAACCTCACTGTGACTTAACCCTTTCTCACTCTCTTCTCCCATATACAGCTGTGAACATAAATACCAATCCACTTCATAGCGATAAACAAGGAGACAGTGAGCAGTGACTCAAATCCTAGTGATGTGAGTTTCGGAGTTCAACAAATTTACCAGAATATTTTTTGGTAATTGAATAATTGTTAAAAAAAAAAAAAAAAAGGATCTTCAGCTATATAAAAAGAGGATTGATTTGTTTGGTAAGACTGCTCTGTGCCTTGTATTTTGTCCTACCTTCCTCCTAACTCACTTAATGGCCCTGCCTTTTTCGCCCTCTTCCCTATTACTCATTGAAAAGCTGGATTGTTGAGTGAATCGACTCTCTACCTTCTCTCCTCATAGACTTGGCTCGGAAATAAGAATTGTTAAAATATTAAGAATAAGCTATTGAAGGATATCCGTTTTTATAATGTCAACAATTTAACTACGGTGATATTTCTTTTAAGTCTTTTAAATGATAAAACGAATGATCTCAGGATAAAAGTATTCAAAACGTTGTCCATTCCGAAAGAAATAAAAAAGAAAAAACAAGATTTGTTCTTTCTAAGAATCTAAGACCATCAGTATTTTAAACACAATGTGCCGGGGCGTCTAGAGATGAACGGCTCTTGATTATGACTCTTTTTTGCTCTGTTTTTTTTTTTTTTTTTTTTTTTAGAAAGAACAAGATTCTGGTATCTCGAAAGTTGAATAAAATGGTCTGACAAAAGTAAAAATACAAAAAAAAAGCATAATCATACTAAAGGGATTAAGACTATTTTTTGAAGTATATTTTATATTGGCTCAATTGATTTAAGGATTCTCTTTTTCTTATGGCTTGACGTTGTGTAATATTACTGAGCGAGGTTAATAATTCTTTCTGATTATTTTCTTTAGCTTTTTAACAGTGGCTGAGTCATTCGGCATCTCAGCATCCTCCAGTTCCAGTAGTTTAGTCTATCACTGACCACTACACAAATCTCATACCTCGTCTACCCTCTCCTTCTTCACTTCCTGTTTCTTACTCCACCCTCTCTCTTTTCTTCATTTTACTGTACTTCCTTGTCTGTTCTTCCTGTCTATCACTCCCTTTCTCTCTTCTGTCATGAGTTTTTCACCTCTTCCTATTTTCTTCTAACTCGCGCTACTTCCTCTTCCCCTCTTATCTCTCATACCTTTATTTCCCATCGTGATCTTTACTGCTTTGATTATCGTGGAAGATATTCGTAACCTACATTTTGTAGAGCTTGTTTGTACCGATAAATATTTGTTAGGAATGGTCTAAAAATTATTGGAATCTTTCTTTTAATAAGCAGACAGAGGAAAACAGTTCCAGAGTTGACCAGTTGCATATATTATGGACTTGGAGTATTGGCTGACTCATGTATTAGAATACTGGGCAGAAAAGGGGTGAGCGTTTGCTGCCAGACAGGTGCTAACTGCCCGTCGTAATGAAGAAGGAATACGAACAGACGGCTCAGGAGAGCAGTGGCTATTGAAGTAGCGAGAGAAAAGAGATAAAGATGCAACAGTGCGCTGAAGAGACAAGAGGTTGAAGGAAAAGAGTAAGAGGAGGAGAGTAATGCCCAGTTCACACTATGGTGGAGACGGTCACGCTCCAGTCACGCTCCACTCTCGCTCCGCTTACGGTCCTGGTGCAATCACAGGTCCGGTCCGCTCTCGCTTCTCTCACTTTTACACCAAACAGTGATATGGACCAGGTCAGAAATTAGATGAGCCACTGCTTCATCCCGTGTTTGTTAAGCTGTGATGGACGATGCGAGGAGAGGATGGAAAGGTGAAGGGTGTAGTTATCAGTGAACAAGTGTATGTGGAAATCTGCATATGTTTTCCTCGCATCTAGCACGCTGATTTTTCATTCTTCTAGCTAAGGGAAAGCACTGAAAAAACACCGGTTTCCTTCACACACACACACACACACACACACACACACACACACACACACACGGAACTGAATACCAGTACAACCAATAGAGCTCTCTCTCTCTCTCTCTCTCTCTCTCTCTCTCTCTCTCTCTCTCTCTCTCTCTTTGGCTATAGTCAGACGCCTTATTTCTGGAAGGGATGGGTTTTTATCTTACTTTTTATTTTCTCTTTCACCGTGATTCTCCTGTCTTTGCATTCCTACATCATTTCTATTATTTTATCCTTTTTTCTTGTTGCTCTTTTTTTTTTTTTCCAACTTTTATCCCTTTTGCTAATTCATATCATCTGTTCTTCTTTCTCATGAGACGTTTCCCTTGAACACTTAAAATAATGAGGAAGGCAAAGCAAACATGAAGACGAAAAGAAGTTGCGTGATTAATGACAGAGAGAGAGAGAGAGAGAGAGAGAGAGAGAGAGAGACAGACAGACAGACAGACTGACAGACAGACAGACAGAGAGTAGGTAAACTTTGCAACAACTGTGCTACGCCACATCGAACTTACTGCGGGGATAATGAAGGTTAGTGAAATTATCTCATATTTAATCCTGTGTACAGTACAGGTTTCTCTCTTCTTATCTCTATGTAAATAATTAGGAAGTTCCGGAGAATTTTTGGAGAAAGGACTGATAGTTTTTAAAAAGAGCTAGGACCGTTATCATTAAAATATCGAAATGATTGGCCATGATGAGGAAAATATTTATATATTCTGCATAAGGGTAAAATAAATTGCAAAATAAAAGGGCAGATTGCAGGCTTGCTGTAGACTACTCAAGAGTTAGAGTTATGACTGACGTTATATAGATGTCTTGTTGTATGGGAAGCAGATTTTCTCAAGTGTGTTTTTATTTGTTTGTTTTATTTTCCGACGGCTGGTGTCGTTGTCGTGAATAATATCATCGGTGTTAAACAAAGCAAACTAGGAAAGTCGTTTGAGAGTCAGTCGAGGTAGCTCTAGAATCTCCTCAAACTGAGAATCTCGGAACTTGGTTTCGACAATTAACACACCATTGATAAAACAGTTAAAGGAAGATTATCAGCTCCAGGTACTGGGATTATGATAATCGTAGCAATCTCACGTAATTTATTCATATTCATTCTATGGGCAGACCTGACCTGCGGTAATTGAAGGCAAGGTAAAGATAAACCGTTGACACTAAAGATGATCAGAAAGATTGGCCTAACTACGCCAGGATATATATAAAATTGTATTCACTCACAGCACTAACTGAACAGTCTATCAGTGTCTTAAGTTTATTTTACATCTTTGGTTTATAACGTGCTTTTGTTTTCAGCCGAAGTTATTGAACACTCATTGACAAACTCGATTAAATATTTGTGTAAAAAAAATATGACCCTACTTCTTTATGTAAGAAGTGGTTACTCTTTTTTATGAACACAGCCTCTGGTACTGGCGGATAATTATTTAAGTCAGAATTACGCTCTTAAGGATATGTTTCTGATAATAATCTGGTTATACTGAGACACGCTTATCGTCAAGATAAGAAAATGATCCTTTATGAAAACTGGCCAAGTCCTGTCGGAGCTCTGCAATATTTCGGAATGTTCCGGTTGGAGTCCGAAACGACAAGATCTGGTAAGGCACGAGTGCACAGTTTACGACATTGCTCCCTGACCCGGCCTTTTCCTTCTATGATACTTTGGAGGGTATAATAGTGATAATAACAGGTTGAGACGAACAAGGACAGAGAGACACAGAGGGAAGGATTGGAAAGAGCGAAGCGGATGAGAGAAGTAGAAACAGAAGAGGAAATAAGCTCCGCTCATGGCGAACGTCTTTACAAGCCTCTTCCCTGGCCTGGGCTATCATCTCCATGAATGTAGCCGAAACATAAGAAGAATAAACAAGAGAGGAACGGTGAATGGGGGAAGCAGGAGAGAGAAGTAGAAGCATGGGAAGAATTAAGGTTCAGTGATGGAAATGTTTAAGTTTATTCCGATAGATGATAGTAAACAAAGACGGATTTTAATGAAAGAAGGAAGTGAAATGAAATGAATTAGGAGAAAAGTGAAAGAAATGAACTGAGAGCCAATGACGTGCGTGTTTATTTTCAGGATTCTCTGTCCTCGCTCCAATTTTGTTTCCACAATTTTTTGATGGATGACAATGAAAATGTGACATCAAAGAGAGGGAAAGAAAGATGAAAAGCAGGGGAGAATGATGGAGTGCTGGATCAATGGGAAGCATGTTTGCAGAATGTCTTAGTTGTAGTTCACCGCGCACTTCTATTTATTGCATAAGGATGAATATAAAGAAAAAATAATATCCGAAAAGAATTGTACTAGGAGGAGGGAATGGAGAGAAAAACGCAAGAAACAGTGATGCGGGTACTCATTTTCTGATTTCTGGACCCTCCCCAACTGTATTTTTCATCATGGTAAACAATACATGGTGTAAAAAAATGAAACAGAAATTGTGGGAGGGAAAAAAGTAAGAAAGAATGAAGAACAACGGAAAAGCTGTCGAGCATGTTTGCAAAATATCCACGATGTAGCTCCCTCTATGCATTATTTGCTTCAGATATTTTATTGCATAAACGTGTAAAGAACGGGACATAATAAATAAACAAAAGAAAAACCGAGCAGGATCATTTCAGAAGGTGAGAAAAGAGGGGGGAAAATTAGAACCAATGATATATATATACTGTATATATATATATATATATATATATATATATATATATATATATATATATATATATATATATATATATCATCAGCCGTTTGAGTATCCACTGCAGGACCGGCCTATCCCGACCGAAGTGGGGACGATACAGCCAATGTATCTCTACCAAGTGGCTTAGGATGTCTAGTAGAGATTGTAGGGTGAGAAGTGCTTGTAAGTGTAATTGTAGTGTTGTAGTGGCTTTGGATGTGTAGTCTGTGAACCAAGTGTAATCGCCCAGCGCAAGCCGACTGGGTGCAAGCATTCTTTATAGTATACGACACTGGTTCAACCCCAGCACCCCTTGTGTCCCACAATGCAGTACGTGGCTGGGTGAACACTCCCAAAGTTTATTACCCTGGCGGGGCGCTAACCCTGGCTCACCCGTGTACGAAACGCACACTCTACCACTGCACCACATAGGCTTCATATATATATATATATATATATATATATATATATATATATATATATATATATATATATATATATATATATATATATGCTGCTTCCTCAACCGTTCCTCGGTCTCATTATCCACAGTTTTCAGTGAATCGTGGTAAAAATGACTTGACGCAGAGGACAGAAACGGAGAAAGGGAAAGAAAAGAAAGATGGGAAGAATGAACCACTATAGTAACAGTGACAAGCATGTTTGTAATATTAAAACGTGTACCTTCACTGTTTTCGCTCCAGTAATTTAACGGGACGACGGCGAAAAATATATGACATAAAGGAGGGAATTGAAGATAGAGAGAAGGAGAGAGAAAAAAAAAGCAGGAAGAATGAAAGAAAGTATCGTCTGTGATCAGCATGTTGATAAAATTACAAGCTGATCAAACCTGCTTTACATTGCAACATCTCTTTGGTGCAATGTGGCAAAAATAACGGTTCACAGAAAGAAGTGGAGAGACACGACATTTCTATCGGTATTCAGTTAGGACTCTTCTTCCCCTGACACTACCTTCCCATACGGTACACACTGTCGCATTCTCTTTCCACTTCGTTCTCTGCCCCTTCTTCCCCAGCCTACCAACATGGGCATACACAAGACTAGCCAATCTCTAATTCTCAGTTCGCTACGCCTGGTCTGTTTCTCGATCCAGTAGTTTCTGTGGATGAACACTTAATATCTGAAGGACAATAATGGAAGGGGAAGAATTAAAAGAAAATAGTGTGAGCAAAGGGACAAAATAGGATGTAGGAACAAATCTGTAGGAAGAAGGAGGACAAGTAATGCAACAGAGAGAAAGAGAGTGGAGAGATAGAATTATGGAAGAGAGAATAAGAAGTGTGGAGAGAAAGAAGTTAGGAGATGGAGAGGAATTTTAAAGAAATACGAAATGACGAGCGTGTTTTAAAAATTTTCCTCCATCAGTAATTCAGAAGATGATAAAGATAAGAATGCAAAAAATGGAGAGAGAGAGAGAGAGAGAGAGAGAGAGAGAGAGAGAGAGCAAATTCAAAAAGCGAGCGGACTGAATCTTGCATTAAATATCCAGGCAAAAGTATAAGGTCTTGAAAACAAAATAAATCAAAAGCACATCGAATGCAAAAATGATACTGGCAGCACAGAGCGTGAAACAGCAAAAGCACAATAAAAACAGAGAACATCAGAGCAAAAGAAAAACAGAAAAACAGGAAAACTGGAATAAAAACACAGTCAAATATGAAAAGGACTGCCAAACTACAAGGAGATAAATGCAGCAAGGAAAAGGACAGACAATAAAACACGGCAAAATAAGACAAAGCAAACGCCAGTATAATCCACCAGCCTTTCTCACTGTGCATGAGATGAATAAATATTTAACTTTAGAATTCATCGATTAATATGACGTCCAATGGCACTGTGTGGGAGACGTGCGTGCTTATGGTGGGGAGATTATCTGGACACAATATAAAAACGTCCTTCACCCCCGCACCTCCCACTTTCCATAACTTCCCTCATGCTCCTCCTCTTTCTTCCTATTTACCTCACTCCTCCCCTCCTACCTTCCCCCTGCCTTTCCTTCCCTTCCCCATCCGCCACCTTTCCCCTTCAACACTCCCTTACCCTTTACTACTTCTCACAGCCTTGCTCAGCTTCACCAGTCCCAGCACCATTCCTCCAACCCTCTTTCCCCAACCCACCCCTGCTTAACTTTTGCAATCCAAATAAATCCAACGTAAGTAAAATTATATCGACTTCTGGAATCCGCAGTTCTAATAATTCGCCATCATCACCTCTTCTTCCATCTAAAAATGGGATGAGGTAGGGTCAAGAGAGCAAGAAAAAAACTTGATAGAGGGAGAACTAACAAATATCACGAATTGAATATTGATAATAGTAGTAGTAATAGTAGCAGTAGTGGTGGTTGTAGTAGTATTAGTAGGAGGAGGAGGAGTAGCAGAAATAATAATAATAATAATAATAATAATAATAATAATAATAATAATAATAAAATTAATAATGTCATAGAGAAGGAGGTAATGATGACCATCTCCTTCAGTTTGCAAGAAGTCTTCTTTACAGTAAGTAAACAATGTCGTTGAAGCCATGTTATCATAGAATAACAAGTCATCCTAGTGAATAGAATGCCCTCCGTTCCTGCCTTCCTCTGTCCCCTTCTATCCCCTCTCCACCTTCTCTCATCCGTCATTCCTCCACCTTCACTCTTCACTTTCCCCTTCCACTCGTCCCCTTTCTCTTTCCCTTCTTTTCCCCCATCTTCCGTTCACCCCCATTCCTCACCCCTCACCCTTTACTTTTCAATCTCTCACCCCTGTATTCCTTCACCTCTCACCCATCACTTCTCGCCCTTTACCTTTTCATTCGCTCTTCAATCCTTCCTCTCTCTCACTCTTCCTCCATTGTTCCCAAGGAGAGGTGGGAGGTCAAGGAAATTATTTCATGGATAGGAATGGAGAGAGAGAGAGAGAGAGAGAGAGAGAGCATACAGTATGGAGAAGTGAAAATGGTCGCATTAGATGTTATGTTGCCATTGTATATTCATATGCCTAACATAGGCGTTTTGCTACTGTATATACTACGTATTTCTTACAGGGTCTGAAATGTATTCCACTAAATCTGTCTATTACTTGACCGTATTATATCTATCTATCTATCTATTGCCAGACGCCTCAATCCCGTATGGGGTGGCCACAAACATATCCTCTCCACGTCGCCCTGTCCCCCGCCATTTCACTTCCCTGCTCCCAACTCACACCCCCCTCCCTCATAGACCTCTCCACTCCATCCTTCCATCTCATCCTCGGCCTCCCCCTCCCTCTCCTCCACTCCACCTCACTCACATACACTCTCCTCGTCAGTCTCTCACCCTCCAACCTCTCCACATGGCGTATTACTGATAGTAAATCTTATGCGATGATAGGAACGGCCGTTTAAGGTTTGTCGGACACAAGGTGCCTCCCTGCTGCTGATTTCAACAACGCCCCATATTATGGCCTTTATGGTCCCACTCGGTCTTGCACTTTAGTGCTTGTTTCTTATCCCATTCATCTGTCCAGGCAAGAGGCATTTTGAAGCCTGATAATATCTCTACAACCAAATGAATAACAATTCCTTCACAAGCACAAAGAGCTCTGAAGCCTTTTGAGATTTTGTCAAACTAACTAGAAGGATTTGTTTCATTTCTTGAAAACTTTAAACGAGTAAGGTTTTATGTCGTCCTTTTACATTTCTCAATATAATCTTAACCGCATTGGGATTATTCTAAAATGATGAGCACAAATATAATTTTCCCCTCCAAACATAAAAAGGAAAGAATGGTTTTGTTTCTGTACACTCCTGGAGTGTCATTATATATATATATATATATATATATATATATATATATATATATATATATATATATATACTCGTATATTCTTGACCTGACAGCCATCTCTACACCGTCAGTACTAAGTTTTAACAATAATTAAACAGTAGAATATTGTGCCAGTCATGACGAAGTGCTATCGAAAGGATGCAACCATAGCACTGTCTTTTCCTCTGACGCTGACTTAAGTGAAATATGCTGACCAAAGGACGAATATCTGAGCCAGGTTAAGGTGAAAGAACTGTAGTGCTGAAACTCAGCTACGTGAGGTGATTATTGACAGCGCTCGCGTGTGTGTGTGTGTGTGTGTGTGTGTGTGTGTGTGTGTGTGTGTGTGTGTGTGTGTGTGTGTGTGTGTGTGTGTGTGTTGTGTGTGTGTGTGTGTGTGTGTGAACTGTAATTTCAAACCCCATCAGCATGATAACGCCTTTCTCTCTCTCTCTCTCTCTCTCTCTCTCTCTCTCTCTCTCTCTCTCTCTCTCTCTCTCTCTCTCTCTCTCTTCCAGACAATATTATCCAGCCTAGGGAAGATCTCTCGTGCTCAAGAATCTTTTTCCGTTGTGGTAATATTCTGATTTATTCCTCTTAATTCCGGCCAATTTCATTCACCTTAGAAAAGACCTTCACTAGAGGATGAAACAATACGCTATTTTTTTGTTACTATTTCAAGATTATCTGATTTAACTTAGAGCTCTCCTATGAACCCCTTCAGTCCGAGGGCACTTTTCATTTAAAACTCTAAAAAACTACTTCCAAATTATTTTGTTCATCTTAAGAGAGACCTTTTGTACTGAAGTGGTAAATGAAGGCTCCATCAGACCTCTCCAGTTCGAAAAGTCTCTCCATAGCTGAATAAAACCGTCTGACAATAACAAGAACAAAATGTAAAATACAGACATCACTGGCCGAAAGGGTTAAGAGGAGCAGCGTACGATAACGTCCTTTTTGTACTTGGTAGTTGGTATCTCCTGACCGTTTTTTTTTTTTTTTTTAACCATAATGTACTGAATCATAAAATATCTTCATACTAATTATTTTTATTTTTTCAATTTATTCTCGTTATCTCTGAACGATTTAATTCAGCTTAAGGAAGGACATTCTCAGCAGATATTCGGATATAACCTTCATTAACCAGAACGCCACAAGAGGTGATACTGTTGTAAGTTTGGATAGTCACGCGCCTCGTTAGAGCGGTTAGCTATTTCATATAATTTAGGACAGGTTAGCCTAAGTTATAGGCTACCTAGGTTGACCAGGTTAAGTTAGGGTTGTTAGATTATTAGTTCCGTTAGGTTAGTTAGGTTGGTTTAGATAGGCCAGTTTAGTAAGGTTATGTTTGTTGGGTTAGATCAGTTTAGTAAGGTTATGTTTGTTGGGTTAGATCAGTTTAGTAAGGTTATGTTTGTTGGGTTAGATCAGTTTAGTAAGGTTATGTTTGTTGTGTTAGATCAGTTTGGTTAGTTGGATGGGCTTTGTTAGTTAGGTTAGATCAGTTATGATAATTTGGCTAGACTAGGTTAGGTAGGTTAGCCTAGTAAGAGATTTGGATAAAGTACACTGTCCAGAACTACAAATTTACCCAGATGGCTTCCCCTAAGCTTAATCAAATAGTCTGTCCGCTTGTTAGAAAAAAGTCACCGTATTCAAGGGTCAACTTCCCTGACATGACGTATTGGTTTAGTTTACTCTTGCCGCCTCCAGATGACTAATTTAAACTCAGAAATGGTCTAGCATAAGAAAGTGGTTAAGGAAGCAATATCGTCTGATTTTTTTTATTGTATGAACAAGAAGCCAAAGACAAGTTGTTCCCTCTAAGAAACACACACACACACACACATACACACACACACACACACACAC
Organism: Coenobita brevimanus; assembly: GCF_032717465.1. Classification (NCBI taxonomy): domain Eukaryota; kingdom Metazoa; phylum Arthropoda; class Malacostraca; order Decapoda; family Coenobitidae; genus Coenobita; species Coenobita brevimanus. Next base: position 21,932,685 of record NC_136966.1, read on the forward strand.
ACACACACACACACAGAAAAGAGAGCCAAAATCAAGATGTTCATTACAAGATGCCCGGATACATTCGATTAAAAGCCTGGAGGTCATAGGCAGAAGGAAATACAGACTCAGGAAGGCAATTGAAGAGTTGACCTCCAGTTCGAAAAATCTCTCCCGAACTACTGGTATATAAAAAGGTCTGGAAATGACAAGGATCAAAGTTGTACTCGTAGTGAAGTGGTTAATACGGCCACTAAGCCCCCACCTCCACTTTACATCGAACCTCAAAAAGTGGTAAGTGGCAATAGCGCTTTTGTTCCTACCTAATGAATACCCATAGTCACTTTCTCTCTCTCTCTCTCTCTCTCTCTCTCTCTCTCTCTCTCTCTCTCTTTCTCCTCCCAGGTTCATCGATTATCATGTAGCTGACCGGGACCTAGTATTCGAGTCCTAAGAGTGATCCAGTTCCATCATGTAAACACAGACTGACTATATTGAAAGTATGTGTGCGACCCTCAAACTACAAATTCTTTCTGTGCCCATACAGCGGCAATGGATTCGAGCCGCCGCCAGACTAATCCACAGCAGTTGCTTCCTTAGTGAAGAAAGTTGGGTCTTTTTTTAAAGCGGTTTTGGTGATTCCATAACACATTTTTCTTAGCAGTTTTTTTTACATATTATGCCTCGATATCCTCCCCTCTAATATTCATACAAATTACAACATATCGATGTTAAAACGATGTAACACAAGAGAAACTAGAAAGCACTCGGAGAGCGCATACCTCTGCAAATAGGCTACCATTGCCATCAAAAAGGATCCGGATCCGGATCCGTGGAAATATTGTGTGGAATACATAGAATCCGGATCCACCCCCCAAATTGATCAATTGTTCCTTGACCCGTGGCTCACTCTTCCACAAAATTTTATTGAAATTCATTGAGAACTTTTGGAAATACTTTGTGGGATACATATTATCAGAAATCGGATCAGGATCCGCCCCCAAATTTAATCAATTCTCTCTTGGACCATTGCCCACTCTTCCACAAAATTTCATTGAAATTCATTGAGAACCTTTAGAGATATCGTGTGGACAAACAAACAGTCAAACATAGGTGATTTTTTTTAATGCATGAAAGAAGGAACCAAAGGCCAGGAGCCTGCAAACCATTCCATCCAAGAAAAAACAAAAACAATACAAAAGAGAGCCAAATTCAAGATCCGCTCATTTTGAGATGCCTGGACACACTGCGTTTGAAAGACTGGAGGTCAAAGGAAGCAGGAAATATGGACAGAGGGAGACAGTTCCAGAGTAGACCTGTTGCATAAATGAAGAACTGGGAGTAACGGTTAACTCTTGCATTAGAGAGCTGGACAGAAAAGGGATGAGAATTGGTTGCTAGACGGGTGCTACGCACCCGTCGTAGAGGTGGAGGGATGCAAGTAGACAGTTCAGAGGAGCAGTGACCATTGAAGTAGCGATAGAAAAGAGATAAAGATGCAACAGTGCGATGAAGAGACAGAGGTTGAAGGGAGTCAGTAAGAGGAGGAGAGTTGATGAGACGAAAAGCCTTTGACTCCACCCTATTGAGAAGAGCTGCCTGTGGGAAGGCTCCCCACACATGAGAGTTGTACTCTAAACAAGGGCGAATAAATCCAGTGTATAAAGTCAACAACTGTGCAGGGGTAAACAAGGTACGGAGTCGGCTTTGCACACCTTGTCTCTTGGAAGCAGATTTTACAAGAGATGCAATACGATTCTTCCAAGATAAGTCCCGAGTGAATGAAACCCCAAGCATGTTCAAGGATAATGCAGGATTGAGCAGGATATTATTAAACCTTAGAGGGTACTCCTGTGGAAGATTGTGTCGGGTTGATAGGGGTAAAAACTGAGTCTTTGCTGCATTAAGAACAACAAGATTATTTTTACCCCAGCCAGAGATTCGAGCCAAGTCAGATATTAGGTGTGCCATAGCCTCATCCCTTGTTTGATGAAGTAACTGCTGAGATGGACGTTGCAGAAACTGAATAGAAAGGTGAAGGGTGGAATCATCAGCATACGAGTGGATAAGGTTAGATGTACAGCTTAGAAGGCCATTGATGAATAAATGGAAGAGAGTTGGTGATAGGACAGAGCCCTGAGGAACACCACTGTTGATAGATCTAGAAGAACGATGGCCGTCTACAACAGCAGCTATACAACGACCAGAAAGGAAGCTATTGATGAAGGCAGAGATAGAAGGATAGAAACCGTAAGAGGGCAGTTTGGAAATTAAAGATTTATGCCAGACACGATCGAAAGCCATTGAGATGTCAAGTGCAATGGCAAAGCTTTCGCCAAAGTCCCGAAAGGAGGATGACCAGGAATCTGAAAAGTAGGTGAGAAGATCGACAGTGGAGCGTCCTTGACGGAACCCATACTGACGATCAGAAAGAAGGTTGTGATAGGAAAGATGCCTTAAAAAATTTCTATTAAGAATTGACTTGAAAACTTTTGAGATACAGGATGTTAAAGCAATTGGACGATAGTTCGAGAGTTGGGAATGGTCACCCTTCTATGGGACTGGCTGAATGAGAGCAAACTTCCAGCAAGAAGGAAAGGTACAATTTGACAGACAAAGGCGATAGAGTTTACCTAAGCAGAGTGTAAGCACAGAAGCGCAGCTCTTGAGGACTACAGGAGGGACTCCATCAGGCCCATATGCCTTATTAGTATTGAGGCCAGTGATGGCAGAAAATACATCAGCTGAAGAAATTTTAATGTCAGCCATGAGGAAGTCTGAGGGTGGAAGTGATGGAGAACAGCACCAGAATGGTCTAAAGTGGAATTGGAGGAGAAAGTCTGAGCAAAGAGATCTGCTTTATCAGTAGATGAAATAGCTACAGAGCCATCAGAACAGAAAAGAGGAGGGAAGGATACATAACCTCCTCCAGCTTCGCAGAGGTAATCAGTAATACCGGTGTGTAGAATCTATCGCTAAGGAAGAAATGTTATGAAGCCTCCTATGCCATTTCAAATACGGCTGTCAGCATCTTGCCTGAAGTGATTATTGTGTCTTTTCCGATGGGGGAAAAAAAGATCACCCCCTCGCAGCTGCTGGAATGGAATGGCCTGTTCGTTTGTCGTATTCTGAGTGGTTTTGACGAGTTCGTAACACCTCTTCCGTAGCGACTGAATCTGCTCATGACCCTCCGTATCCTTTGTGTAATACTGAAGCATACTGTATCGATGCGAAAGTGAACAGAATGGCATACAAAAGAACGCCATGAAGTAAAATGCAAAAGAGATCACTGAGTTTTCTATGCCATTCAGAAGACAGGCCCGAGGAAGACATACTGTGACTCAGGCTCTCAGACGGGGATGTCCCTGCTCAGTGTGGGAGGCGAGGGGGTGTTCTGGGAGTGGGGTCGTTATCGTTGTCCACGCCTTTATTGGAAAGAAATTGCTTGTTGATGGCTTTAGACTGGACTTTTTCTTCTTGTAAACTTGTAAAATATTGACTTGGGTTACGGTGCAGGGAGACTTCTGACTCTTAAGGTCAACTCAAAGACAATTACTGTTAAACAAATAAACTTTACTTTGCTTAGAAAATCTCTACACAGCTCATCATAGAATTAGGTTCTTTTATATATTTAACAGGTGCGCAGTGGGACACATCCAACCTAATTAGAATCTCTTACAAACCTATTCTAACAAGATAGTAAGACACTTAAACTAAAAGAGTACTAAATATGAACAATTATACTACTAGACTACTATGCTCATGTTCAGTGCTACTATGTGCAAGTTAAATACAAATTCTTAATTTACGAATCGATGTCTTGGAGTACTTATTACACTATGTCACTAAACTAAGAGAGGCACTTAGAGGAGGCTGTAGTCGAGAAAGAAGTGCTATACCACGTCTAGCCACTCTTGATTATATCTCAGTAGCCACTCTATTTGTCTCCATTGAACCTATGTATCATCATCATCATCATCTTCATCATCATCCGGGCCTCCCTTCCCACCCTGGGACAGGGTGAGGAGTAGCAATGTCCAGACAGCCCAAATTTGCCCAATCCAATGGGCCACGCTTCCATTCACTCATTATTCAAGCCCTAGGAATCCTGGCTCTATCGGATGCGCTAAAAACATTCATCACGTTCTGTACTTTCACATAATCGTATCCGATAGAGTCAATCCAGACGCTTCCATATTGAAAAGAGGTGCCAAATCCCTGATCAGGCACTGCTCACAAAATTCATCCAGTTAGTTCGATCTCTTGTCAGTTCCCTAGCCTCACCGACATCCAAACCTCTCTTCCTCACACACTCATCCACCATATCTCTTCACCTTCTCCTTGGCCAACCTACGCCTCCTCCCTCCTTCGAATTCGCTGAGATATACTTTTTTCACCACCCTGTTGTTATCCATTCTCTCCACATGACCATACCACCTCAGTACACTCTCTTCGATTCTGGTGTCCACAGACTTCCTCACTCCACATCTTTCGCGAATCACATTATTTCGTATCCTCTCCAACCTCTGTACTCTACATACATTTCTCAGCAGTCCCATCTCCACTGCTCTTACTCTTGACTTTTCATTTTCATGCCACACCATAGTCTCACATCCATTTGTTGAAGTTGGCACTAACACTTCTTCATGTAAACCTCGTGAAGCTGCAACACCTATGTAACACCAGAATATAATCTCTTTCCAATAACTTCTACGTAAGGGTGGTCACACGAGGTTATTTAGTTGGGGTTGGCTACTGTATTCTGTGGGGTGGTTCTCATCATATGGGTTTGGCTCCGCCTCCTTTCTCTCCCCGCAATTCGATGCGGGTTGACCCTTATCGCCGACACTGTGCTCCAAACTGAGTCGCAGCTGAATTAATATTTGATGATAACTTGAGCCAGGATTGGCAAAGATAGGATGATATCACATTGTCAGTTCACACGGCCCAAACCCCAGATTAGTGGTCGGACAGCGGGCTGGTAACACTGGATAACCAGGTAGAGTTTACCTCTGAAATATAAATTTGTTTTGGTCAGGCTAAAGATTTTGCTTGTATCCGACTGTTGTTCTCTCTCTGTTACCTTTCTTTATTCTTTGTTCCTACTCATTACCCTCAGTCTAAACATTTTGTCTGCTCTATGTTGTTTTTCTCCCTCTCTCCTTTCCTCTTGCCACCATCCCTCCCAGAAGCATGGTCCACTTCACTCCGAGGGAGAACTGTTCGTTTTGGTCTCCGTACCTTCAGACATATTGTATGGTTTAGGAAAGACTCTTGCAATGAAAGGGTTAATAAAATCTGTATCTACTCCCTCCAGTTCGAAACATCTAGCCATCATAATATGAATACAATTGTCAGCAGATAACAAGAATAAAATATCATGTAATAGGAGTATACACAACATATGTGTGAAGTGTCCCAGTAAACAAAGTTGTATTTTTTGCCTTCTCTGCTACATTTTTCTCTTATCTGGAAAATGGCTAGTACCGCTGGAAGGCAGTTATCATGTCAGTTCCAGGAAGGTACGACATGTAGTGGCTGACCTAATAGCTGAAGGAAAAAAGTTTTGGTGTTGTATTCTTGCTTAGCGAAAATGTTTTTGCATTTATCGGCTGTATTTGGCTCTTTTTTTTTTCTTTTTTTTTTCAGTGGAAAAACTGGTAAGTCTGGAAGGCAGTTTTCACGAAAATTTCAAAATGGTATCGTACGCCAGAACTGGTTCAGTAGCTGAGAGGAAAGCAAAATTTTGGTGTCCTCGAGAGAGAAATTTGACAAACCGTATGGGGCAAGAATTAAGAAATATGAATCTCAAGTAAAAGACTGATGGTGTATATGGGAAACTGAGGAAGTGGATGACAAATATAATGAAATAAAAATAAAACGAGAGAGAGAGGCAGAGGGTAAGGCAGAAGATAGGAAAAAAGGAGTAGGTAAGAAAATGATAAATTATGAAAGAAAAGCATTCCGGAGCCGACTCCTAATCGTCCGCCAGAATATGCTTTTAGCCAAGTTCTAGATTTAGGCCATATCTTGATACTCTGAAGGTTTCATGTTGATAGCTCAAGCCGTTCATGAGATACAATGGTGCTAAAAGAGGGTGATGAAAATTAGTTAACCTTTGGCAGCCATTTTGGTGACCTCGACCTTGACCCCGAGTGCCCATTTTCGAACACGTCAAAGATTTTGAGCACATCTTGATACCCTGAGGGTTTGATGTAGATGGCTCAAGACGTTCATGAGATATAATGGTGCTAAAGGCGGGTGATAAAAGCTAGTTGACCTTTGGCAGCCATTTTGGTAGCCTTGATCTTGACCCTGAGTCCCCATTCCCTAACTCGTCCAAGATTTTGGCCACATTTTGATACCCTGCATGTTTCATGTTGATAGCTCAGGCTGTTCATGAAATATAATGGTGCTAAAGGCGGGCGATAAAATCTAGTTGACCTTTGGTGACCTTGACCTTGACCCCGAGTGCCCATTATCGAACTCAGCTAAGATTTGGCCATATCCTGAAGGTTTCATGTTGATGGCTCAAGATGTTCATGAGACGTAAAGGGAACACACACACACACACACACACACACACACACACACACACACACACACACACACAGAGGCAGGCAAAAATATTATCTCTCCGCCATATAAAGGCGGGCGATAATAACAAGTGAGGGACTGCAGGATGCTGAGTTAGACTCTCACTCTCAGAGAGTGGCAGTGAAAAGTGAGACGGGATGGTGAAGAATGACTCTGAAAGGGAAATGAAAATGTGTGTGTGTGAAAGAGAGAGAGAGAGAGAGAGAGAGAGAGAGAGAGAGAGAGAGAGAGAGAGAGAGAGAGAGAGAGAGGGAGAGAGTGCGTGCAGAGCGGATGACTCATGTGTCCCAGATTAAAGGGGTCAGTATAAAAAAAAAAAAAAAAGAAAAGCATGTACAATGAATAAGAATCGAGACAGCAGTGGAATGAGGATGTAAGTACAGTATACTTTAGTGGATGATCGATGGTGGAATGAGTCAGAGGCGAGACACTGAGCCTGCATGCCTGTAATCTTGTCATAACAAAGGCGTTTTATGGTAACAGCGTCTACCCTGCTCTGAAACCCGACACGACATCAACACAACGTGCCTGGATGAAGAGTAACGAGTGTTGGTGGTGAAATGAGGGGAAGGAGAGAGAAAGAGAGAGAGAGAGAGAGAGAAGGGGGGGAGTTATTTTAGAACAGCAGTGGAATGAAATGGGAGGGGGAGTGGGGTGGCGGAGAATTAGAAGGGAGTGACAGGCATTTCCTTGTGTTTGTACTGACAATAAAAAAAAAAAAAAACTTGAAGGAAATGAAGGCAAGAAGTCATGATACTAAAAACTTGACAGGAGAGTTGGAGCTGATTTATGAAGTGAGACACTGAAGTCTCGATCTGGATGGAGACCAAAGAGGGATGAGAAGCAACAAGTGAGAGAGAGAGAGAGAGAGAGAGAGAGAGAGAGAGTAGGGGGAGGGAGAAGGTTCTAGAAGAAAAGGCAAGTCGAGAAAGATATGAGTAACTCTACCAGTGAGAGGAGACGTAAAATGATGACGGCGGAATGGATGGAAAATTAAATTTTATATTGAGCTTATTAACTCTTTCAGTATTAATTTGTATATAATTGCTCCACTCGGCAATTTTATATACCTCAATTGTGACTTCCTAAGTTGAAAGGGTTGATGTAAGCTATGTTTACCCCTACAGTTTAAATATTCTTTCTTGAGGTAAAAACTCGTAATAATGTGAGGAGATAAGCTGAGTAACATGAAAAATGTGCCATTTTATTCGTGTAACTCCTTCCTTCATCACAACCGGCAGGAAATTTCTATCACCTTTTGATCCTGAGAGGACATACCGTAGATATTTGTATATAAAATATAATTTCAACTGACACCTTAACAAAGATAAAGAATTCAATTTTCAGAGCTCTCTTTCAACGCCGCATGACTCCCAAATCACTAATCCTCCCATATGATATTTTAATAATCCCTATCTCAGCATGCTAATCGCCTTATATAGGGTGATTGATTTTTCTGTAATGAATTTTAACCATTTTTATTTTTGTTTTGGCTACTGCCAAACGATTCTCCTTTCAACGAAGAGGACCCTTTTCAGTCTGAAAGGGTTAGACAGCCTTTATCAAGTTCTTTCCACACAAGATATCAATAATGTCATTGTACCTAATGGTAGGGTGACCATAGAGATAATTACGTCATCAGACTGATGGGGAAAATAAGTTACGCGTTTAATTGTATCTGTAAGAGCGAATATATGAAAATCTTAATTTATTTATGTAGCATGCTGAATACATACTCGTATATCTTTTATCCCCTAAGCAAGAATACGACAGCTCTAACACATCCTTTCAGCTTCAAGACTAAATTAAATCAAAGGTAATGTTGTAGCCCATGGTTTCAGGGTTAAGTTTTCAGGGTATTTGTTATATGCTAAATATTATATGCATTGTCAACCCCATATTGCCCCCTCCGGAGCGTAGGTGCTGATATAGTCCAGAGCATAAAAAGACAGGAGACAGATCCACACCCCTGTAACGCTATACATGATGAGAAAGTCTCGGGTCACCTCTGTGAAATGAACCGTAGCACGTAAAGTCAAAGTTCATTTTAACTCAAGAACTGTCAACGTCCCATTACTTCGAAACCCATGTGGTGCACAATAGACTCGATTATTTTCTTTTCAGCCTGACTTAAAGGTCTAAAAATGAAGAACCCTTGGGAGGTGGGTCTTGAGTAACCGCCCTCTGTCTGTAGACCCATCAACCACAAACAAGCAGCTGTCCCTGCAGGACCGTCCCATGCAGTGAACCAATGCTCTCTAGTGGCAGACTGCTCCTCGTCACAGCGAGACATGTAGATGAGTGAAGTTTTGGTTCCTGGATGGACGCCGTATTTGCATTTCTCCAAGCATTCAGCAAGAGTACCGTAGTATGCTCCACATCACCACGTTATAGAGTTACATGGTTACCACCAAGCGTTGTAATGGTTTCCTGGGTTACAGGAAACCATTAGGCCTGTCACTCAGTGTAGAGCCACCTAAAGTGGAAAAATGAGTAATAAAACTGAAAGAAAGGGTGGTACAAACTAGGACTAGAGGACTGGAGCCAGAAAAAGAAGATAAAAACGAAGGAAGAAGTAGGCAGCACTACATTAAGTGAGTGGATGAGCGCCACCACATACCACCACCCATGGGGATAACTTCGTGAATTAAATTACACAACCACTCATTAATTGCTATGTTAGAATGCGCCGCCGACAAGTCAGGAAAGCACCCCTGCTGGTACAGTCACGCTGGTTCTGAGCGTTTTGTTAAGATGAGCGTGTGTGTGTGTGTGTGTGTGTGTGTGTGTGTGTGTGTGTGTGTGTGTGTGTGTGTGTGTGTGTGTGTGTGTGTGTGTGTGTGTGTGTGTGTGTGTGTGTGTTTTGCTAAATACTATGTAGGAATGGCGCCAACGCGCCTATTAGCATTAACAAGTGAAATCTTTCGTAACTCCCAAACACAGAGGTATTATTATTTTTTAAGCATCTAGCCTTAATCTTTATCCTTCTGTATACGTAATACGGTACTTCTCCTGAAGTAGCAAAAGCATAATGCTAGAACACTAAAACACAATCAACAAAAATTCTGATTATTCCATATTCTTTCTTCCTCCTCCTAATTTCTTAGTCCTCTGTATCAGAAAGTGACAAAATCGATCATTTGTATTGTTTCACAGAAGAGTTTCTTCCTCCACTGGGTCGGAGGCACAGATGATATTGCCTGGAAAATCTATCTATCTATCTATCTATTGCCAGACGCCTCAATCCCGTTTGGGGTGGCCACAAACAAATCGCCTCCACATCGTCCTGTCCCCTGCCATTTCACTGCCCTGCTCCCAACTCACACACCCCTCTCTCATATACCTCTCCACCCCATCCCTCCATCTCATCCTCGGCCTCCCCCTCGCTCTTCCCCCGTCCACCTCACCAACATACACTCTCTTCGTCAGTCTTTCACCCTCCATCCTCTCCACATGGCCAAACCACCTCAGTGTGTTCCTCATGACATTTCCTGTCACATCCACATCCACACCACAACGCTCCTTTATATCCTCATTCGTCAGCCTGTCTCTCCATGTGACTCCACAGGCTCCTCTTAAATAACTAATTTCCACTGCTCTCACTCTTGACTTGTGTCCTTCCAACAATGTCCAAGCTTCACTTCCATACGTTAGAGTTGGTATCACAATACTGTCATGCAGTAACTTTTTTACTTCCATGCTCACTTCCCTGTTTTTTATCACTGCTTTCATTGAACCAGCAACCTTTCTTTCCTGCTGTACCCTTTCAAGCACTTCACCCTCCAAACCTCCATCCTTACTCATCACACTACCCAAGTACTTAAACGTACTCACATTTTCCATTTCCTCACCACCCAACCTCGCTGTACATTCACTGACTTCACCTCTCTCAAAGACCATCACTTTACTCTTCCCTACATTCACCTTTAGATTCAGTTTCTTGCACACTCTCCCAGACTCATCCACCAAGCCTTGCAGCTCCCCTTCGTCTTCACTCAACAACACAGTATCATCTGCAAACAACAGTACAGGGAGTTTCCAAACACTACCCTCTCTCACCAGGGCCACTCCAACATCCACTACCCTACCTTGTACCTCTTTTATTACCCCATCCATGAACAGATTGAACAACCATGGAGACATGACACATCCCTGTTTCAACCCAACCTCTGAAGAGAAAAATTCACTTAGTTCACCATCCACACGTACTGCAGCCTTAGCACCATCGTACATACTCTTCACGGCATTCAACAACTTTCCATCTACTCCATATATTCTTAATACTTTCCACAATCCTTGTCTATCCACCCTGTCATATGCTTTCTCCAAATCCATGAAAGCCGCATACAACTTCTTTCCCTTCTCTAGAAACTTTTTGACTAAAGATCTAAGAATGAATATCTGGCCTGGAAAATGCCAAGGGTAATAGGTGGGAAACAGTCAACTTTTACAGTTTTGAGTCAATCTAAACAGAGCATGGTAGAAGGGTACAAAGTGAAGAAAGGGTGAACTATTTCAGTCTTGAGAACAGTCAAAATTTAAGGTCCCAGGGCAAAGTCAAGCTTTCGGCTCTTTAACTACAAATAAGAAGTCATTCAATTTGGATGTGACTTGGTGGAATAATGGAACGATTTAGAGTCAGACAAAGATTATGCTGATTAATTCTGAGAACATTAGAGCAAGGGTCAGGGTTACAGTTCAAGGTCAACTTAAACAATTTTAATCCAACTTGAACCAAACGTAGCGGAGAGGTTCATGGACGGATAATGATGAATCAGTGGAAGGTTAAGATCATAGAGCTAGGTAAAAACTTCGGTCATATATAGATCACAAGGTGTGGGTGTTGCTGTCCCATTGCTCCTCGTTATTTTCTCTAGAATATTTTATTCACCTCTAGAGAGACGTTTTGAACTGGAGTGGGTTAGTAAGAGCCTTCATGAATCCCTTCATTAGCACGATTCTCTCACGCTGAAAATGTTGAAAAAACTTTCGGAGTGTTCATGCATAGAGGCTTTTAAATAATCAGTAAAAAGTATAAAAATTATATAATAAATTGTATGAAGATGTAGGGATGGCAGTGCGTCCAAAACAGTATGAACAGTTTCGAGGCAGCAAAACTATATATACCTCGTCCCTACATTTTTTTTTTTTTTTACTCTAGTAATGCGCCATTATGTTCTAACATAAGTGCACCCAAAATCATGCAGTGTACAAAAGCATGACATAAGAACTATATGTATGTACACACACACACACACACACACACACATACACACATAAACAGAGAGAGAGAGAGAGAGAGAGAGAGAGAGAGATGATGGGCTTAAATGTCGTTTTGCTGTCTCGGCCATGTTCCATTGTTTTTGGGCGTACTGCCAAAGTCATCCATTTACTAGATATATATCTCTATATCCTTGTGTATGTATGCCTATATTTACATCTCTGTACAAGTCTTTTGAAATAGTTTTTAACCTTCCTTCCTTCCCTGTTCATCTACGGCATCAGACCAGCTTAGCCTCAGCTGGTAGCAATTAGGAGAGCGATGGCCGTGTTAAGAATCTGCTAAAACCCAGGACAGGGAAGTGCCAGCAGGTAAATTAAGTGGCCCCACGAAATGGTACATGGGAAAAAAGGGAGGAGTGACGGGAACAAGAACACTAAGAGCTGATTATAATTAGCTGCAAAGAGATAAGGAAAAAAAATATTATAATGATTTTAAAACTGATAGCGAAATCTTTAAAAGGAAACCCAGAAAAGATTAGACATAATATATTATAATAAGTTTTAAGAGAAAAATGATGTACACTGACCCATTGAGTATGAAGTCTTTTTCTCACTAGTATCAAGGCTGGCAGAGATGAAGGAATGGGAACCGGAAATAGCAAAATGTGGACAACTATCGGGAGAATCTTAAAAAAAAAAAAAAAAAAAAATCGACCTCATACCCTCCTACACAACATTAAAGTTTATAAAATTCTCTGCGTCATCTCACAGGCCTACAGATTCACCCAAACATGTGCTTCGTAATGCCTGTGGGATAGAGAACCTTCTGTCCACTGCAAGGCTGAAAGTGTGTGTGTGTGTGTGTGTGTGTGTGTGTGTGTGTGTGTGTGAGAGAGAGAGAGAGAGTGAGAGAGTAGCCGTGTCATGTGCTTCTCCATACTTAAATTCATCCATTTGTTTCGGTCTTGTCAAGTCCTTTGCTTCCTCAACTTTCCTACTTTGCTTTTTACATATTTGCTTACAATATCCCTCAATCTTCTTGGTCCTTCATTCCTCTTCACCCTTAAACTCCCTCGCATAATACCTTTTTCACCACCCCATGTGTATAGTGTTGAGCAATAATAAAAACATTTGGTGATCAATAAAACACACACACACACACACACACACACACACACACAACAGACTCAAAAGCAAACACAAAGATGATCATAAAGACCACTCATATACAACGATGCAAGCAATAATAAACACGTACGCACACAAAAATATACCAAGATAAAAGAGAGTATACACAAAACAGACAGACAGACACACACACACACACACACACACACACACACACACACACACACACACACACGGACAGCTGGATATGACAGCATCATTTGTTTACAAAGATAGTGCGAGGACATACGCATATATACACACAGAACACAAGAATACATACGAAAGTACCAAAAGAGAGCACACACATATACAGGACTCATACAGATAACAGCAATACACCTCACCCCCCAGACACACAATAACAAGTTCAGTGGATGCAGTGAGAGGAGAAGGGGTAGGATTGTGTGAGTGGAGTGAGAGGTATGCAAAAATACAAAGGGGCTGATATAGATGGGGAATAGAGGGACACGAGGATGAGGTGTGCAAGAAGCCATATTCCCGTCAGTTTAAGTGTCTCCCGAGTACTTATTCCCTGGTATATTATTTCTGCATTTGATCAGTCAGTATGTTCTTTAATGTTGTATATTCAGTCTACGTCAATATAAGAGATCCGTTTTACCATACAGTAGATTAATATGACATGATACCGGTATGAAAAATAAATCGCATAGGAAAAAAATCTTAGAAATCCTCTTAAATTCACGAGAATACGAACCTAGGACTGGGGTTGGAGGAAGAGGAAATGGATGAGATGGCGTGGGGTGACTCAGTGTCTCGGTCGCTTTGGCACTGGCATCACAGTAGCTTGTCTCTCTGAAGTGAGTCCGAGCACTGCTGACTGACACCGAGTTTATATGATTTACTCTCCAAGTTCACGCTCATTTCGTCCAAATATATGCCAAACAGTGGAGGGGAAAAATCAAGATCAGTTCATTACTAAATCACTGAGAGAGACTGAAAGTGAAAAGGGAGGATGGGATGACGGCGGAAGGGATGTGCAGAAGGGCAGGGAACAAGAATGAGGGCGTGAAAGGTAATGGGTATGACAAGAGAGAAGATGGAGGTGGGGAGAGACAGAAGGATGTGAAGAAGGCTAAAGAGTGAATTTGTACATGTAGACTAGGAGGTAGGAGAGTGATGAGTAAATAATCATAATCTCAGTCCTGTGTCGAAGTGAGTTTATTCAGCAGTTTGCACAAATCCAAGAACATACAGAGTGCCGACTGGCAAGATATGAGATAGAGATAGAGAAGAGAGGTAGGAGATTGTGGTGAGGACTGAAGGTGTGTAGAAAGGTGAAGGGGAAATACGGGACAGTGAAAGAGAAGACAGTGAATGAGGGAGAGTCGTAAAGATGTGCTAAACGCGGAATATGAGGGACTGTGTAGATGGGTGAGGGGGTGAAGGTGGAATGGGTGTGTAGTAGAGTGAGACAGTGATGTTAAGGAGGGTGCACAGAGGGGAAAGAGAGAGAGAGAGAGAGAGAGAGTAGAGGAGTAGGGAGTGGGATACTAGTGGAAGGGGTTGTAATTGCTGAATGGTGAGAAGATTAGAGTCATGAGGAGGTGAGGCAAAAAAAAAAAAAAGTATGTAGAGAGGTTAGGGGTATGTAAGGGGATGAGGGGTGGAAGGGTATGTGGGTCAATGGATGAGGGTATTAACGCAAAGGGCAGGAATGTCTGGGATCATTACTCTTACCGACACAACCAAACATACAACCAGAAGGGTGGGTGGATGGAATGAAGGGATGTGTGTGTGTGTGTGTGTCTGTGTATCTGTGTGTGTGTGAGAGAGAGAGAGAGAGAGAGAGAGAGAGAGAGAGAGAGAGAGAGAGAGAGAGAGATTAAATAGCAAAGTGAAGGAATTATATGAACAGTATAACCTGACTTTCCACATCCCCTCAGATACAAAGATCAATATTTTTTTTTTCTCGACCTTACCAAACACGTTTCCGGCCTTCCAATATACAGCCGTCAGCAGAAGTTCGCTGATAGTCCTCTGCCAGCATTATGTCCATTCTGCCATATTTCTCTCTCCCCAGACAACAGGGAATCCCTTTCCTTTTAATACTCCCTTGCTGTGTGCTTCGTATTACTGTCACATAAAGAATATTTCATGTAACACCTTCCACGGCCCAGCGGGTAGAGAAATGTTGGCTGACTTTAGCTCTTGTCTGTAGACTTGATGTCATCGTAAAGGAAATCATGTGGTTGTATCTATCTGTCTGCACCATTCAGTCACCCTCTAACTGTCGATCAATTTATATGTCTATCTATTTACCTGTCTAACTATAATCTGGCCATCGACCTGTCTCTCTTTATTTCTGTGTGTACCTGTCTCCTTGTTTGTCTGTCTATTTGTCTCTGTAAACCAAACTATCAAATATGTATTTATCTGTCTCTCTATCTGTCTCCGTCTTTGTTTGTCTGCCTGTCTGTTTTGTATAACTGTATATCTGCCTCATGTTTATCTGTCTTATCTGTTTCTGTCTATGAATTTGATAGTCAATCTGTTTCTTTAGGCATGTCAGCTGAAGGTAACCACTACTTTCTAATATGGTATGTTAATTACTATAATTTTCTTACATTACTTTGCCATAATTATCTGTTCTACACATCGTCCATGACTCCCATGAATTCCATGCCGCAATCTCATTTTACTCTCTCCTTCCAGTTTTCACCACCCACTTTTATCTATCTATCTATTGCCAGACGCCTTAATCCCGTAAGGGGTGGCCACAAACAAATCGCTTCCATATCACCCTGTCCCCCGCCATTTCATTGCCCTGCTTCCAGCTTACCTCACCCCCCCCTCTCATATACCACTCCACTCCATCACTCCATCTCATCCTTGGCCTCCCCCTCCCTCTCCCCCACTCCACCTCACTTACATACACTCTCCTCGTCAGTCTCTCACTCTCCATCCTCTCCACATGGCCAAACCACCTCAATGTGTTTCTCCTAACTCCTCCTATCACATCCCCATCCCCATCCACAACGCTCCCTCACCTCCTCATTTATCAGTCTGTCTCTCCAGTGACTCCTCTCAAATAACTCACTTCCACTGCTCTCACTCTTGACTTCTATCCCTCCAGGAAGGTCCAAGCTTCACTTCCATACGTTAGAGTTGGTATCACAATACTGTCATGTTGTAGCTTTTTCACTTCCATGCTCACTTCCCTCTTACTCTCTTCGTTTCAATACTCTCTCCTTTGTATTCATTTCCTCTTTGCTTTCTCTGTTTTTTCAGATGCTTTTCTTTTTTAATCTCCCTGTCTTTCATTCTTTCTTTCACCTCTGCCTCTGTCACTCTGCCCTTCTCCCCTCTCTCTCTCTCTCTCCTCATCTCTCCCACGGCCTTTGCTGACCAGCCTCCCTCTGATACTGATACTTGGATGAGTCTCTCTCTCTCTCTCTCTCTCTCTCTCTCTCTCTCTCTCTCACACTGCTCGTTTGTACGATTTCTTCCAATCACCCTACACCTTTTTCTATCCTTTCTTTCTCCCTTCTGTCTTTCCTTTCCCACTTCTCCCTTCCATTCACGTCCTCTTTCTCCTCGCTTCTCTCTATCCTTTACATTCCTTCCACCCACCCCCTACTTCCATTTTCCTTCCCTCTCTCCATTGCATTATTCTTGTCCTTCCTATCAGCTTTATTCCCTCAGCTCCCTTCTTTTCTTCCTTTAACCTCTCTCCCACCCTTCCTCTCTTTTCCTCTTTCCATACTTATTCTCTGTTCGTTCTCCCTTTCCACCACTTTTCCCCTCCCTTCCCACATTTTCACAATGGTTTCCTCTCCTTGACTCACTCCTGTTCGAACACCTAAAGTATTTAACCCACCTAACATCAACACATTTTATTGAACTGAGGGCGAATATAGGAGTGTGGGAGTGGTAACACTGTCACTGCCAACCCGCTCTAGTTCGGGATAACTTGTGTATTTCTATTCCAGCAAATAGCGCACGATGTTATAAAGTCGTTACTGTCTTATAAGAGCTTGAACATGGGCATTCCATCCATCTCTTCATTTCATTTTTTCAACTTAACTCCGCTTTTCCTCTTCCCTTCCTTCTTCCATTTTTCTCTTCGTACTCGTTCCTCCTATACATTCCTTATATTGGCATATTTCTCCTTATTTATTATTATGCTCCATCTCTTCCTTCACTTCTGCCCTTCCTATCTCTTTCATTTCTTGATTTCTAACTTTTCGTCCTCTTCCACTCTTTCTTTTCCACCCTTCTTCATTCACTTCTCCATCCTTTCTCTCCATCCTTTCCTATCAGTTTTACTTCTCGCGCGTTTCTCTCTCTCTCTCTCTCCAAATCCTTGTATTTGCTTACCTTTTTCCTCCATAACCTTCTTCAACCTTACTTCTCCCTCTTTATGCTTTATTATCTTCCTTCCTTTCCTTCATTTCTTCCTCCCTCCATAATTCCATTGCCATTCCTTCCTCCCTCCATAATTTCAGTGCATTTCTTTCTCCCTCTATAATTTCAGTGCCTTTTCTTCTTCCCTCTTTTCTCCACTGTTTACTTATTACTGTTTACCCTCTTCCCCTCTTTGTTTCTCCTTCTTCTATTCCTTCATTTCTCACAATCTTTTCATGCCTCGCTCTATTTCTTTCCTTTTTTTTTTTTTTTTTTTTTTATTACTTGGCTTCCCACACCATGCACTTTATGACTCAGCTTATAACGTTTTATCTTTCCTTTAAAGTTTTCTTCCTTCATCCATACATAAACCGATCGTTCTTTCCCCTTCATCCTTCCCTATAATTATTTCCCTTTTAAATATCTATCTGTGTTGCTTTCTTTTGCGTAGTATGGATATACTTTTTACATAAAATAATTATCATAACATTTCGAACAAAATCTCTCTCTCTCTCTCTCTCTCTCTCTCTCTCTCTCTCTCTGTATGTATGTATGTATGTATGCATGCGTGTGTCTGTGTGTGTGTGTGTGTGTGTGTGTGTGTGTGTGTGTGTGTGTGTGTGTGTGTGTGTGTGTTTATCATTCGTTCCTCGTATTCTGTGTTGACTCATGCACGTTTACCTTATAATTTCATTGTCCCTCCTTTCCTGCCTCTCATATTATCACTCTTTCGTAAGCGTTTCTGAGACACTCGACACCTTCCCCTCACTCTTCGTCTCTCCTTCCCCTTCCCTCTTTCCTCCCAAGCCCACCCACTTCTCTTCTTTTCCCCTAAAACGATAAATTTATAGAGTGGTTAGGAGAAGAGTTGAATGGACAATGCACAGACAGAGGAACAGAAGGTAGTGGTAGTAGACAGTGTTAAGGTGTAGGGTAAGAAAAGGATAAGATTTATAAAAGACAAAGACGGTGAAACAGAAGATAGTGAATGCAGACAAGGGTAAGGTGTAGGTTAGCAAGAGAGTGGGGGGCACAGACGGTGAACCAGAAGGCAATAGTAATATATAGAAGTATAGTGTGGGTTAGGTATAGGGTAAGAATGATACAAGACGCTTATAATGAAAAAGAGGACAGCGGTATTAGACAGTGGTAGAAAACAGGCTTGATTATTTGACTACAGTGATCAAGAGCTAGTTTGTGAGCGTCTGCCCCACAAACTCGTTGGTAGCCGCTCTGAGACTCAAACCCTCGCCCAGTGGATTCTAAGAACTTGAAGACAGTACACCTCTCCTTTTCCCACTGCTTATCCCTCCTCTCCCCATCCCTTCTCTTCCTCCCTCCCTCCCTCCCTGCCTATACCTCTCCTCATGCTATCTTCCTCTTTCCTACTCCCTTTCGTTTACCTCTAGTTCCTCCTCGTTTTCCTTCCTTTTACCTCTTCCTCCTTTTTCCTTTCTCTCTCTCTCTCTCTCTCTCTCTCTCTCTCTCTCTCTCTCTCCTATCTACCAGCACCCCCTATGATCAATGTCTGGCTTCGTTAATTGAGTCAATGTTTAAATTGAGAGAGAGAGAGAGAGAGAGAGAGAGAGAGAGAGAGAGAGAGAGAGAGAGAGAGAGAGAGAGAGAGAGAAGTGACTGGGATGGGGATGAGGGCGGGTGGTGTGAAGTGGAGGAATTAAGCAAATCAGCCACTCAGCCTCAATTAGAAGAACGTTTCAGAATCTCCACACCAACACACTCAAGGCAGCATATTTACTGGGATGCTGGTACGGCCTGGCAAGAATATGGCAGAACTTCCATTATCCAAATTTCTAATAATACATGTGCTTGATTATCTAAACACTTGATTATACGAGTGCTTGATTGCTGAGTATGTGATTCATCGATAGACGTTCACAGAGAGGCAGCAGCTCTCACTTAAAGCATTTGTTTTGCAGTAAGTGCCTCTTATTTCGTTCCGCTCAGTACGTCGCTTCGTAGAATTTGGCCCGTATTTTAAGTGACTTCTGAGATATCGCAGTGCCTCTACCCTAACGACTTATACAGCACATTACTCATCAGTAACGTCTTTCACATTTTTCTGTAATGAGCGCAATATCGACACTATAGAGACTTAAACGCATAGAAGACAGCGTTAAAGGGTAAACTCAAAGAAAAATCACTTAGGAAGAGGTGAACGAAGCCGCCCATATGGTACCACTTAGAATACGGGGCTTCATGTTTAGTGCGTTATAGGGAATGAAGTAAACAAGATGCTTGGGGCTTTCAGTGGAATGGCTACAAAATGCACCACACCAAATTTATTTATACATATGATTATCCGATAACTAGGTTGTCCAAAATCCTAATTAGCTCGGAACCTCCTTCTCCAGGCGTCTTATTATCCAAATACCCAGTTATCCAGGATATGATTATAGCCACACCTTGTACACACAAACACACACACACACACAAACACACACACACACACACACACACACACACACACACACACTTCCGTTTGATTTTTTTGTCCTCAGTTGTATTACTGTACATCAAAGTAAAAATCAATACGTTTATTTTTACCTATCTGTTGAAATGTCATATTTTGGTAAATGGAGTTTTTTCCATCATGTATTTCTAGGTTCTTTCATGAATGTGTTACATCTTTTTCTCATCCGTCTTTCATTACATGTCTCATCATCACCTGTCGTACTTCTCTCTCTCTCTCTCTCTCTCTCTCTCTCTCTCTCTCTTTCTCTTTCTCTCTCTCTCTCTCACACACACACACACACACACACACACACACACACACACACACACATATAGATAGATAGATAGATAAATAGGTGCGTCGTGGTTACATGGTAAAAATATTTTTTCTTAAGTTATTTCGAGCAGCCTGTCAATCGCTCCCACTTCATGAGAAATGTATCCTATGGAAGTTTCAGTCCATTCCCAAAAGGTTTATTGGTCGCGCAACGCTTATGTTTTTTTTTTTTTTTTTTTTTTTTTCATGAGCCCCAAATATTTTACTGCAACGACTAACCATTATGTGTCCATATGTATATTCGCACATATACTTCATACATGTCTATTTAGTGTACATCTTCTAATCTACATAACTCCACAGAATCGTATTGTACCTTACTGGCCTACTCTAAAAGTCCTCCTTATTCGGGTATTGTCGGCGGTGGTCTTCGACTACCTGGAGCATGCATTGCCACTGATTCTCTTTTCTCGTCCTTCCTGAGCTCGGGAATTCTGTGATCATTGAAGCGTCATGCTCAGCAGTATCGTTGATTACCATGAGGCATTCCACGCGTGCCTTTCCAGCCATGTAGAAGTCCGACAGGAATTCAGAGCCAATTTCCAGTATGGTGAATATTTCCTTGGTGCTGGTGGTGAACAGCAGTGGAAGGATTTTTCCAGTAGCATCTGCAGGAGCAACACGGTGCCAAGGTCTGCCTTGACTGCACTGTGCCCATATTTGCAACCACTTTCCTTTTATCATTAAAAGAAACACCTTTGTCAAAAATTGACAAGCCAAATGTCATTTCCGACAAGTGTCATAGGTGCTTTCCAAACGCCTTAATTGCTGCGTCTCTATAGCTTTCTGTTGGAGCGATGGTTTCTGCAATACAATAGGGTTCATTCGCGGTGCAGCGAATGGTTTGTCAGCATTGAACGAAAGCTCGAACGTAGTGCTGGACGACAAACTCAGGTGGTCGATACTGTTCCAGAAACTGTCCGCGTCTGGTTTTGTCTGGGACTGGAGGAGAGGCGATGATCTCTCGCTTCAGAATACCACAGCTTTAAAGCACAAACAGCCTTCTTCATCCATTTGGCACGATGAAATGCTCCTGGAGCACAGAATGAATTAGCAGGGAGTCCATTAGGCACTTCTCTCTAAAACACCACTCTCAACTCGGGTAGTTCCTCAAAATGATCTCTAGGCTGCTGGACGCGAAGTTATTGCTGAGCAAATGGTAAGACGTCGTCTCGCCCTGGTTCAACCGCCAATCTCATTCTTTCATCTTCCAGGACAGTTTGGAACTCATTCTGACGAGCCCCTGGCCAGAACTCCCTAAATTCAACTAAGAAAGAAATGTTTAGATTTCCTGGTTTTTCTAGAGCCAAACAATTGAACACTGCCCCAACACGATTGCAAAAATGTGATGTCTACAAGCCAGATGTCGAAGATTCCTTCGCAAGATCTGTTCAATCCTAAGGTACACTCCGGCTTACCTTCAAGTTTTCACTGCTGTTGTATCAAGGCACAGAAACTTGATACGATCTTCGATGTTCCATTCTCTTAGGACTGCTCGAATAACCGCTGCCGTCGATTCTGCTTTCTCATCACCGAGTCTGGGGACTGCCAAGAGTTTCGTTACTGCTTCATCAGAGACCAAAATCGGTAAACGATCAACCACATCCCGACCAGTCAAGTCAGGCATGAGTTTACCATCCCAGTGAGAGTGAGAGGAACAGTGAGACAATGTTTTAGTCTCTGTTCTACAACCAAAGCTGTGCGATGAGCTTTTCGTTCCTTTATGATAGTTATTTTTTTTTTTTTTTTTTTTTTTTTTTTTTAATTTATCCGACTCTGGGCATAGGCTTCGCAGCCTGCTATCAAGGCCCAGCAGTCCTCCTACATACCATACACCTCTACATGTCACCACTTCGGCGCTAACACCCACCGTCCATATTGAATACATGCTAGGGCTGTCTCATACAGGACTGGTGTATTGGTATTAGCGGGGGTATTTTTACGACATGTCGGCGGGTCTTCTGGTAGATCAGTAAAGCCTGATTTTAATGAAATTCAAAACCTTAAACTGTTCCCTGCCCCAGCCGGGATTCGAACCTGGGTCCGTTAGGACTGCAGGCCACCTCTCTACCGATTGAGCCACCGCTTGCCCTGATAGGCAGCTTATTCTCATCGTGGCCAAGATGGGATGCAAAAGGTATAGGGATATGAGCTGCTCTCCGATCACTGACGTGAATCGTGTTGAGAGTCGAACCC
Source organism: Coenobita brevimanus (assembly GCF_032717465.1). Lineage (NCBI taxonomy): Eukaryota > Metazoa > Arthropoda > Malacostraca > Decapoda > Coenobitidae > Coenobita > Coenobita brevimanus. The sequence continues at coordinate 21,955,024 of NC_136966.1, forward strand.
ACCAGACCGATGACAACCGTAATAGGTCGGGGCCGTTTGGTAGTTGGTCCTGGTTCGTGGAGAGGTGATGACGCGAATGAATCATTACTGCCTAACTAGGAAATGCTAGAGATAGATGAAGGTTCAAGCTCCACCTTTGTAGCCATGGCAGTTTTTTCTTCTATGGATCGCGTCTTCCGTTTTTTGTGCTGCTTCTGTTGTTTTTTCTTTGTTCTTTCTGCCTGCGCCAGTTTTCGTCAACTGCGGTCATGATTCCTGGTTGGCCAGGTTGGCGGTGACCAACGAGAAAATCCTAATCCTTCATCAAGCAGAGTGAGTCACGGTGGGAAATATAAAAAAGCTGGTGTAGATGTTTTTGGGACCGTGTCCTGTCTTCTATAGGTTTTCCAGAACTTCTAGTGTTGTTTTTCTTCAATTTCGTGTGCTCAGCGTGTAACTTCCTAACCTTTACTATAAGTTGGCAGTAATCAATAGCCGGAATCTTGGCTTTATCCTAGACTTTTGACACTTGTTTCGCTTTGAAAGTCACACAAGTTTCCAAGGATGCTTCTTCTTCATGATGATATACAGGAATCTAAGACCCCTGCACAGCTAGGCAGCTTCACTCCGGGAAACTCAGCCAGCTGCTGACCAACCAGTCATATTTCTGAACTAGGTCTAGTTATAGCCATGGATATCAATCATTATCTGTAAAGAAACGAAAAGTTTGAATGACGTATGCAGCAATACCGAGTATACAGTATAGTAAAAGTAAATGAGGAATCAAAAGCACTACCCAGGGTATATATATATATATATATATATATATATATATATATATATATATATATATATATATATATATATATATATATATATGCTTCTCCCTCCATCTTGTACTCTCTGCTCTCACACTTTCATTCTCTCCCTTTCTTCACCTCTATCTCTCATCCCTTCTACCCTCATCAACTTCATCATCCGTCTCATAGGTGATCACAAATACTCCACCTACATCCATTCCTGCCACCTTAACACCAGACCCATCATTGTCACAGCACCACATACAGTACACACTCAAGTAGTCGCAGGGTCCCTAAAAATGAGACTGACATATTCTCTTACATAACCCTTGTCACTGCACCTAGTAAATTAGTATATCTCTTGTTATCTCCCTAAAATTTACCCCTCCCCCTGTCAGCATTGTCACACAGGCATTTCATGAATCAAGTATTACTGTAAAGGCGGGTACATGGGTTAATAAGAAGTGCATACAAGCGACAGTGTCAGTATAATTTAACAAGCCAAGCCAGGCCCAAAATGGGGTTGTGGCTGGCTTGTTGTTTTGTTATATCGTATGAGTCATCGGGGGTTTTAGAGAGAGAGAGAGAGAGAGAGATGGTTGTAGTGTTGGGAAAGATGGCTGTGGAGGGGTGTGAACGAATGTGATAGGGTTGTAAGAATGTGTAAATATGAATGAGTGCAGATGAGACTGTTGGGTGTGAATGAGTGTAGCAGAGAATGAGAATCGGCTTTGAATAAGGGTAGGTGGGAGCATAGACATGAGTGACTGTGGCTGTGAAAGAGTGTTTGTGAGTGTATGCATTATGAATGATGTAGACGTGTGCATGACTTATGAATGAATGTAATAGGGATGTGAATATGATTGAGTGTATATGAATAGGTGTGAATTAATGAGTGTAACTGGAGTGTGGGTATGAATGAGTGATGATATTTTGAAAAGTGGTGTCTGTAATTGTGGAAAAAGGTGTGTTATATAGTAAGCCCCTAAAATGTTTGTTTAAATGTTGATAGAAATTGATGCAGCTTTGTGTACTGTATAGTATTTAAAAAAAAAAAAGCATGAATGCTGACTAGAGGCGTTGTGTTTTCGTGGATGAGGTTGTGTTTTGCTAAAATGAGTTCAAAGAATATGTATATAAAAAACTTAACTTGTAGCAAAATGTGTAGCATGTCGACAAGTATGAGTGTTAATATGTTATGTTGTGTAAGCGAGGAGGTGTTTGGAGATCGTAAAGAGAAGAAGTAAATATGTAAACATTATTAATTCACACAAGTTCAAACAAGCACTCACCCGATGTAAAAACAAGCCACTAATGCACACTATCAACACCACATCAGTAAATCAAGTGTCGGACACCATTTTACGGTCTGTTTTCTTCCTCCAAAACTAATTTTCTTCGGAATGCTGCCACCACCTCAAGACATGTCCCGCAAAAAGACCTAAAGTTTTGCGAGTCGGGAACAGCTCGAAAGAATGTGTTTGCTAGAGACGTCAGGGAAGAACAGGTGAAGTCTGTTGGAACACTTTAGTTTAGGAGTCTTGAGAATAAAGGAAGAATGCTTAAGTGTCCCCGTAACCTAAACAAGTCGACCCAATTCAAGATAACATAACCTAACTTGAAATAATCTAACGTAACCTAACCTATTCAAACCTAACCGAATCTAATTTGTGGTGCTTTTAAGATTTCGTAGAACTCTTTCTTTTGGCAATTTATTCTGCACATTACACCTTAATATCCTCTTTATAGCTTATCCAACTTGCATCAAATTAAAATGATACCAGTATAAGTTGCATATAAGAAAATACGAAGGTGATCTATGCATAACAAATTGCATGTGAAGGGGTGCAATGAAGTCTATGACGCATACAGTATGATTTTGCTTCTAATTTAAACAGCCCAAACTTAGCCCAACCTAATCTAACCCAATGTACAGTAACGTACCTTATTCTAACCCAGTCTAATTTAGCTAACACACACAGGAGGAATGCACAAACAGTCAGTGTCGGATATAGGCAGAGCACAGATGTCTACCTAAAATACTGACTCGTGTTGCTGCTGGCTGGTTTGTCCGTTGCTCTATATTTATCTCTTCACACCGAGACTAATCCCTAGGAGAATGTAATAGTTTGGGGAGAGGACGAGTTTTAAAAAATGTGGCATTACCCTGGTATCGCAATATAAACATCATGGGAAGATATTACCTGATGAATTTAACGAAGATTCTCGACATATTAAGTGTGTGTCTTAGTATGTGTCCACTGTGAGTGATTTATGTTGATATTATGTTTCCTTTGCTTCGTCGTCATAAAAATTTCCCAGAAATCATATAAGAGAACAGTCATGAAGTTATTACTTACCGATAAATATTAAGTAAAGCGCCTCGTAACTCTGACGTATCCCTGTCACTTAATATCCACACTGAGCGATTTCAACTAACACATATTTTCCCTCTCTGTTGTACGATTGTTGCACCTCATTGAAATCGAACAGAAACTAAATCATAAATCATTACTTCTGAACTTTAAGGATAGAGCCCCACAGTCTTAAATATCTGGGTCGCCTTAGCAACTGCAGCCTTCAATGCAATTGCAGCCTCAACATGTATCTCTTGGGAATGGAGGTCGCACCTCTCGTTACACATGTCGGCTTTACCCCGCCTCAAATTACGCTTGCAAGAAATGTTTATTGAATCAATATTTTGTGTTTCACGGTCATATTTACGGTCACTGATAATATGAATGAGGTGGCAATGAAAACCTCACAGAAACTGAATAATTATAACAACTAACCCCCAGATCGAAGAAGTAATATGTACGTTTTTGGGTTAACACAAGACAAATTTACACAGCTTTGATGACAAAGTTAAAAAAAAATAATCGTAAAGCTAATAGCGCCGTAAGCTGATGCACCTTTGTCACTAGGGTTTGTTTTGTGATTTAAACCTTGATAATTTTCCCGACTTTCATCCTTACTATCATTTATTATTGTTCCCCCCCAATGTTACCACCTTAAAGCATCCTGTCGACAACAAATCTTTTGATAATATTTACCTGCTTACCTTGCCACCCTCCTCCGCTCCATTATTCTGTCGCCTGTCACCCTACCCCTCCCCTCACATTAGCACATACCTCCCCCTCACACTTGCCTTGGTACATCAAGCTTGCAGATGTTGTCCTTTATACACGGCAGCCCACTCCATTTACCAGTGCTTGCATTTTGGTCTTAATTAATCTACTGGCGTTCACTCACACGACCTTGACTCACTTGCATCGTTTTGTTGTTGCATCATTTACTGACCATTCTTCACTCACACATTCACTCTTCTACACCATTTCACCTTTGGCTAAACACCTCTTGAATTTATCTCTTGGTAGCTTCTGTATGACGCAGCAGATTCGCTGCTGGGTTATGCATATGTTTCCTTACTCCTTCCCTGTCCCTAGTCCAGTTGCGGACTATGTATCTTCAATAGTGAACTGAGAAAATGTTGATACTACAAGGTTTTTTGACTGACATATATGCACATGCCTCTATAGAACATTTTCAGCTTTGTTGGAATTGCACAAATATTGTGGAAAATTTTTAATTAGGTAACTGGCATAAATTAACATCAAATACCAAAATCAAAATATAGCTTTTAAACAAATAGACTTAGAATGATGTGTGATATCACTTTCCTTTACAAGTTTGACCCGAGGAATTCATTTCTCATATAATTTTCATGATTTAATAACAAGGCCAATGATCAAGGTCAAGTGACTTTTGCTTTAAAAAACATATATCTCATTTGCACAAAGTACATAATGGAATGTTTATGTGATCAGTTTTCACAGTTTTATTGTTAATGTGTTAGTTCAGTGGTGATCCGTCACTGATATGATAGAGTGGCCATATGGCCAAGTTTGAATAGATACTTTTGTTTCAAGTTGGGTTACTTTATCATATACGTCTTCCTTCAGCTGATGTGGAATTCACTTCGGAGTGCCAGGATCATTGCCACTTGAGCACGACTGCATCAAAATAATCACGATGGCACAAAACAGGTATGCTCCTCTCAGGTAATTAGAGTCATGTATGTACGTATATTGGCCAGCTCCATGCTGCCCTTATTGTTAGTCATATTTTCCTTCTTGTATTCCTTCTTTCTTGTTTAGTTTTGCCAGGCACTTGTACACTTCAGAACAAACCGATTCCCACCAAATCTGGAAACAATGACCAGCCGAGGACCTCGTTGTGTCCGCAAGGTTTCGGTTGCCAGGCAACCACTCGTTGCTTAACAACGGCCCCAAAACCACTTTTTTCGTACTTTTCACGTTATGAGCTGTAGAAGCATAACTATTGGGCATAGAAAGCTCTGACTTCTTTAGGCCTACTCTCCAGGTCCTTCCCTGTCGGAAGTGTCCAATCCATTTTTCCCCTCTTTCCTCTAGTTTCCGAGTGACAACCCTCTGAAGATCGGCCTCAGTGTCCCTAACAGTCATGTTCAACTGTGGCCGGCACTTCTGCCTTTCAGAATTAACCGAGTCCGACCAAACCTGGACAATTGATAGCCTATGACCTAATTGTGCCGGGAAGGTTTTGATTGCTAGGTAACTACTTGAGGCAGCAACAGGCCTCAGCCCCTCCGTGGCCGTGGGTCAGAAAATTCTTGGGACCCAGTGGCCAACCTCGGCGCGATTATTGCAGATTAAACCATTTTTTTTTTTCTTTTAACCAAACGGAAGAGAAGCTTATGGCGCACCTGGCAATGCAATTTTTAGCTTCTTAAACCCAACCTGTGCTTCGCAATGAAGCGCGAAAAAGTTTGCAAAATAACTGCTTACACGCCAGTGAAAACTAGAACAGAGGAGTGAAAAAAAAAAAATCACTAAGAAGTATTCATATTTTCTCCCCCTCCCCCCAAAAAAAAGTGCTGAAAAGATTTCAAATGATTAGATATATGTGTTACAATCAAACTCAGTACATCATATGGGAAATTTCATTAAAAAAAAGAAGAAATATATGATTTTTTTCGCATCTTCCAATGTTTGGATTTATGTAAGATCGAGTTATTTCTGTTGTCTGGGTGTTTTTGTTTGTGTCCAATGAGAGGTGGGATATGGTATTTTTAGACTCTAATCAGATAAACGTCCTTCTTTGTGAGTACAGGCTGAACCACAGCTGCCCACTTAGAGCCGGTCATCGTCGCCTACCTGCTTGTGTGTGTGTGTGTGTGTGTGTGTATATATATATATATATATATATATATATATATATATATATATATATATATATATATATATGTGTGTGTATATATATATATATATATATATATATATATATATATATATATATATATATATATATATATATATATATATATATATATATATATATATATATATATATGTGTGTGTGTGTGTGTATATATATATATATAAATATATATATATATATATATATATATATATATATATATATATATATATATGTGTGTGTATATATATATATATATATATATATATATATATATATATAATTGGAAGGCCATAATTATGAGTAATATATATACACAAATATATAATATAAGGTTAATTAGATCATTATATTCTCTTTTCCAGGTCGATGTGTTTGATGCCGAACTGTGGAGCGGCCAGGAGCTAGCCTACATGGAACTGGTTAAGCGGAAGACTATTGAAAAACTCATCATGCTAGTGGGGAAGGGAGAACATAATGAGTTTCTGTCTCAACTAGAGACCTTACTGGAAAATGCAGAGCCATTAGTAGAACTGCATAGAAATTCCAACCGTACTGATACTTCCAAGAAATATAAGTACAGTAGAAACTTTTGCCGAGAAGCCGTCGGATGTCTTTGACGGAGAAGTCTATGCATTATATCACATAATTCGAGGGGAACCGTGCATCAGAGTCAAGGGAAAAAAGGAGTACCTGCTGTACACCACTTTTCTATACTAGGCAGCTTCTACAAAGACAGGCATGGTAAACTGGGATGGTATAGAACGCCGATCCCAAGCGTGACCTTGAGCGTTATTTATGATCTTGGGTAAGGAAACTAGGTGGAACCAAGAAAAAAGAAGACGCATCTCTGGCAAGAACTGGAGGCACAAGTCACAGTGTACCGTGATAAGGTCTGTACCTGGTTCCAGGAAGTCTGCACCTAAAATGATTCCTGCTGGAGAAATGCATGACTAATCTGATACCACATTAAGGTGAATAAATGTCTGCGAGAAAGAATGGAACGAAAGTACGTCATTGGACTGAAGGCCTAAATGAGGTCTGCACACTGTTTGATAGTTCCACGACCTGTGTGTTTCTTTGTTTCTAGACTGAATCGCATCAAGTCCTCAAGAATCAAAATCAGGTTGGGATGATCATAATGATGATAATAATTATAATGAGGATGATGATTGATGATGATGCTTATGATGATGAATGCGGTTTGATGGTTCCAACTGGAAGACTGTGGTATTATAAGCAAAGTCTAATACAGACATACTTTTACATCAGGCTCTGTTCGTTTCGTTTTGAAAGACTTTATGCACTGACGAGCCATAGTTTCTGCACACCCGCTAATCCCTCCCCAGGCTAGAGGAAATCGTAGCCAAAGTGCCACACCAAAGACCAGTTAAAGACTTAATCAAAGTGGTATTTGGAAGCTTTGACAGACTGCACGAGGAACAGGTGGCGATGACAGTGTTACTACAGCAGTTTAGAAAAGCTTAGATTTACCAGCAACAGACTTTCGTTCGGTTTGACTCCCTGGCCTTGACTCCCTTCCAGACTGGGGTGAGGGTGAAGGGTGAGCAAAAACTATGACTGGCAACTGTACAATATTGCATGAGTCAGCCTTGTCCATCTGATACCACCTTCATACAGTCTATGGCACCATTTCTGTTCCATCCATTAACCCCTTGAATCCGGTAAAGCTTGTTATCAATTTAGTCTTGCTATGTCCTGAGAATATTCTATATAGGAGACTCTTTACGAACTGGAGAGGTTAGAATTTGAGTGTCAGAGCTACGATAACAAATAACTTACTTGCCATTATGATCTGAAGTAAGCAGTGAGTTAATGAAGTTTACGACGTGTCTAGAATTTAGCTCAGAAGTGAAGGACTGAAATAATCTCTACCGGCCAATCTAATGTTAGCATGCATCCTGTGTTTTATGCTGCCTACTCAACATGGGCACGTCAAGTATAGACTGAGAATTGTCGAGTACCATTTGCAATGCTTCCACGGAATTGCTTTTGGTTAATCAGACATATTTTATGGGAGTATAATACAATATCATAGAGACAAGAAATTCCGTTGCAGGATCCAAATATTACAGAAAAATGTGAGGTGCCAGTTAATACAACATCGAAAATCGGCGGCACATAAAAAAGAAAAAAAAAAAAGAAAAGAAAAATCGTGTCCCGGAAAATTACCGATCCCTCCATTGCCTCAAGGTGCTGGACCACCTGAATGGGTCTATAGATCACTGATTAATGCCATATTAAAAAGTATTAAATGTATGATTATATATATCATGTACCGTACTTTACTACTCTCAGTTAATGACGACCCCTTATATTCATATGACCTATTCCTGTCTAAAACACTGTTCTTATAATCAATCTCCAGGACGTCCCATCCTGCCAATTATGCTGCCCTTCAACCACAGTCTTTTACATTCCAGAGTCCAATAAATCAATTTTCACATGACGCCCTTCACATTAGTCATCTTGTCCTCTTTCTCTCTGCTCCTTCTCCTCTTTCCTTTCCTCCAATAACTACCTTGTCCTCCTTTTTTTCCCTCCTGCTTCTTCTTTTTCCCCTCCTTTTTTCCTCCCCCTTCTTCTCATCCCCCCCTTTCTTCTTTTCCTCCCCTTCTTCTCATCCTCCTCCCCTCTTCATTCCAACAATCACCCCACTCTTATGCCCCTCCCAAATCTTTTTCCTCTGCCCTTCTTCGTTATTGGTCTACCTTTGCTTCTTCTCCCAAATGTGAGCCAGCAGAGACGAGATCTCTCTATCCCCTGCCCCTGCAGTTTCCCTCTCTCTCTTTCAGAGAGAGAGAGAGTTAAATACCGTGGCGCTAATCCACTTGACTCATAAACCCGTCATACAATGGCGTGACGGGGTATGACTCGGTGAGGGGCACCGGTTTTGCGCTGACTTGTAATGAGGTGATCACACAAGGAAAAACTCGCTTATACAGACTCGCGGGAGGGCTGAGTGAGAAAGGTGACTCTGGGAGAAGACAAAGGTTAGGGAGAAGAGAGCAAAATGAGAAGAAAGAAGGAATATATCAGGAAATGGCTGAAGGAAAAAAAAAAAAATGAATCAGCGTGGTATCTGGTGAAACTTGTTGGAGGCAAAGAAACAAAGGGAGAAAAACACTGGGAGTCAGAAGAGAATGAGATTTGTGACTGAGAAGAGGCAGGAATAGATGGAAGAAAAAAAGTCAAGTGATTAGCAGGGACTTGAAAGATGACGAAAACACTGATCACAGAAAGTGGCAAACGCTGACTGAATCAGGTAATTGTACAAGAGTACAAAGGAGTATACTGTATACGAAAGCAAACTGCAATAAACGTAACGGCGGAAGAGTGGAAGATAATGTGATAAGGATATTTGTGTGGAAGTGGGAACAGGAATGTACGGAAAGGAAAAAGGAGTGATTCAAGACAAATGACAAAGCACTGATCACTGAACGAAAGTGTCACTTACAGAAACAACGAGACAAAGGTGGCAATGGTGAAGAGACCTTGATAATGAGGTGAGGTGGTGTTTACTGCAGGATTAAATAACAAGAGAAAGCGGAAGGAAGAAATTATATTTCAGTTAGGCACAGGCAAGTTTTAAAGCCCTGAACCCTCAGTAATACTGATCAGAGTACAAATCGTGCAGGTAATGGGATGCATTGAAGGAAACTGATCTTTATTAATTTACAAGAGCAGATAACAAATAAATGAACAACTCAGCAATTCGAGAGGCAGCCCAAAACTGGAGCAAGGGGAAGAAGAAGAAAGAAAACATGATGGAGAGATGGAATCAGAAAGTTTATGAGATATGACAGAGAAGAACAACAGCCAAATAGGTCACTGTGGAGAAACATGGGAGAAGCTTTAGTCCTGCAGTGGAATATTTCAGTCATGATGAAACTGGTTATGCTGTGTATCTACAGTACATATGGTCGTCGACGTGTCCATAACAAAGGGAAACTCATATACAGTAACACTAGTTTGAAATGTGATATCCCTCCCTATCACGCTCTGGACAGTGAACAATAGTGCGTAATACAATGTGTGAGGTGTGAGACCCTAGCTGTTTCTGGACGCCTTTCAGACCCATTGAATCTTAACTACCATGGGTTCCTTAAAAACTGGCCAGAGTCAAAGGTAAGGATATGACTGAAATCAGAAAATATATACGAGAAAAAAAGTCTTATTCTTCTCTTCTTTTCCTTGTCTATTACCGAGAGAGAGAGAGAGAGAGAGAGAGACAACTGCACTCTTTCCATTCTCTCACTCTTCCTTACTCCTTCACCACCATTTGTCTTCTTTGTCCCCTTTTCGTTCTTACCATCTCTTCCACACTTTCCTTTTTCACCCTCTCCTACTTCCCTTTCCCGGTCCACCCCTTTGCCTCACCTAGTAATTAAGGACGGTACCGAACCCCAACCCTCCCTTTCCGTCCTCCTCGACCCTACCAACCACACCACTTTACTTTTTTTTTTCTTTTTTGGCCCCATCTTTTTCTACCTTCGTCTCAGCATGCCGTCCTCTCCCACGTCTAGTCCTCCACATAAAGTTTCTATTTTTCATTCTCCACTTCGTCCCCCTCTTTTCGTCATTGTCAGAGCTTTTCTCAATCCTATTCCTTTTCTTCTTCCTTTCTTAATCATCTTTCTTCTTCTCCTCCTCCTCCTCCTCCTCCCCCACTTTCTTCTTCCTCTTCTTGCTTTTCATTATCATCTTCATCGTCATCGCCTTATCCTCCCCCTCCTCCTCCTTCTCCTCCTCCTCCGGTTTTTTTCCTCATACTCCTTTTCATCTTCCTCTTAATCACTATCATCATCATCATCATCATATTTTTATTATTATTATTATTATTATTATTATTATGTGTATCTGAACCGGATCATCGCCAACGACATCATGCACCTTATATGTAAAAACAGCTTGGTTACTACACGATTTGGCCACTAAATTCGGGTGGGTTTACAAATTCCTGGTGTCCTGCTAATTCGCGGCAACAAATCGCGTTTAATGCAGGTACAGTATTTCGATCCCTTAATTCCGTGAGATCGGGTTTAGTAATTGAGGGCTTAAGACCTTTACCTGAGAGAGAGAGAGAGAGAGACAGGGAGAGAGACAGAGAGAGAGAGAGAGAGACAGAAAGAGTAATATTACAGCTCGTGCGTTCATGATATGAGCCGGCCAGTTCGTGGGGGAGTGGTGTGGGGGCGATGATTAGATAGTAATACTATGTGTTGGGGTGAAGGTGAGGAAAGGGAAGGGGGTGAGGGTGTGGGGATAGGTGGGGGAGAGAAGGCGGTGGAGGAAGGGTAAGGACCGGGGGTTAAGAACGGGGATGGGTAAGGAAAGGTATGGTTGAGGATTGAGGCTTGGGGAGGGAAGTGGTTGAGGGTAAGGAGAAGGGATGTGAGGAGGAATGGAATGGTGAGACGGGGAAGAGAGGGTGTGGGGAAAGGGAAGGACGGTGAGCATAAGGGATAGAGGTGAGGGAAGGTGGTGAGTGATCGGAAAGGGAGAAGGTGGGTGTGAACAAGACCCATACAATATAGATCGTGGGTGTGAGGACATGGGGTAGGGGTAGGGATGGGATGGAGGGTGAAGGAAATGATGAGAGAAGGGGGTTACGGGTGAGGGAAAATGGCAAGGGTCAGAGGAATATGTTGGGTGGCTTATAGGATGATGATGACAGCGGAATATCAAAGTCTGTTGAATGACTGGGAAGGGTGTCATTATTACAGGGAAATATCAGGGATGGGCAGAAGAGCACGAGGATGATGATGTCAAATTACAGTATTAACAGTGGGTGATGGGACGTTAGGTCTATCATTTTAGAGAAATATTAGGGGTAAGTACAGTGAGGCAAAAAAAGTTCGCCTACTACTTTACTGTCTATTGTACACTTTAGACATGTTCGGTACTTTCCTTCCTGACGCATCATGTGAGAGTCTGTGGCTTATAAACATGGAAACATACCAAGCTCCTCTTAATTTACAAAGTGGGAAGTAGCGGAGGTGAAATGTTATTCAAAGTATTGTCCTGAAGTGATTGGTAGATTATACACGCAAAAACTGAAAATCGTCAGTGATGGGTGGCAGCGTTGATGAAAATGACTGTTGACAATAAATGGACCATCACTCTCAGGATGAGAGAGAGAGAGAGAGAGGAGAGAGAGAGAGAGAGAGAGAGAGAGAGAGAGAGAGAGAGAGAGAGAGAGAGAGAGAGAGAGAGAGAGAGAGAGAGAGAGAGACGATTTATAGTAGTGAAATATCAGAGACCTCTAAATCTCAGTGTGAAAGTTCGTTCATATACAGTATGATAACAAGAATGAAAGAATATAGAAATAGTTACTGGAATTTATTAAGCCCAGGTAAAAAAAAAAATGTGATCATGATCAGGTGCAAATGAGTGTAATAGGTGTATGGAATGAAAAATGATTCCGACATAGGAAAATTCATTCACTGGAGAGACTTCGCCCCTCTTGAATCCTCTTTAGGGTGATATTTATCGAAGGGAAATTTCTATGAGAGAAGCCACATCTCCGGTGTAAGAATGTGGATGGAAAGGTGTGAGAGCAACAGAATGATGAAAGATCAGGATGTGATTGAGGGTAAACCACTGGAGTATGTTAAAGGCTTTTCCCCTCCCCGTCCCACCCTCATCCCCTATCTCCCTATACTACCCTTTCACTTACCGCACTTCCGCACATCTGTACCCCTCCCACCCCTTGAAAAAATGAATGGCATTCACTCACGCTCATTCTGAAACAAGTTTATGGGTATATGTCATAAAAAGCAAAAATGGTTAACAGCAGATGGACTACATAGGAACTGTAATTTGGTATTGTGTCTTAGATCCACGTCCCTTCAGTCCATGACGAGAGAAGGAAGACTGTTAAATGGTACTAACAGTCAAGTAATATTTCCCCTCCCCCTTCATATGTACATCAACTATTACTGTTTCACTGGTAGATCCAGGAGGTCCGAGCTTAGACTACCGTAGTCCATATCATATGAGATTATTTTATGTCCTTGACAGCTTTTTATCATCATCACCATTCAGACCTCCTTTGTCACAGAGATCGGAAAATCTACATCAATGTCTTGAATTTAAGTGTTGTGTGTAAACGCAACGCACTTTCTAACCAGAGCTATATGCACTGCATTGGAAACTAGAGGGGCACTCAGTGGAGCGCATCTCTCCAACAAGGGCGACGTATTTTTCAAATCACTCTTCATAATGAATTAGGATTTCTCATCACTAAATAGGATTTAGCAAAAAAGTACTTTCCGGATCCAGAATCTGCAATATGATCCGGATTGGTCCCAAAAGATAATCGATTGTTCTCTGGGGCATGGGCTATCTACTCATAGAATTTGGTTCAGATCTCTCTTTAATTTTTTGAGTAATCCTGTTAACGGACAAACAAACTAACAAACAAATGAAACTGCCATGCGCAGGGCGCTTATCTGATGGATCCGACTGTGTGCGAGGTTAGACATTGCCACCTTCTATGTGTCTATAAAATTTCATAAAGATCCGACGAGAATTGACGGAGATATGAAGTTTTTAAAATTTGCCCCATGTTAGAGATCGAAATTCAACCCCCCACCCAGCCCAGGGCTTTGACCGATTTCTATGAAAAAGAGTAGGCTTCCAGGGTTTATTGATATCTACCCTCTGATTTTCTTTTTCAAAAAGACTGGCGCAAAATTGTGACCTGTAGAGTGCAAACAAACAAACAAACAGACAGACAAACCTACGGAACTGACAAACATGCCAGCCGAATTGAAAGATTCCGTCAAGCAACAAACAGGAGAGAAAACATACTCTCCTTGTCGGGAAGAAAAATTCGTGGGTAACAGTAATGGAAAAATGCCACGAAGATTTGTAAATACTAAGAGTTGGCGTGGTTCAGTGTGTGTGTGTGTGTGTGTGTGTGTGTGTGTAGAACTAAAGTAAGTGACGTAACGATTTCGGCGTCTCCCATTGTTTGGTGGACGAGCCAAGGGATGTGACGTCATGGGTACCAGAGCATCTCATTGATTCATTAGGACAGTGGATGAAGCTTAGGGGAGTGACGGCATAAGTTTTGGCTTCCTGTCATTGGTTAAGAGCTTTGTGTGAGAAGACAATGCAATGTACTTGTGTATATGCTGACTCTCTGTCCTTCACGTGAAGTACTTCCCTAACATCGCTTAAAACCAAGCCTAACCCTTCTCTGATAAGCACACTGCGCTAAGTAGCTGAGTGGGTAGGTAAAGGCAGGCTTTTTGGGTTGTTTTTACCCTGCTTTCATTAGTCAGATCTCGGTAACAGGCTTGCGTTGCTAGTAATGGTTACAGAAAACACCATAAATAGGTGGGGGTTACAGCTGTGGAAAAATAAAGCTAAAATGGTTGTGAGTGGAGGGATGAGGGAGTCTACAGTTACAGGCCAAAATTAGAGTTCATCAACTCCTAATCAAGTGGTGGTACACTGGCCAGAGGTGTGTGCGACAGTTTCTCCTAAATTGCCATATTCTGGAAAATGTGCTCTGATTGAAGGGTGAGTGCTGGGTGCTACGATAGTCCTTTTTTTTTTTTTTTTTTTTTTTTTTAAAGGAAGAAAAAGCCAAAGGTTTTCTTGCATGTTTCTTGTGCTCAGGGTGTGGTTACTTCAAAGCTTCTGAGGGGTTTAGTGAGAGGGGAGTATTCGACTTTTGTGACAGAGGATGGTCGTAACTGTGTGCTCCAGCGTGAGTGGATTTTTACCTGCGTTCATGGATCAGTTTTCTTGTCTCTTAGTTTAACTTTCTTGGTTCTCATGCAGTGTTGTGGGATTAGCTGAAACTAAAAGGTTTTTAATGGGGGAGTGTATCTTCTGTGATGCTTGAATGTAGTTTTCGCTTGTTTCTGAAGTACATTTCACATGTGTAGGAAGGTAAGTGTGTGGGGGGAAAGGGTGCACACACCACATAGACTACACCAATGCAAAACAGGGTGGAAACAAAAGCGTTTCCTCCCACGCTAGCTCCATCTTAGTTGCAATGTTGTGTGTGTCTCTTTGGTCTAATGTTTCTGCTTTGATCACTGCTTTTAAAAACTCTTTTCTTGCATCCTTCTCCCATTATGGATGACACGCAGCACCCGTCTTGATACACGCTCTCAGAGTACCTCATTCCTATGTTCTTTAATACAAGCAGTAACCGGTATCCAAGTCTTTCATTTACTCAGCTGGTCACCTTCGCAAATGTCTTCTGTCTAATTTTCCCCACTATATATGTGTCCCAGTCTTTTAAATGGACGTGTTCAGATATCTCTAAATAAACGGATCTTGAATTTGATTCTTTTTTATCTAACTTCCACTGGAAAGAACAAACTTCGATAACTCTCAGCTTCTGTTTGTTCTTTTTATGAAAAAGCAAGGGTTTGAATGAGCCTGCACAATACACTACCATACATTAATAGAAATGTTAGCCCATTGAAATAATCACACATACGAACATGGACCTACACGCAGAAATTATCACACACGCACACACACATGCATACATCCACCAACAAGTGATGCAATCATACACAGATACCCACAAACACACTAAAATACTCAAACACACATGCTCACACAAGGTCGTGTCCCATTTCAGCTCGTTTACCTGTATTAGGTGAAAAAGAACCTGTGGATTGTACGACTTTACTGAAAAGAAAAGTTTTGCAGACAAATGTAATTAGAGTTATTGTGAGCATCCTTTGTCTGCTCCCTTCTAATGCCGAGCTGGTTGACTAAGTATCCGATACCCCCCCCCCAAGTTCTCTCTCTCTCTCTCTCTCTCTCTCTCTCTCTCTCACACACACACACACACACACACTGATACCTCGCCCTACCTCTCTCATACGTACACCTTCCTACCCGTACCGTCCTACCCAACATTTCCCCCTCACCTCTAACACTCATGCACAACTCTAATGCTCACTCTTATTTCGCATATTAGTCTCTCGCTCCCTCCTCCCACTCTCAACCTCACCCCTGTCGTGCACATACTCTTACGTCTCACACAATCACCTCTCTTCTTCACTCTCTCCCACTTTCACCTCCAGCATCCAGTTTTATTCGTTTCCGTTCCTCCCTTCCATTAAGGACAAATCTTCAGCTGCTGGAAGTCATAAATACTGTACATGCAGTTTCACAGGGTAACAATTTGTTAATTCTTTTAGCAGTTAATGCACACTTAGAGGTTTTCTTCTGATCAGATTGTGATAATTACTTCACCCTCAGACCACATGAGGATCCTTAGAAGAGAGAAAAATTGCCTGCCATTAAACAAAATGATCCATTTGGTGTTAGATAGAATTAGATAAATAAATTGTCCCCCGAAGCTGAGGGTTCAATCCAGTATGTTTTATTCGGCTGAGGATAATATATACCTGCTATAGGACTAAAAGGTTACTTTATTTAAGCCTGAATTACACACACACACACACACACACACACACACACACACACACACACACACACACACACACACACACACACACACACACACATATATATATATATATATATATATATATATATATATATATATACTGTATATGTATGTATACAGTATATAACCCTACATCCCCATTTACTGGCCGTGGTTGTCTTGTCTAATTATAACATCAAGGCGTCACCCACACTCTGTTTATAAATAAGCCGCAAATCTGATGCCTCATATATAAAGCAGGTAAAACAAACATGGTGACTGAGGGGTGATGGGAGGGGGTATGATGAAGGGAGTGGGGGTGAGAAGAAGGAGGATGAAAGATGCAGTGGACAAATGAAGAAATAAAGAGAGGTGAGAAAAGGGGGGAGAGACCCGAGAGGGAGAGGAGAAGGGAGGGAAACGCAAACCGAAATGACTGAAAGGAGGAAAGGGAAGAATGGAGACTGAAGGTAGGCGCAATCAAGAGGGAAAGGAGAGGAGAGGAGTAAGGCTGTTAGTACGGTATGTAACGGAATGTTTTTCCTGGCTGCAATACCGTACCGTCATTTCGTACCGTACCCTCTGTTATTTTTCTGTACCGTAAAGTACGGAAAAAATACAGTGCCGTAATTCCTTACTTCTATAGTGCCATAAGCAAAACTAATGAACATCAATGTAATCCTCTATTTTGGAACATTTTATTAGAGTATATGTGTGGATTTGCGAAGGAACATTTAAGAATTGACTGTAGATGTACTGTTAATGTGCTGTGTTGACTAGAAAAAAAATAGCTTATAACCTGAAAAACTTACCGTTGTTATAATAATTATAATAATAATATTAATCAGTAAATGCAATGATAAAAATAATAACAATAATTATTTTTATTATTCCCCTTGTGTTCTAGATAGGTCTAAGATTTTGATGTGTTGTGACTGGTAAAACATATTTTGCTAGGA
>NC_136966.1:21974952-22177013 GCF_032717465.1 Coenobita brevimanus
TGGGGGGAATGAAGAATAACATAAGCTGGGATTCAATCCTTCTCTCTCTCTCTCTCTCTCTCACACACACACACAGCACAGAACTTGGGGGAGGTTGGTGGGGGCTATAATAAAGGCAACAAAAGCCCTGTCACTTCTCCTACTTTCCTCTCCATAAACTCTAAAATGGAGTTTAGTGAATCCGCAATACGAAAAAAAAAAAAATAAATAAATAAATACATTGTATCCCCCGAGCTAGGAGCAATGGACCATGTAGCACTGCTGGACAAGTATAGATTTTGGAGAGACAGCTACATCTCTCACCAGAAATACATTACCCTGGTGCGAGCTCGAACTATCAACCCGACTGCGGTGAAGCTCGAATGCTACCACTGTGCTATTCTGAACCCAGCAGCAAACCCGCAGAAAACGACACTGATGACCAAGATCTGTGGCCAAATATTAATCAGTGTCAGATGTTTCGGTTTGATCCCGATTGTCCAAATCTATAGCGAGAGAAACTGGGGAGGCGACAGGGGTTTGTTGCCGACTTGCCACGTACCCCATGGGGTCTCTCATGAGGTGGGAATCACTAGAGAGGGTTACTTGACAGTGATGCATTACTCTTGACATAACGGATCCAGAGTACCGTGCTGTGGGAATAATCAATACACCTTACAGTATGACTGGAATACACTCCACCGTTCTATCTACTCCATCTCTCTCTCTCTCTGAGGTCATATCCCTTCACTCCAACGACGCATTTTTTTTTTTTTTTTTTTTTTTTTTTTTTTTTTAGTCTCTAGGCGACAATATTTGACGTCTGGAGGACCTCTAGCTGTGATGTGGTCAGTGAAGGCTTTATTTAACTCCTCTAGTCCAAGAAATATCTCTCATGCTGAATAAAATCGTCTACTGGAGGAGGCACAAACTAAAAACTACGTAATCAGAGTGAAGGAGTCAAGGCAACGAATATACAGAGGTAGAGACGACTGCCCAGAGGTACCATGAGTGGACATAGATTATTTTTTCTGAATCTTTGAAACTGTTGATGTATATTATGGTTTAATCTTAGGGTTCCCTGATAGTTTTGGTATGCTTTAGGACAGACTTCTTGAACAAGAGGAAATAAGATACAGGCATCATTCACAGAGACAGAGATCCACTATAGAGATCCAGTCTGAACTGAACAAAATCGTTTGGTGGTAACCTAACTGAAATAAAGTCACTGTACTAAAGGGATTAAAGACATGAATGGTGAATTACTCTTCCCTCCCCTGGATGCGAGATGCTACTGTTAAACGAGATTTACAAACCACACAAGTACTCATAGCTTACGTACAAAATTAGGCTTTAATCATTACTATTTAATATTCGGCTTTACTTGTCTGCAGCACAAAGAGCACGTAAATACAATCCCAAGCATCTGTCCAATATCGACGAACCATCATCGTAATAGATTCTATAGTCAGTGCATTGCGAAGCCTGCCACAGCTGTTGCAACTGAGAAAATTATTACCTGTTGAAATATGTCATGGCAGAGAAGTATGAAGATGAAAATAATAGATATTATAATAATGCTACTACTACTACTACTACTACTACTATTACTACTACTACTAATACTACTACTACGACTAATAATGATAATAATAATAATAATAATACAGAAATAATAAGGCTTAGGATTAATGCCCATCGACTGAACAAGGGTCATTAAGGCATACAGTCCACTTTCACTTAGTTACAGTTCCCTTTGTGTCAACAAATGGATTGGCGGCGGGTTAGTGCCCCTCCCTGTAAATCAACTAACTCAAATACAAGCGGCCACCCCTCATGAGATTCTGATGTCTGCTGTAGACAATTAAGTAGATAGACAGACAATCTTCCTGTAGAGTACGACACGCAGTAATAGCATTTATTGTACAGTCGTCAGCAACAGTGTGAGAGGACTAGTTGCCACATAGACTTTTATACAATTTAAAGACGTGTTTTTAAGAAGTGGTACCAGAGACTGCCTAGAGTACAATATTCTGTATACCGTATCTAATTAGTATAAAAAAGTGCAAGAGTTGGCTGAAAAATGTTATGGAAGACGTATGCGAGTAATACTCTGGTATTCCTCATTATAACCGTGTCTAAGCACCCTTCCCCTCTCTTCCCCTTACTCCTCCTGAGTAATGTGGATGATGTTGTGACCCTGTGTTCCAGGATCTATCTATCTATCTATTGCCAGACACCTCAATCCCGTTCGGGGTGGCCACAAACAAATCGCCTCCACGTCGTCCTGTCCCCCGCCATTTCACTGCCCTGCTCCCAACTCACACCCCCCTCTCTCATATACCTCTCCACCCCATCCCTCCATCTCATCCTCGGCCTTCCCCTCCCTCTTCCCCCCTCCACCTCACTCACATACACTCTCTTCGTCAGTCTTTCACCCTCCACCTCACTCACACTCTCTTCGTCAGTCTTTCACCCTCCATCCTCTCCACGTGGCCAAACCACCTCAGTGTATTCCTCCTAACGCTTCCTATCACATCCACATCCACACCACAACGTTCCTTTATATCCTCATTTGTCAGCCTGTCTCTCCATGTGACTCCACAGGCTCCTTTTAAATACCCCATTTCCACTGCTCTCACTCTTGACTAGTGTCCTTCCAGCAACGTCCAAGCTTCACTTCCATACGTTAGAGGTGGTATCACAATACTGGCATGTAGTAACTTTTTCACTTCCATGCTCATTTCCCTGCTTCTTATCACTGCTTTCAAGGAACCAGCAACCTTTCTTCCCTGCTGTACCCTTTCAAGCACGTCACCCTCCAAACCTCCATCCTTACTCATCACTACCCAAGTACTTAAACGTACTCACATTTTCCAATTCCTCACCATCCATCCTCGCTGTACATTCACTGACTTCACCTCTTTCAAAGACCATCACTTTACTCTTCCCTACATTCACCTTTAGATTCCGTTTCTTACACACTCTCCCAAACTCATCCACCAAGCCTTGCAGCTCTCCTTCGTCTTCACTCAACAACACAGTATCATCTGCAAACAACAGTACAGAGAGTTTCCAAACACTATCCTCTCTCACCAGGGCCACTCCAACATCCACTACCCTACCTTGTACCTCTTTTATTACCTCATCCATGTACAGATTGAACAACCAGGAAGACATGACACATCCTAGTTTCAACCCAACCTTCAAAGAGAAAAATTCACTCAGTTCACCATCTACACGCACTGCAGCCTCAGCACCAGGATACTGGGTGAAAAACCCATCACAGGTTCAAAGACCAAAGTTATGGAGATGAGCACCGCGGCTAAGCGCCTCATGGCGTCTGCCCCATCTTTACCTTACCTTTTAAAGTTAGACTTGTTACCTTAGCTCACACCAGGAGCATCTGCCATATCACTGACAGCCTCACGTTCATGTCTCTCCATTTCCTCCTTTCCCCATAGTCTTTACCTTCATTCATTTATCCACGGCACTAACTCGACTGACGCATCGCATTTCTCTTTTGACTGTTTACTAAACCTAGCCCGTCCTGTTCTCAGTTGCTCGCAATACTTTAATAAAACTTATTATATCTAAGGCTAATATTCCTTCCTGTTCGAGCCCCATTCTCACCCTCTCTGTGTCTTTCCCACTCCTTTTATTCCAGTTGTCATTCTTTTCTCCACTTCTTGTCACTACCAACAGCCGCAAGATACAGAAACGTTTGAGCTCTCGTTCTTGTGATGTATATATTCCTTTTTTTTTTTTTTTTTTTTCCTGAGTGACCGTGGCAGTCGGTGGCTATTCAGTAGGAGAAATTAAACAAACGTTTGTGCCCATTCCTCCTATTTCTTGCCCTCTCTCATCCCTGGGAAAATGTTCTCATTCCCCTCGTTTTGTTAACTGATTCATCAGAACCAATAATGTTTCGAACTGCTGCATCATATTTGGAGTAGAGAGTGGGAGAAAAGGACTGTTTCATGGCAAGAAACTATCGAATGTTGAGAAGCGAAAAGGTTACAGGAATAGACATGAAATAGAGAAGAGTGCGGCTCATTACGTAGATTAGCGCAGTGGATAATAAAGGGTAGACAGGGCAGGGAGAGAGCGAAGTGGAAATGAAGGGAAGCAGGGGGAGGGAGGAAGAGGGGAAGGTTGGAGAGGGACATCGGAAGGGGTACGAGGGAGAGAGCAGAAGTTTCATTCCACAACATTCTTCTGTCGTCTTTTCCACATTTTTAATGCTAATCAGATATAAAGAATATTGCATTCTGGGCGATTTATAGTATTAACTCTTACAAACACGTCTTTAAAAAGTAAAAAATCCTTTGTGGCAACTAGTTCCCATACACTGTTGCCAGACAAAACGACCCACATCACACGAGCAGGCTTGCATCGAATTTATGCTGACGACTGTACATCCAGGTGCCAAATTATGCTGCTGGGTGGACCGGGACATAGGGAAAAAAAAAAAAAAGTTCATCGGCCCTGGAATAAAGCAATTTTATATTATTTATTGCAGCCTGAATGTGCTAACCATTATACCACCGGCTGTCGTCATAGAAGTAAGAGGGTCACAGTCATATGTATGTATGTATGTATGTATCTCTCTATCTTTTTATATATATCTATAGCTATCTATCTAGCTAATTATCTACCGTATGTGTGTATGTATGTATGTATGTATCTATCTATCTATCTATTTATCTATCTATCTATACACACACACACAGCAATAATAAAACCCACTCTTCCACCCCCCATCCAACCCTTTTCACTGCGAATGTTAACAGTTAATATCAATATCCCTCCTAAATTATACTCCTCATTCACGAATCTCTCAGCCTCTACTAGGCTACATCCTAAACCCTGAGTACGTCCAAAAAGTTGTTAGTCCTCCAACCACAAGTGCCAATAAAATCCCTAAGGCAGACCTCTGTTTATAAACTGAATTGACTTTGGGTTGTTTATAAGACTGTTTGTTTATCCTTTCACCTTCCACTGCACTGGCACAAACACTTCACAGCCAGACAGGGTGAGTATGTACAGTACTTGGAGGAGTAAATATACATACATACATACCTTACATTATATATATATATATATATATATATATATATATATATATATATATATATATATATATATATATTCAAGAAAGAGGGAACCAAAGGCCAGGAGCCCGCAAACCGTTCCTACAAAGAAAAAAAAAACAATACAAAAGAGAGCCAAATTCATGTTCCGATCATTTCGAGATGCCTGGACACACTGCGATTGAAAGGCTGGAGATCATAGAAAGTAGGAATTACAGACTGAGGGAGACAGTTCCAAAGATGACCTGTTGCATAAATGAAGGATTGGGAATAACGGTTAACTCTTGCATTAGAGAGCTGGACAGAAAAGGGATGAGGGTTTGTTGCTAGACGGGTGTTACGCACCCGTCGTAGAGATAGGGGGATGCAAGCAGACAGTTCAGAGGAGCAGTGACCATTGAAGTAGCGATAGAAAAGAGATAAAGATGCAACAGTGCGGCGAAGAGACAGAGGTTAAAGGGAGCCAGTAAGAGGAGGAGAGTTAATGTGACAAAAAGCCTTTGACTCCACCCTATTGAGAAGAGCTGTATGTGGGGAGCCTCCCCACACGTGAGAGTTGTACTCTACACAGGGGCGAATAAAACCCGTGTATAAAGTCAACAACTGTGCAGGAGTAAAGAAGGTGCGGAGTCGGCTTAGCACACCTAATCTCTTGGAAGCAGATTTTACAAGCAATGTAATATCATCTTTCCAAGATAAGTTCCGTGTGAATATACGTATGTACAGAGAGAGAGAGAGAGAGAGAGAGAGAGAGAGGAGTACGAAGTAAAGATAACAGGAAATAAAAGGAGATGCAATAGCCTATAATAATGATATCTGTTGGGGGGGAGGGGAGCTATTTCTACTAAAGGTCTAACCAGTTTTGTGAGAAAATGACTGAAAAGAGGAAGTGCAACCAGACAAAATCGTTATCTGGTATAAAGACATGTTTATGTTCAGAATTGTATTGGATTCTTTATAACCAGGACTCCCGCTGGTAACTAGAGCTCTATGAAGGTAAGACTCACCAGCGTGGCTGACTTCTGTTTTTCCACAATGCGTGTTTGTTTGTACGTAACACAAGGCGAGGCTGTGGCCAGTGTCAACATCTTCACAACTATTACCTATTTTTTCGATTTATTCATTCTAATATCAGACGATTATATTCAAAGTAGGAAACTGGATTTTTTTTTTTTTTACTAGGGATATTCCACAGTCTTCGAGGTGAAACCAGTGAATGTACAGTGATGTTGGATGATGAGGAAATGGAAAATGTGAGTACGTTTGAGTACTTGGGTAGTGTGATGAGTAAGGATGGAAGTTTGGAGGGTGAAGTGTTTGAAAGGGTACAACAAGGAAGAAAGGTTGCTGGTTCCTTGAAGGCAGTGATAAGAAACAGGGAAGTGAGTATGGAAGTGAAAAAGTTATTAACATGAAAGTATTGTGATAGCAACTCTAACGTATGGAAGTGACGCTTGGACGTTGTTGGAGGGACACAGGTCAAGAGTGAGAGCAGTGGAAATGAATTATTTGAGAGGGGCCTGTGGAGTCACATGGAGAAACAGACTGACAAATGAAGATGTGAAGGAGCGTTATGGTGTGGATGTGGACGTGACAGGAAGCATTAGGAGCAACACACTGAAGTGGTTTGGCCATGTGGAGAGGATGGAGAGAGAGAGAGAGAGAGAGAGAGAGAGAGAGAGAGAGAGAGAGAGAAGGTGGTGATGGAGAAGGAAAGGAAGGGGCATGTGGGAGAGAAATGTGAGTTGATAAATAGAAGAAAAGATTAGGATAGATAAGGAACACTGCCACAGTAACACGAAAAGCATTTGTCTGATAGGATAATATAATGTACACAGTGACTGATAAAGGTGCTGAACCACATACTCGTATGTTATTATTATAATATTTGTGAGACATATCACGTTTTGGGAGACTAAATTTTCCTCTACTGTATTTCTAGAACAAATTAATCTTATTATGAAAACATGATCTTCATTTCATGTAGCGAAGTGAAGACACCTTATTTAGGGGGGCCAAATTTTAGTCTGTACTATTTTTGAAATACCTGATTACCATCTTTACTCATTTATGATATTTCTAGTTATTTACACATCACTTATATTGATGCACTTAATTTCTCCTTTGCAGTATTTTAGCGTATCTGCTATTTACTTCTACCTATAAATGACAGCACCAAATTTACAACATAAACGTAATTAACTAATTTGGAGAGACTAAATATTAGTGTGAAGGATACTGGAGGGAGGGTGTGTGTGTCGTAGAAAGAAGAAAATCGCTACTGAATAAGGGCATAAAAGCCTGAGGGTCCATTTGTCGAAGTAACCCCTTCTTGTCCCAGCCTGTTCGCACTAAGAACTGAAATAATGACCTGCTAATCGTAGAACTAAGCTATTTTTCTTTCTACCACCATATAACTTTACACCTTCAGGGAAGGATATCTATCAGACAAGGGGTTAATGAAGGCTATGTTTAGCCACCCCAAGTCTCTCCAAGTCTGAATAAAATCTTCTGAAGGTAACAAAAACACACTAAAAAGATGTTTTGCTAAAAGAATCTTCAAGGCTGATGAGAGAGAGAGAGAGAGAGAGAGAGAGAGAGATAGATAGACAGAGAGAGAGAGAGAGAGAGTGAGTGAAACAAAATAATTCTCAAGGACTATCCTCTCCCTCAGTTTATGTCTGTCCACTGCCAGTGCACAAGAACAACCTTTATTATGAAAGTCCCTGAGGAGGAGAAAGGGAAATGATACGGTGGGAAGAGGGAAGGAGGGCGAGAGAAAAAGCAAATGAAAATGAAGGGTCGTTTCCCTGAATATAATGGAATATTGTGTTTTGTGCCTTTACGTTTTTACATTCGTGCCTTCTTCCCATCCCTATTGTCCTGTAGTCACTCTCTCTCTCTCTCTCCCTCTCTCTCTCTCTCTCTAGGTGGATGGATGATGGCACAATACACGCTGACTAATCGTCCTTTTGATGATTCCAGCCGGCATGCAACGATAAATCTCATTTTTTTTTATTTTTTTTTTATGTGTCCGACTCTGGGCATAGGCTTCACAGCCTGCTATCAAGGCCCAGCAGTTCTCCTGCATACCATACACTTCTACATGTCACCACTTCGGCGCTAACACTCACCGTCCATATTGAATACATGCTAGGGCTGTCTCATACGGGACTGGTGTATTAGTATTAGTGGGGGTATGTTTACGACATGTCGGCGGGTCTTCTGATAGATCAGTGAAGCCTGATTTAATGAAATTCAAATCCTTAACCTGTTCCCTGCCCCAGCCGGGATTCGAACCTGGGTCCGTTAGGACTGAAGGCCACCTCTCTACCGATTGAGCCAAGCCTCCCCAAGTGGTGTGTGTGTGTGTGTGTGTGTGTGTGTGTGTGTGTGTGTGTATCTTTACCAGTTGCGATAGCGATGCTGGTATTGTTTTCAGTTTGTCAGTTTGTGTGTCTGTCTGGGTGTGTGTCTCCGTTAGCACGATAACTTTGCAACCGCTCAAGATATCACAAAATTTTACACGTGTGAAGTAGGGAAAAAATAGATCACGAGTTCAAAATTGGTGAAAGTAGGTCCTTTCTCACATCCTTTGACTAATGCACAAAAGCCTTGGTTTAATCACGCTTGCTCTTGTGCTGTCCACAACAAGGACAAAGCCTACAAAAGGTACCTGAGTCGACCCATCCCTGAATCACATCTTTTTTATGTTTCTGCCCGGAATCATGCTAAGTCTGTTCTTTGCTCTGCTAAAAATAATTTCATCCATACTAAATGCTCTCAGTTCTCCAACTCGAATTCTTCCAGCTCCTTCTGGCACCTTGCCAAGAACCTTTCTAACAACTTTACCTCATCATCCATCCATCCTCTTTTCTACTCTGATTTTTTTTTTTTTTTTTTTTTTATGTGACCGACTCTGGCCATAGGCTTCGCAGCCTGCTTTCAAGGCCCAGTAGTCCTCCTACGTACCGGACACCTCTACATGTCACCACTTCGGCGCTAACACCCACCGTCCATATTGAATACATGCTAGGGCTGTCTCATACAGGACTGGTGTATTGGTATTAGCGGGGGTATTTTTACGACATGTCGGCGGGGCTTGCTCTGTAGATGTTTCTTCAACTGATAAAGCAGATCTCTTCGCTCAGACTTTCTCCTCCAGTTCCACATTAGACGATGCCGGTGCTGTTCCTCCATCACTTCCCCTCTCTTACTTCCTCATGGCTGACATCAAGAAATCTTCAACTGATGCATTTTCTGCCATCACTGACCTCAATACTAACAAGGCATATGGGCCTGATGGGGTCCCTCCTGTTGTCCTCCAGAACTGTGCTTCTGTGCTTACACCCTGCCTAGGAAAGCTCTTTTGTCTTTGTCTATCAACTTGTACCTTTCCTTCTTGCTGGAAGTTTGCTCTCATTCAGCCAGTCCCAAAGAAATGTGACCATTCCCAACCCTCAAACTATCGCCCAATTGCTTTAACATCATGTATCTCAAAAGTTTTCTAGTCTATTTTTAACAGAAAAAATTTAAAGAGTACCTTGGAGGTTTATTTGTTGTGCTTACCTAGAATCAACTCTGGAATTAGACGCCTGGCAATAGAGAGGCAAACATGGGATATTCAGGATTACAACTACATATGGCTGGCTTAGAAGGGCCGGGGACATTTGCTCTGTTATCGTTGGCAGGCATGATTATATTCCCGTGTGTGTGTGTGTGTGTGTGTGTGTGTGTGTGTGTGTGTATTAGCTATGACCCACACCCTAGCATTAGTACCACACACACTGGTGAGTTATTTTTAGTGGATGGACACCGTGAATGTGTGGAATGAGGGAGGGTGGGAAATGAGGGTGCAGGGAAATGAAGTGTATGTGTGTGTGTGCGTGTGTGTGTGTGTGTGTGTGTGTGTGTGTGTGTGTGTGTGTGTGTGTGTGTGTGTGTGTGTGTGTGTGTGTGAGAGAGAGAGAGAGAGAGAGAGAGAGAGAGAGAGAAAGCAAGCTCTATGAAAATGCAAGAGAGGAACCGGTACGAAAGTGATAAAGAAAAATGACTAGGAAGGAAACAAGGATAGCAAGAAGTACAATACCTTCAACGTACGAAACGAAGAGAAAAGGAAGCAAGAGAAAGAACAAGAAAAAGTGAGAAAGTGACAAATTATAGGGAATAACCGCTATATTGTGTGAATATTATCGATAGGGTCCCGCTTGCCTTTGCGTGCAGGAGAGATCATAAAATTCCCTTCCCCCACCTCCCCCTTCACCTTCCCTTCCTCGGTACCTCCTCGGATTAAGGTGTGATGAACATGAGAGAGAGAGAGAGAGAGAGAGAGAGAGAGAGAGAGAGAGAGAGAGAGAGAGAGAGAATACAGTAACTGCATGTGTGAGTGTGTCTGTGGAGTGTGATGTGGATGAGCATAGCAGTTGGAGCAGTGAATGTGAGAATAACATATGTGCATGTAAGTATGTGTGTATGTATGTATGCTTGTGTAGTTTGAATGCATGGTTTTAAGGTCTAGTATGTTTGTGCTTGTTAGGTATGTGTATAATTATATGTGCTATAATACTTTTTTATTCTTGATGTATATAGCTTGTTACAAGATAAAATTCACTTGCATGCTTTTATTTATTAACTGCTGTCGCAATCTGTGTAAGAAATACTTACAAGGTTGGTACAACTTTTACTTAAGAAGACTTACGGCTATCGACTGCACAAGGGGAATTAATGTAGATAATCAGTATGAGTTTGAGATCTGAGGAAAGGAAGTACTGTGACCTGCGCCACCCTTCCTGATATGATTACGAGCGAGCGAGCAAAGCGAAAGGGTGATATTTACTTTCAGGTAAGTTTGGAAATGAGCTGCCAGACCCGACGCGACTGTCAAGTTAAGCAGAAAGTACCGGTAATAACTTTACTCTTATGTGAGGTAGAGTTGAAATTTATTCTGCATGTAATACATTCATTCAGTTTTGTTATCAACTAAAAACTCTCCCATAAAAGCGTAGGAACTGCTCTCAAGCTTTCCGAGGGAGTGTTCAGCTCTAATCGGTAAACGCCCCGATTACGAAAATAATCAGATTAAAAAAGATTTTCCGTCGTGACACTGTGTTTTTTGGCATCACTTCCAGCATTATATTATCGGAGATTCCGCCTATAATTTTAAAATAACGTTTGTTTGTTTGTTTGTTTTGAAATCACCAAAGGAAAACACTCATTTTCTTGCTTTAATCATATCATCATTTACTAAGTCTCTATCGTTTCAGTGTCATCGACACAACAGGGTGGCAGTGGAGACTGTAGAAGTTAGAAATGCGAGCGTGTTAAAATGCTACTTCGCCTAGTTTATCAGAGGAAAATTGTGATAACACTTAGCTCGCTAACTCCTCACGCGCTCACAAAACGCACTTCACTGGTAGAATATGTGTGCCGTGTGCTAACATGTACTGGGGAAGAAGATGTTCCTGCCATCCTTTAATTCACCAATTACTTGTTTGTAAGTGTAAACGCACATTGCGGAAAATAGTATCGTTTCACTTTTTTAAATTACATTCCATTCTGAAAAAAAAAAAAAAAATTGGGCTCTGAACATCGCACCACTGGGCTCTGAAAATCATTGTTACAGTGTTTCGTTCTGTATCGTCATGGAATGGACCAATATATGTGTACAGGGTTGTGGGTGTGGTCAGAGTAATGAACATCTTATTCGAATTTGACTTGTAATAGTTCGCATTTCACTCAAGCATTTTCCTAGGCTCAAATAGCAGGCATCCCAATTTGTTAAATATTTCTTACCCTTCACTCCTGCAACGTACTTTTCATTAACTCACTGCTTTAAGACAAGAATTTTCGGATTCACGGAGACTTTTCGAACATGAGAGGATAGATATAGCCTTTTCATTGATAAAGAGCTCTGCTAATTATCTGGATGAATTAAGGATAAAACCGTTTCAAGGGGTTTATCATATATGTAGATCCTAACCATTCTGTATGTGCTGGAGAGGGGTGCCTTCACGTAGTGAAACCTTTATAACCGGGTTGCTGCAGTGCCTGGATGTACAGACGTCCGTTAAATCCTTCCCCCTCCTCTAATATGAGGGTGAAATGCAAGAGAATGGCAATTTCAGTCTGTTAGTCCACTGGATTCACGTTCAGATTAAAATGGGGCTAAACCACCAACACCACCACCAACACCAACTACTACTACTACTACTGCTACTACTACTACTGCTGCTGCTGCTGCTGCTGCTGCTGCTGCTGCTGTTGCTACTGCTACTGCAGTAAGATAGTACCGTAGTAGGAACTAATTAAAGTTAATGAAATTTCCTGGGTTTCACAATGTCCAATGATATTTCCTTATAACAGCCCCGCTATTACCATTACTCTTGCCTTGAATTGGCTGCCTTGGCACGCAGCAGTATTGATGGCTCGTACTAGTATTCAAGTGGTGACGTGAGACATTAAGTAGGATCCTGTGGTAATGCATGGATTGGGTAAATAATGTGTAATGTTTTAAGATGAAAGCGTCATGCATAGTAAAACAGTGTGTGTGTGTGTGTGTGTGTGTGTGTGTGTGTGTGTGTGTGTGTGTGTGTGTGTGTGTGAAAGAGGGTTTCTTTTCAATGTCCCATAATTAATAGAAGAGAAAATCACACAGAGTTAATACTTTTGTCCAAGTAAGGAAGCCCGTCCCCCCTGTCTCTCTCTCTCTCTCTCTCTCTCTCTCTCTCTCTCTCTCTCTCTCACACACACACACACACACACACACACACACACACACACACACACAACACCTCACACCACACAATCCCCCTAAGGCATGGTAGTGTGAGCGTGTGTTATTGTGTGCCCAACTGGGCCCAGTGTGTGTTTATTGAAAGATGTGTGCCTGTGTGTGTGTGTGTGTGTGTGTGTGTGTGTGTGTGTGTGTGTGTGTGTGTGTGATCTTTTTGACGATGTGTTATATGCGGGGGTAGTATTGTATGTGTATTTGTGTGTATTTTAGTGTGAAATATTTTGT
Organism: Coenobita brevimanus; assembly: GCF_032717465.1. Lineage (NCBI taxonomy): Eukaryota > Metazoa > Arthropoda > Malacostraca > Decapoda > Coenobitidae > Coenobita > Coenobita brevimanus. Next base: position 21,988,042 of record NC_136966.1, read on the forward strand.
CTGTTGGATGATGTATATACATTTCTTAACTACAAGATATGTGCAGATGCACAGAACTTTCGTTACTCAGAGATCCGATAGATACGAAAACGAACGCAGCGATGGCTGCTGTTTCCGATGGGTTGGTACATCCACACCGACGCATTTATTACCTCAAACACAGGAAATACCTCTCGTATCCTATGCAATCACTGTTGAATATGCAGAGGTACCAACAGTTTCCAAGCCTCCTGCTTGTTTTTCTAAAGCCGTCGTCGTTTCTGTTATATTGTTTGGCACAACATCATAACGATACTTTTCTGTACACCTGTATGTCTTTGATGAGAGTGCACGTTTTCCAATAAAGCGTGCTGATTATATGGACACATTTCGTGTCTGTCTCTGGAATGCACATCTCTCGACGATCATTCTCTTCCCTGTTTACTTTTCTCCGTGTGTTTATTCCACTAGGGTAGGCTAAGTGTAGTTCCTTCGCAACATATGAATGAGGGTATTTTCTGCGAGTCGTGAAAAGGAACTCCTATATACGTGTTTTTGAAACCCTTCTGTGAGGAATGAAGAGATGAAGATGATGATGATGATGCTTGAATGGTCGTCAGTAAATACAAGCATGTCGATATTCTGTGCATGTTGGTGTGTTTGTAATTATGAACTCGTTTTAAATTGTTTTAGTGTTTTTTAGCATGTATGTCTGTTTTGTAGATGCGCACACCTACAATCCTTTCATTTAGTGAAGTGGTCCCTTCAGGTGATTCTACACTGAATAACAAGAATTATTTCTTGTAATTCAAAATGTATTTAATGTATTGGGTGGTAAAACCATATAGCCAAAATATAGACTCTGGTGGTACACTGAAGGACCTCCAATCGGATATGGTTCACTCGACTTTAAATCTGAGGGATGGTTTGGGTTCATTGTTCAGGTAATGCCGCTCAGGATGAACCACTGGTCACCCTGCCCTTCAATGAATGTGTTCAGTAGCCAAGTTCGGGTTCCTCATGTTCATAATGGAGCAATAAAAAACTGAATGATCAATGGGTAGGTGGATTTCCCTGTGCATGAATGTGTGTTGTTACATAGCCTATGATTTCATCATCCTTTGTGTAATTTTAACGCACAGTATGCTGCATGTTTGATCACGAGCGTGTTCTGCCTCAGTCCCCCTTCTACCGTTATAGTAGAGTAAGTCGTCCTTTCTGTTGTTCAGAGTAGGATTGTCAGTTCTTTGTCCCCTATGGCTTCATTTGCGCGTCCTTCTTACAAGTTGTATCAAGCTCTGCCGGCCCCTATATAATGAGCTCAGTCTCTGCATTATGGCCAATTAGATCTGCTCCTCATTTTGTTCACATCTCTGTCCTCCCCTGTACAGTTTTTATTATTGTGAGTGCTCAGGAAGTCTCCAGCCATCTAGCAGCTGTGTGTAATTTGAGTATAACTATTGTTGCATTTTTTATTCTTGTACTGTGTAGCATAAGGTTGATTCTTAGGCCTAGTAAGGTTTTTGTAATTTATGTAAGGTTCTTATTGTCAGCCATCATTAATAATATTTTGTATCTGTAATAATATATCTGGCATTCACTCAGTATTATCTGGTATCTCATTTTAACAGGGCTGACTTAGATAAATTTACTCATGCTAATTTCGTGTTAATAGAGGCTATTGCAGTTAACCATATATTTAACCTGTTTTTTGCCATTACACTATCCTTATGAGTCCTGAATGTTTTGTTGTTAGTTTGAGCATTAAACTTTAACTTGTAATTTTACCTAACTCTTTTGTTTTGAACCTGGAACTTTACAGGACAGTAGTGATTTTTAGTATTCTCACTTAAAGTGTACATTATCTTTCTCTGTTCCGTAACATAAATTTGGCGACCCTGCCAGGATATTCAGGATATTATCATAAGGATATTGCTTGATATTTTGTGATTATGATTTATTCATGATGTCTACTATTACTACACTTGATGAAGCCAAAGATTTTTTGTCAAATGTGCAAACAGTGTGTGATATAGAAAACAGAACAAAGAATGAACTTAAGCTTGTTGCTCAACAATTGGGAATTGCAGTTCACTCTCATCATTCTAAAGATCAAATTGTTGGCATGATTAATAAGAGCTTGTTTAATGTAATTCCTTCAAATGAGCAAACGCAGATTGAAATAGCTAAGTTACAGCTAGCCCTGCAGGAGGCTCGTGTTAAGGAGGCTGAATTTCAAGCAAATGCTAAGGAGGCTGAATCTCAGGCTCGGATTCAGGAGGCACAGATAAAGGCTCAGGCACAAATTGAATTAGCTAGGATTCAGGCAGACCATGAGTATCGCATGAAACAAGGTGGAACTGGATCATCTAGCTCTGATGATTTTGATGTGGCTAAAAATGTTAAACTTGTCCCTCCTTTTAATGAATCTGATTTAACAAAGTATTTTCAGTTGTTTGAGAGGGTAGCTACAGGTTTTAATTGGCCCAAACAGTATTGGCCAGTACTCCTTCAAACTGTTCTCACCGGTAAAGCTCAAGTAACTTTTGCATCTTTGCCTCAGGATCAATGTGATAATTATGATGTAGTTAAGAGCTTGATTCTTAAGGCCTATGAGCTTGTTCCTGAAGCCTATAGAGTAAAATTTAGGACAACTTATAAGAAAGATAAGCAATCCCATGTTGAGTATGCAAAAATCAAAGAAGATCTGTTAGAGCAGTGGTTAAATTCTAAGAATGTGGATTCTGATTTTGGTAAATTTAAGCAGATGATTTTGCTGGAGGACTTCAAGAGGTGTATTTATAAAGATGTAAGCCTATATCTTGATGAGAAAAGAATAGATAATTTGTCTGATGCTGCAGTTTTAGCTGATGAATATGTTCTCACTCACAAGAGATATTCTAAAGAAAAAGGGAAAGCTGAGAGTAAGTACGTTGCCTCTACTCAGAGTACAGGTAACAGGAAAGAGAATAAAGATGATGTTTCTCAGGAAGTAAATACCAGCTTCACCTCTAGATTTCAGAAAAGTAAATGTACTTATTGTAGTAAGCTTGGTCATACTACGGAGAAATGTTTCAGGAGACAGCGTGATGTGAACAAAAAGGAGTCTTTAAATATTCAGTCAATTGGTCTAGTGTCCACCCTTGAGAGTTCCCAGAATTCTTTAACTGAGTTAACTGAACCTGCTTTGAGGGGTAACTTAAATTCTCATGATGGAGCTCCTCTTTTGAGCAGTAACGTGGGTGTCACTCTCAAGAGTTCATGTGCTAATTTCCTGTCTGATGGTTTTGTCAGTCCTCTGGACAGTAATGACAGGAAATCAGTTCAAATATATCGTGATACAGGTGCTTGCCAATCCCTTATGCTGACCAGTGTTCTAGGCTCTAATGTTAATTCCTCTGATGAAACTGTAATCTTACAAGGTGTAGGGAATAATTACTTCTCTGTCCCTCTGTGCAGAGTGAATTTAGAGTCTGGTTTTGTTAATGGTTCCGTTATGGTTGGGTTGGTTGAGACACTCCCAATGTCAGGTGTAACTTTCTTACTTGGAAATGATATTGGTGGAAGTCAAGTGTGTCCAGCTCCTCAGTTATCTAGTGAGCCAGTGGCTGCGTCCCAGGATTGTGATGTCCTGATGTGTTCCCTGCATGTGCTGTCACTAGGGCTAAGTCTAAAGTTACTGGTGATTTAGAGGATAATGATGATGATGATGTTATCCTAGCTGACACTTTTCTTGCTAATTTGGATCACTCACCAGATAAGGCAGTACCCCGTAGTGTTGATAATTTGTCTCGTCAAGAGTTGGTTGAGTTGCAGGTTGCTGACCCTGAGTTGAAAGGTCTAGCTAACTCTGCTTGCAGTGAGGAAGAGTCAGCTGGTGCTTGTACTTGTTATTATATAAAGTCAGGAGTACTTATGAGGAAGTGGAGACCACCAACAGCATCAGCCGACTGTGAATGGGAGGTTGTACATCAAGTTGTCATCCCTCGTGTTTGTAGGCAGGATATCATTAGAGTGGCTCATGATTCCAGTTTGGCAGGACACCTTGGAGTGAGGAAGACTGTGGCATGCATTTTGAAACACTTCTACTGGCCAGGTATCTTCAGGGATGTTTCCTGGTATTGTAAGTCTTGTCACACCTATCAAGTTGTGGGGAAGTGTAATCAGACCGAAAAGGTTGCACCTCTAGTTCCCATTCCTCCTTTTGAGGCGCCTTTCACCCGTGTGTTGGTGGATATTGTGGGCCCTCTTCCTAAGACTTCTTCAGGATTTTCTTATGTGTTGACCCTGATTGATATGGCTACTCGTTATCCTGAAGCCATTCCACTTAGAAATATCTCAGCAAAGAACGTGGTTAAGGAAATGCTAGGGTTCTTCACAAAGTTTGGTCTGCCCAAGGAGGTACAGTCAGACCGGGGAAGTAATTTCATGTCAAACGTTTTCAAGCAGTCTCTGAAAGAGTTGGGCATCACCCAGATCACGTCTTCAGCTTACCATCCCCGGACCCAAGGAGCGTTGGAGAGATATCATCAAACACTCAAATCGATGCTCAAGAAATACTGTTTGGAACATCAGAAAGACTGGGATAAAGGTCTTCCATTCGTTGTGTTTCCCGCAAGAGAATCTCCAAATGAATCACTGGGCTTCTCACCTTTTGAACTACTGTTTGGCCATGAAGTAAGAGGACCCCTTAAGTTACTCAAGGAATGCTGGCTGTCGGAGGAAGATGACGTCAACCTGCTGGAGTATGTGATGAAGTTCAAAGAAAGGCTGTCCACTGCTTTACAACTGGCAAGAGAGAATTTAGGAGCTGCTCAGGAGAAGATGAAGACTTGATATGATAAGAAGTCCAGGTTACGCCACTTTCAGCCAGGAGATCAGGTTTTGATTCTGCTACCGGTTCATGGGCAACCTCTTCAAGCCAAGTTTAGTGGTCCTTATTTCGTGGAGAAGAAACTCAGTGATGTCAACTATGTCATCGCCACACCAGATCGTAGAAAGAACGAGCAACTATGTCACATCAACATGCTAAAGTTATATCACAGGCGGGACGAAAATAATCCAGTCTGCACTGTAGCTGTTCCACCCGAGTCTGCAAGTGAAGCTCTCCCATGCAGTATGAGCCTGAGTGATAGTTTGGGGAAGAATCCTGATATCATGAATGATCTCCAGACTAAGCTTTCTCATCTACCTCCCGAGGAAAGGCAGGAGATTTCGGCATTACTGCAGGAGTACCAGCAAGTGTTCCGTGCCACTCCAGGAAGAACCACTGTGTTGATGCATGATGTCGATGTTGGAGACGCAAAGCCAATTAAATTGCCCCCTTACCGTGTGAACCCAGTGAAAGTTCCTCTCATCCAGAAGGAGCTTGGCTACCTGTTGGACCACAAGATGATTGAGCCCTGTCAGAGCGAGTGGAGTTCTCCTGTCACTCTGGTCCCTAAGCCGGGTGGGTCACAGCGGCTTTGCATCAACTACAGACGTGTTAATCAGATAACCAAAACAGACACTTACCCTCTCCCTCGCGTAGAAGATTGCATAGACAAGATCGGAAAGGCTAGGTACATAAGTACCTAGTACATAGTCAATTCTCAATAAAAAAATTTTAAGGCATCTTTCCTATCACAACCTTCTTTCCGATCGTCAGTATGGGTTCCGTCAGGGACGCTCCACTGGCGATCTTCTCACCTACCTTTCAGACTCCTGGTCATCCTCCTTTCGGGACTTTGGCGAAAGCTTTGCCATTGCACTTGACATCTCAAAGGCTTTCGATCGAGTCTGGCATAAATCTTTAATTTCCAAACTGCCCTCCTACGGTTTCTATCCTTCTATCTGTACCTTCATCGCTAGCTTCCTTTCTGGTCGTTCTATAGCTGCTGTAAGTAGGCAGCCATCGTTCTTCTCCTAGATCTATCAACTGTGGTGTTCCTCAGGGCTCTGTCCTATCACCAACTCTCTTCCTTTTATTCATCAATGATCTTCTAAGCTGTACATCTAACCCTATCCACTCATACGCTGATGACTCCACCCTTCACCTTTCCATTCGGTTCCCACAACGCCCATCTCAACAGTTACTTCAAGAAACAAGGGATGAGGCTATGGCACACCTAATGTCTGACTTGGCTCATATCTCTGACTGGGGTAAAAATAATATGGTTGTCTTTAATGCTTCTAAGACTCAGTTCTTACACCTATCAACCCGACAAAATCTTCCACAGGTATACCCACTAATGTTTAATAATATTCAGATTAATCCTGCATCATCCTTGAACATGCTTGGGGTTTCATTTACTCGGGACTTATCTTGGAAAGATCATATTACATCTCTTGTAAAATCTGCTTCCAAGAGATTGGGTGTGCTAAGCCGACTCCGCTCTTTCTTTACCCCTGCACAATTGTTGACTCTATACAGGGGTTTTATCCGCCCCTGTGTGGAGTACAACTCTCATGTGTGGGGAGGCTCCCCACATACAGCTCTTCTCAATAGGGTGGAGTCAAAGGCTTTTCGTCTCATTAACTCTCCTCCTCTTACTGACTCCCTTCAACCTCTGTCTCTTCGCCGCACTGTTGCATCTTTATCTCTTTTCTATCGCTACTTTAATGGTCACTGCTCCTCTGAACTGTCTGCTTGCATTCCTCCACCTCTACGACGGGCGCGTAGCACCCGTCTGGCAGCAAACTCTCATCCCTTTTCTGTCCAACTCTCTAATGCAAGAGTTAACCGTTACTCCAAGTCTTTCATTCATGCAACAGGTCAGCTCTGGAACTGTCTCCCTCTGTCTGTATTTCCTCCTGCCTATGATCTCCAGTCTTTCAAACGCAGTGTGTCCAGGCATCTCAAAATGATCGGATCTTGAATTTGGCTCTCTATTGTATTTTGTTTTTCTCTTGGAGGGAACTGTTACTGCGGGCTCATGGCCTTTGGTTCCTTCTTCCTCGCATAAAAAAAAAAAAAAAAAAAGTAAGTTTGATTTGTTACAGGGATACTGGCAAGTACCTATGACTGAACGTGCTAGGGAGATCTCATGTTTTGTAACACTAGGAAAGACTTTTGCATGTTCTGTAATGCCATATGGTATGAAGAATGCACCAGCCACATTTCAGAAGCTCATGAATGTTGTAACAGAGGGTTTGGCAGGGTGTGTTGTTTATATTGATGATGTATTAATCTTCAGTGACAACTGGAAAGATCACCTATGCCATGTCAGTAAATTTCTTGAGCGTTTGGTTCATGCTAATCTTGTAGCTAATTTATCAAAGTGTGAGTTTGGTCAAGCTAAAGTTCAGTACCTTGGGTATGTAATTGGTGATGGACATGTTGCACCACCAGGAGCTAAGGTTCAGGTTATAAGTGATCTTCCCAGACCTAAAAGTAGGAAAGAGCTACAAAGATTTTTGGGAATGGTAGGTTATTACAGGAGATTTGTTCTTAACTTTTCAATTCTTGTATCACCACTTACAGACCTACTGAAAAAGGGAGTTAAATTTGTCTGGACCGATAACTGTGAATCCTCTTTCAGCAAACTTAAAGCTATCCTATTAAGTCAGCCAGTGCTCGCTACTCCAAATTTTGCTAAGCCTTTTAAGATGGCTGTTGATGCAAGTGATACAGGAGCTGGGGCTGTTTTGCTGCAAGAGGATGATCAGGGTATTGAACACCCTGTATCTTACTACAGTAAGAAGTTCACTCCACCTCAAAAGAACTACTCAACTATTGAGAAAGAGCTTTTGGCCTTGATTTTGGGTTTACAGCATTTTTCATTTTATTTGTGTTCTGGTTTTGACCCCATAGTCATTTATACCGATCATAACCCACTGAAATTCCTTAGTAAGTTTAAAGATAAAAATCAGAGATTGACAAGATGGAGTCTACTTCTTCAGGAGTATTCATTAGACATACAACATGTCAGGGGAAAGAAAATGTTATTGCAGATTGCTTATCTAGACTTTAGACAGATTGTTTTAGAGTAATAAGAAATTTCCTTTGTAAATTTCTTTTTCTTTGTGGGGAGGTGTTACATAGCCTATGATTTCATCATCCTTTGTGTAATTTTAACGCACAGTATGCTGCATGTTTGATCACGAGCGTGTTCTGCCTCAGTCCCCCTTCTACCGTTATAGTAGAGTAAGTCGTCCTTTCTGTTGTTCAGAGTAGGATTGTCAGCTCTTTGTCCCCTATGGCTTCATTTGCGCGTCCTTCTTACAAGTTGTATCAAGCTCTGCTGGCCCCTACATAATGAGCTCAGTCTCTGCATTATGGCCACTTAGATCTGCTCCTCATTTTGTTCACATCTCTGTCCTCCCCTGTACAGTTGTTATTATTGTGAGTGCTCAGGAAGTCTCCAGCCATCTAGCAGCTGTGTGTAATTTGAGTATAACTATTGTTGCATTTTTTATTCTTGTACTGTGTAGCATAAGGTTGATTCTTAGGCCTAGTAAGGTTTTTGTAATTTATGTAAGGTTCTTATTGTCAGCCATCATTAATAATATTTTGTATCTGTAATAATATATCTGGCATTCACTCAGTATTATCTGGTATATCATTTTAACAGGGCTGACTTAAATAAATTTACTCATGCTAATTTCGTGTTAATAGAGGCTATTGCAGTTAACCATATATTTAACCTGTTTTTTGCCATTACATTATCCTTATGAGTCCTGAATGTTTTGTTGTTAGTTTGAGCATTAAACTTTAACTTGTAATTTTACCTAACTCTTTTGTTTTGAACCTGGAACTTTACAGGACAGTAGTGATTTTTAGTATTCTCACTTAAAGTGTACATTATCTTTCTCTGTTCCGTAACAGTGTGTATATAAATGAATGTTTGTGAGAGTACTTCTGTCTGCATCTATCTATCTATCTACACACACACACACACACACACACACACACACACACATACTACGTTCTGTAAATTATACGCTCAGATAATGCTGCCTATGGATGACTGCATGCATGTGGTTTTGGAACCAAATGACTGTTTGTGTATATGTATGAGCGAGTAGGTTTATGTGGGTATTTGTAATCATGTGTGCAAGTGCATATTTGTGTGTACCTTCGAGACAAATTGCATGCCCATTGTTGGTGCAGGTATACGAATGTGTTGGTATGTCTGCTGGCGGGCACTTTTCAATGAGCGAGAAACCTGAACATGACTTCCTCCCCCCTCTTCTCTCTCTCTCTCTCTCTCTTGACGGAGGTTTAGGAAAGCTTGGATCTGGATGGAATACAATTGGAGTGTTTTGTCTGGAGCTTAAGCAGGGTTGGGTGGGGCTCGAAATCAGGGGTCGTAGACGGTCGCTGATGTACAACTTGTAGAGGGATCGTTGAGGGATCATTAAGGGTCATGGGCTGGTAGGATGGTTGAAGGAGGGGTTCAGGGTTGCGGAAGGAATTTGTAGGAGGGTCGTGGGTGAGACCCAAATGGGTCGTAATAGGGATTATGGGGGGGGGTTGTAGAGCTTTGTATGCGGTCTTGGGGTTGTGCCATGGGGGTGTCTTAGAGGGCTATAAGAAGGATTGTCGGGGAGGTGAAGGGAGGGGGGTAGGAATCCTTAATACTAATGCCTGTTGACAGCACTGGGGTCATTAAGACGATTTATTTTTGCCAAGTCACAGCCTTCCCGTAGAATGCGACACAGAAAGCGAATTTATACCCTGGTCCCTGGTTGTACTACCCGAGAGGGTGTTCCGATTTGCAGGATAAAGAAACTCCCATATCAGTTAGCTATGATGAAAGATCGATTTTTTTTTTCGTTTTCATTGAAAATCTTACCTAACGTATAGGATCAAATGTTCATAACAGCAGTAGGCCTATATTACAGTTACAAATAATTTTGCTTTTCATTTGATGGTAGACGGGGGCGCTCACCATTCACTCACTCGATGTAGGGATGCTCTCGGGCGACTGCCTTTTCCTTTTCCATCCTTCTTCTTCCCGTCTACCTTTCCTTAATTCATGTCCCTCCCTTCTGTCTACGGGCGACTCTACACTGAATGACAAGCCAAATAGTTTCCTGTACACCAGGAAACCATTTACGACGCTGAGTGGTAACCAAATAGCCAAATTATGGCGCCTGGTGGTTTAGTGGGTAATTAATTGCGGGCTCCAATCGGATTGAGCCTTGGTAAGTAGATATCGAAGGGGTGGTTGGGGTTTATTGCTCACCTAATGACACTCAGGGATGAGTGAGCGTGCTCAGTCTCATCTTAAATGTAAGGACCAACCTGTCTCGCCCCGGGCTCCTGCACTCCTCATGAAGTAACACAGGATTACATTAGGAATGAAAATAATGAATGAATGTATCTTTCCGTTTTACTGTTCACTCTAATCTGGTTGGCAAGTGTATGGTAGGTGTGGAGTTGAAAGAAAAACTATGTATATCTATCTCTATCTATCTATATACATACATACATACATATATATATATATATATATATATATATATATATATATATATATATATATATAGATATATACTAGCTATGTTGAAAGTTATGAGATTCTATGGTATACCAGAAAAGTTTGTAAATATTATTAGAAGCCTGCATGAAGGTACTTTTTTGTAAGGTAATGGTGGATGGCTCTTTGAGTGATCCATTTAAATTTAGGTCAGGAGTGATTCAAGGAGGATTTCTTTCGCCTTTGTTGTTTGTTTTGGTTATGGATTATGTTATGAGAAAGGTTGTAAGGAGAACAGATGCAGGATTTAACTGGAAAGAAAATAAGAAGCTGATGGTTTTGGACTATGCTGATGATATTGTACTGATTTGCGGAAGTATTTACGAGATGCAGAGGGTGCTTGATTGTCTGGTGGAGGAAGGAGAAAAAGTGGGATTGGTAATAAATTGTGGAAAAACTGAAATTATTAATATGAACGTGGAGAACCAAATTGATTGTGTAATTGGGAATAATGTGGTGAAGAATGTAGAAAACTTTAAATATCTGGGAACGATTGTATCATCTAACTGATCATTAAACAATGAAATTGAGGATAGGATTAGACTGGCTTGGCGAGCTGTCGGAATGCTGAAATCTGTTTGGAATAATAATATGCTTTCGGTACATATTACAGTGAAAATTTACAAGCCCATGCTTAGACCAATTTTAATTTATGGGCATGAGTCACGGTTCAGTAAAATTGCAACAGATCAGAAAGTATTAGCATTTGAGAATAAAATACTGAGAAAGATTCTTGAGGTAAAGTGGCAAGACAGAGTTATAAATGAAAGAGTAAGGGATATTACGACAGTGGAACCAGTTGATAAATATGTGAGACTGTCTCGCTGGAAATGGCTGGGGCACATATACTGTATAGAAAAGAAGGCAGCTTAATACAGGATGTGCCAGAGTGGACTGCTAGAGGAAGAAGAGGTAGAGGTAGGCCAAGGGAAACCTGGTTGAGGACACTGAAAAGAGAAGCAGGAGAGGAGTGTTGGTGGGACCTGAAGGAGATGACAAGAGACAAATATAGATGGTGAGAGTTCATCGAGGCCCTATGCATCCCGTGGGGTGCCACAGGAAATGATTGATTAAATTGATACACTAGCAGGGGTACCCGGCGTTGCCCGGCCAGAAAGAACACTGTACAGCAATCCTATTTGTTCCAGTTGTCTTTCTTTCTACTCTAGAAAGATCATGTACCTTTTATGCTTTTGAAGAGGGATTATAAGAGGTCAAGGTACTATCTATTTCAGCTGTCACAAAATAATGAACAGTATTAGTGCGCATGCTTACTATTACCGGTGACCCTAAATGACCTCCGACTGATTACCTCAAATGACCTCGGAGGTCAACCTCACATAGTCTTTGTCCGAACTGGAGGTGATGTGAGTCTCCATGCCAAAAAATGGGCTGCTAGGTCCAGTCGTTCGAGCGTGTATTACCAGTGACCTCAAACGACCTCCGACCAGTGACCTCAAATGACCTCCGCCTCACATAGCCTATGTCCGAACAGGTCATGTGAGTCTCCATGCCAAAAATTCGGCAGCAGGGATGCCCAGCGTTGCCCGGGCCAAAAAGGCGAACACTACAGGTGACCTCATAAGACCTAAATCTGAATTCCCCCCCCCCCTTAAAACCATCCTTGGGGCACCCTGATTCAGAATATATATGGGTTTCTGGGTCTGTCGCCCTTGGTTTGGGTGTGATTGAAAGACCAACAAACAAACAAACAAACAACGTGGCTCATATCTATCTATCTATATCTATCTATCTATCTATCTATCCATCTATCTATCTATCTATCTATCTATCTATATATATATCTGTCTATCTATCTATCTATCTATCTATCTATCTACCTATCTATATATATATATATATATATATATATATATATATATATATATATATATATATATATATATATATATATATATATAAGCCCATCTAGTCCACAACTTCAGCTCAAAATAGTGCAAAATGAACCTTACTCCGGCTCACTTATAAAATCATCGAGTGTGGACTGAGTGCCATGAACACGACAAAAAATGCTGGGTTCATGTTCATGACCAGTAGGGAAACATATTTTGAACGTGTCCAAACATATCTTCAGTGTTTGCAAATATATCTTTAACTCTACCAAAGAGGTCTCCAGTGTGAACAAATAGCCTGTATTTTGCTGGATGAAGGGGCCCATCATCCACTCACCCAATATACGACTACTACATGGTGACTCTGCACTGAGGGACAAACGCAATGATTCTTGTAAGCCAGGGAATCACGTAATACGGTGAGAAGTAATTATATAAAGAGCCCATACGTGTTCCCTACGTGTCACCAAGTGAGTTGGCGGTGGGTTAGTGCCCTTCCAGTAAAACAACTAACGAAAAAGACAAACAAAATGCCTCGGACCGGACAGACTTATAGGTGATGATCAAGGACCGGAGAAGGGACACGATGAGGATGGCAACATGGAATGTGAGGAGTGCAAATGATGAGGAGAAAGACAGAGATTGTCCAGGTGTTTGAGAACGCAAAAGTGGGCGTCCGTGGATTCCCAAATGGCAGAGTGGAAGTATGGACTGGGTATATGTGCTGGAGTAGGTGAGAACGAGAGGGCAAAGAAAGGTGTATGTATTGTTGTGTGGAAGAGACGGAAGGGGAATATAAGAGAGTATGGTTCAGTTGATTCATGGATTGTGTCGGTAAGACTGGAATTAGGAATACAAGCGTGAGCGATTGTGTGTATATGAGCCGACGAAAGACCGTGCAAGCAGAATGAAAGAGGAGTTCTAGGCAAATGTTGAACCATGCATGGAAAAGACTGAAAGGATTGAGAGGGTGTTTTTGATTAGAGATGTGAATGGAAAATAGGGAATGTGATGGTGGGTGGAGTAGTTGGCGAATGAGGTGTGCCTGCATATACTGTATGGGTGGGAAGGGTAGTGCTCTGGTAGACGGTTGTGCAGTGAGGGGATTGGTGATAGCCCATACCCTCTTTAGGCACACAATGATCCACAGATATAAATTGAGACTTGTGAGATAGGTGGGTGGTGAGCTGGATAATCGGAAGGCAATGATTGGTTATGTGTGTGTGGATGAGACAATGAGAAGATATGCCTTGGATGCGAGAGAATACAGAGCTGTAGAATCTCTGACCACCACTTACTATAGTCGCGGCGCACGATTCTGAGGTTGTCATTATCGTACCCTGCCAACCTACCGTTCGAAAGAGCTTCCCATTTCGTATCATACTATACACGAATCATACTATTATGCACGAATATATTATACACGAATATTATTATACACGAACATACTATACGCGAATCACATGCATGCATCTCATATTATACACGAAATCGACGCACTTTTGAATGATAGGTTGCCAGGGCACGATAATAACAACCTCAGAATCGCGCGCCGCGACTAGAGCAGTGAGAGTCAAAGTGAAAAATGCGCTGGATGAATAGAAGGAGAAAAGTGCAGGAGGAAGCAGTCCATGCAAAGAGGGTAGAAAATATAGCAATGTGATATAAAAAAGACAGAATAAAAGAGAAAAGTGGAGAAGCGATTGGGTAGATATGATTTGGAGCAGATGGGGGAGGTGCAAGGTGCGTGCAAGGCATTCGCAGAAAAAAATCCGTGCAGCATTTAAGGAGGTGTGTGGGGTGAAGAGATAAAAAGGAATACAGTACAAGGAACAGCATGGTGGAATGAAAGGGTGAGACAAGCTGTGGTGCAGGAGAAGGAAACATATAGTGAGTGGATGGGAAGCAGATACACAGAGGAGTTAAGACAGTGAATTCAGAGTTATATGTAGAGAAGACGAGGGAGATGAAAAGACTGTTAAGAAAAATCTTATATATCTCTACAAAAAACAAGCTGTATTCAGGGGTAGACCAGCATAATTCTCTCGAAGACGTTAAAGAAACAGCTAACATCTATCTATGAAACCCATACCCAGAACATACTAGGTCATGCACACATCTCGCAAGAAAAAAAAATAAGAGTGAGCAGGAAAACCCAGTGCAAGCAGTTTATTGGCAATACCATGTTTGTTGCTTTATCGGTGGCAATACCATGTTTGTTGCTTTATCGGTGGCGGGGGAAAGGCAGCGTAGGTGTGAGGTCAAAATAATATACCTCTGCTCTCTCTCTCTCTCTCCACATGACGGAAGGCAGTGTCAGGATAGGGGTAATTAGATGCAGGGGAACAGGGGTATCTGTCTTATTCCACCACCTTATGTTTACAAGAGCAGGCAGAATATCTCATGTCCAAAGAAGCTTGGAGTTTACCCTGCATCACACACACACACACACACACACACACACATTTCTCTGTCTGTCTGTCTGTCTGTCTGTCTCTCTCTCTCTCTCTCTCTCTCTAGTTTAAGTGGACCAAAAAAAAAAAAAGTCATTTCTGCAACTAATGAGATGCATGGGTGGAAGGGCTGGCTATCACCGACCAAACTTAACTAGATTTACGATGTTGACTCAGGACACATTAAAGGCATTTTGTCTTGAGTATCATAAGAGCCCCATCTGCCTTCCCTCCTTCATTTCTTCCACCTCTGATCTTCCTCTCACTTCCTTACTCCTTTCCTTGCATCTCCCACTCTGTGTCTTATTTTCTCTGTTAACTATATCTCATTCCTCCCTTTCTTGTAGTTATTTTCCTTCTTTCCCTCTCACCCCTTTGTCTTTTTTCTCTTATCTCCATCTTGTTTATTCCCTTTTTATATCCACTTCGTTGCCTCCTTCTTCTCATCATACATCCTCCGTGTTTTCCTTTGTCTGAACTACTTTTACATTCTGTCTGTCTGTCTGTCTGTCTGTCTGTCTCTCTCTCTCTCTCTCTCTCTCTCTCTCTCTCTCTCTCTCTGTTTCTCTCTGTCTGTCTGTCTGTCTGTCTGTCTCTCTCTCTCTCTCTCTCTCTCTCTCTCTCTCAACATCTTTTCCTCCCGGGAGGGGGGTATATAGAGGGACCTAAAATAAAGGGAGAGACGAGGAGAAAAGGAGGAAGTGACGAAAAGAAAAGGAATAGGAAAAAGAGCGGAGAAAATGAGGGGCAAGTCAAAGAAGGATGGGTGGATAGAGAAAAGGGGTGGTGAATGGTGGGCAAAAATCCACAGCAAAGAGATAGAAGAATATAGGAAGAGAGAATCGGAGAGGTAAGATGAAAGAAAAGCGGACAAGTTAAACAGAAAAGGATGAGAAGTAAGGAGAGCGAGACACAAATAAGGAAGAGATGAACAGTGAGAGAGAGAGGTAAGAGGTAGAAAAGGAGATAAAGGAAGAAAAGAGTGAGTGGGGAGGGCAAGAAAGAAAGAAGAGAGTGGGAGGAGAAAGTGGGAAAACAGAGAGAGAGGAGAAAGAGAGAGAGAGAGGGGAAGAGAAAGTGAAGGGGGAGGGAGAGAAAAGGGAGAGATGGAGGAAGGGAGGGAGGTGACAGCTGAAGGGGTGAATGGCAGGGAAAAACAACATATGGGGCGAAGAGCAGACAGAAATATAAAGAGATGCGACAGCAGATTATGTGATAGGCCAACACTGTACTTAAATGTGTGTGGAATGATCATGTGATTTTGGACGGGCAAAGGGAAGTATGAGGAAAGATAAAGGGTGGTGGGAGGCTAACATCCAGTCCTTGATGGACCCCTAAGGAGCTTACAGTATAAGTAAAAATAATGATAAATGAAGGAAACAAGGAATGATAAGTGGGAAAGCATGAACAGGAAAATAGGAAGAGAGTAGGGAAATAATATATAAATGAAATACATACAAGAGTTCATTATTGGGTAAGATGGGAAAAAATGGGTAGCACACGAATAGACGTAGGAAACAAGGACTGTGTCACGAATCAAATTCGCAACATTTCCCTTTTGTGAGAAGCCACGAACTATTAGTGGAAAACTCACTGTGTATCGTTCAGTTAACCGCTCATTCGGACGGAAGCTTTGTCATATCAATTTTTCATTGTCATACGTGATCGTCTTTGTGTGAGACATTAGCGCTTCCGCTGAGTGATTTGTTTTGGGCGCGTTTCGCTCACTCGACCGTTAAAAAATGCGGCCTATCACTCCCATTTCTTTCTCACGAGTTTACTGAGTCAAGTGTTTGCTGTGACGGAGAGAGGTCCTGTGCTCCAGCAGTGTGAGAGGTCAGCTAGTACCCAAACTCCACTGAGTACAGTTTCTCCAAGCTCCCACCCCTTGGTGATACACAGCATTCATCGACCAGTATTTCCTTTTTGTATTTTCCTAGTCTTAAGAGTTCAGTTAAGGTGTCTTTCCTAGGCGTAAGGACTTAGCTATTGTGTGAGTGAGTGAGTACGATCTCTTTATTTGAATTCATTTGAAGTGTAACGTTAAATTTATTTTTGTAATCAATAAATTTAACAGTTCTTTTCCTTGAGCTTAATGTAATGTAAACTCTTGTTTCATTTCTCCACAATTAAGCTTATTTTCCATATAGCTTCTAGCTTGCATAAACGTTTGCTATTCATAACTGGTACTTAGGCCAGTCTTGTATTAAACTTAAAATCCGTTGTGCCTCCTAGGAGTTAAGCACCAGCAAGAACCTGATGCTATTAATAGTATTAGTTATTTATTGTCAGGGGTGAAGTAACTTTCTCCAGAGGCTAACAGTACTAAGAAACAGCAATTGAGTAATTAGTCTCTGCTGTGTGCTGTTGAGAAAGTTTATAAATTCTCGTTCTTAGAGAATCGTGCGAAGCAGGCCAGCGTAAAGTAATTGTTGCTTGATTTAGCAAGACAATCATTGTCCCTGCTCTGCAATATTATTGAATATTATTATCAATTAAATAATATTTAGCATTTATTATAAAAACCCCGTGTTATATTTAAAAACCCCGTGACAATTGGCGACCTCATTCCAGGATATTAGCTCCTAGCTCTAAAGCTATTCACGAGATAGTGCTCACTCGTTCATATTTAGGTATTTATAATTAAAGTTTATAGGCACAAGTTTACTGGTGTTTACCGTTAATTTAGCAAGTGAATTTTTGCTTTATCAATCCATAGAGTACTTAACTCTATTTAGTTTATTCTTGGTAACGCCAGACGATTTTATTCGCTCCTGGGAAGTCGCCGTACCCATTGTGTTTATTATTGAGTCTTCCCAGTCATTTGCATTTTTGCTCTAATCTTTGCCAGTTAACTAGATAAGACTGGTCACCACTAGCTTGTGTCTGTACTCTTTACTTGTGTTTATTAGTATTCGTTTGCGAAGCAGTCAGTACTCAGTTTCATTTGCTTAATAAGCTAGCGCCATGGCAGCCAGTGCTTATGTACAGGAAGCCAAAGATATGGGCCTCACAGACTGAGAGAAAATCCAGAGTTACGTTCTCTCACGGTTTAATTACGAGCAAGAACGTGAGAAAGATGCTCGTGAAGAGCGCAGAATTCAATGCGAATACGAGCGAGAACAACATGAACGTGAGCGAGAACAACGCGAATACGAGCGCGAACAACATGAACGTGAGCGAGAACAGCACGAACACGAGCTAGTACAAGAACGAGAACAGCACGAATACGAGCGTGAACAACGCGAGAGAGAACGAGAACACGAACGTGCCGAGTGAGAAGCACGCGAAAAACGAACTTGAAGTGCTGAAGCTCAAGCAAGATTCCTTGGCTTCAGACACATCAGGTGCAGTTAATCCAAGCTCCACTAGCGCTCTTCCTACACATGTCCTGGCGACCCCACGCATCAAGCTTCCTTCATACAAGGAAAGTGAGCGAATCGAGCCGTACATAGCTCGTTTTGAGGATATGGCAGACGTGTATCAACTGGATGAGGCAGCTAAGTGGATCCAATTTCTTAGTTTATTTGAGGGCCCTGCCCTCGATATTCTCCACAGAATTCGTGAGGACAATCTCACATATGGGATGATGAAAGATGCACTCATTAAGGCGTATGGTCTCACAGTAGACGACGCCAAAGTTCAGTTCATGCGAGCTCGTCTCCAAGACAACGAGACAGCTGTTCAGTTCCTCGATCGTCTCACTGCTTACTTAAATGAGGGGATAGAGAAAGATGAAACTCCTTCCACGCGTGAGGGGATAATTGACCTTGTGCTGCGTACACAGCTAGAGAGAGCGTGGCCTGCTGAGCTCATAGCACAGCTTAAGATCTGCCAGGTGAAAGATGCCAGCCAAATGGCAGAAAAGGCTGACGCATTCTTTACTGCATACGGGTATCAAACTCGTAAGCAAAACACCTGGAACAGGAAAGCTGATAAATCTGGGAAACCGTCTCAGACTGAACCCCAGCAACAAGGCCATTCTCAGAATAATGGCCAAGGTCCAAAACTGCAGTGGAAGGACCAGGGGCAAAACACTCAGAAACCTGAGTGGAAGAGGTACAACAAGTACCCTAACAAGCAGCAGTATCAGCGCGCAACCGACCATCGGGACAAACTTTTTCACCACCAGCTCAAAAGAGGCAGGAAGCGAACGCAGCCTTCATTCCTCAGCAGCAGCACGGTGGTCACGTCCTTACCAGTATGGGTACTCCCCCACAGTTCACTAGTCCCACAGTGACAGTGAATCCCCCTCCACAGATGGCCAATGTTCCATCTTCCCAATATAATTCTCAAGGCACAATGTTTGCCGCATCAATTCAGCAGCCTCATGAGTGGCTGGCTGCTTCCTCCACAGGCCCTCCCACAGGTGACAGTACCTTCCTTGTTCAGCCAGGGTTTGTGGGAGACATTCCTGTGAAGGTCCTGAGAGATAATGGTTCCTCAGGTTGCTCTGTCAAGCAGAGTCTAGTTCGGCCTGAGCAGTATACAGGTCGACAGATCCATGCAAACCTTATTGATGGATCAGTGAGATTGTTCCCTGAGGCATGTATCCAGGTGGCATCTCCATTTTATACTGGTACGACACTCGCAGTTGTCATGCCAGAACCTTTATTTGACCTCATCATCGGCAACATTTCCGGAGTCAAGGATAGTTGCACCGAACATGACGCTACTCAGACTTCGGCTGCTGCGGTAACACGAACCATGGTTGAGGCTCCAGACTGTGTCACCCCAGTGACCACTGAATCGCTGCAAGATCTGATGTGTAGTCAAATTGTTGTACAAGAACAACATTCTGACCCGACACTTGCTGCCGTGCGGAACAAACAAAAGGGTCAAGTGATTAAGTATTCACGGGGAGTTTGAGCCAAGTTCCTTCGCAAACAAGGACGGCTCTACCGTGAGTCGCGAACACCCGAGGGCGAGGTTCGACTGCAGTTTGTCGTTCCCGCCAAGTACCGCCTAGCAGTGTTACAATGGGGTCATTGTTCAGCCTCAGGAGGTCACATGGGCAAAAGGAAGACCCAGGGCCGTATCCGAGCTGACTTTTTCTGGCCAGGGATGGGACGAGACATAGATAGTTTTGTCCATTCCTGCAGTGTGTGTCAAAGTAACACCACTAATCAGGGACATGTCCTTCCTGTGCCGTTCGTAACCACACCTGTAATCTCTGAGCCAGTTGAGAGACAGGGTAGTGGTGAAGTGGGTGCAGACCTGACGTCTTGCCCATTGGCCCCACAGGACACATTATGTCCAGGGCTTGTACATACATATTATGTACCATAAGTTAAGGGGGAAGTTGAGAGGCGACACGAGGCTATGGAAGACCCGAGTTTGCACAAGGATTCTCAGCTCCCCGATACTAATATAAGTACTGTAGGTTAAGGGGGAAGTTCGAGAGAGAACTCCGCAGAGGCGACTCGAGGCTATGGAAGACCCGAGTTTGCACAAGGATTCTCAGCTCCCCGATACTAATATAAGTATTGTAGGTTAAGGGGGAAGTTCGAGAGAGAACTCCGCAGAGGCGACTCGAGGCTATGGAAGACCCGAGTCTGCACAAGGATTCTCAGCCGCCAATATTAATATAAGTACTGTAGGTTAAGGCACAGGTTGAGGACCCGTGTGCAGTTCGAGGCTATGGAAGACCCGAGTTTGCACAGGGATTCTCAACTTGCCGACATTAATCGTGTGCTATAATTAATGGCGACCTCGAATGTACGTCGTAGCACTGACTGCTAGGCAGAGAGAGTAATTGTAACATAATAAAATTTTTGTCTCATTGACATTTTTGATGCTCCACCTCAATTGATTTTGCAGGTACAGCAATGGGTGTAGCAGTTTTGCTATGTGGGCCAGGTGATCATCTGCCGCACGCTGCCGCCTCTTCTTCTCTGTCTTCGTCGTTGCCATGTTATTATTTACTATGTCATTTTACACGTAGGTACAGTTACACTACAACTGTCACACCTACACCATGTATTACATACACCACGCTACACAACAATTAGTTGTCAGTGTAAATGTAGCGAACTTTCGCTCAGTTTGACCTGAGTACAGGATTTCACCGTCGTCACGGAGTTTTTCCCTCAAGCTTGCTTCTATTAACGTAAATACGAGGTTTTTTCGCTCACTGGCGACTGCGACTTTCTCCTGTAGCAGGATAGCACACACACCACAGTGTGAATCTTGTGTGACTGAGTTAGGATGTGTACATATATATATATATCCACAAATTTTTTCCCATAAGGAAAAAATTTAATTTTGTAGGGGCGTAATGTCACGAATCAAATTAGCGACATTTCCCTTTTGTGAGAAGCCATGAACTATTAGTGGAAAACTCACTGTGTATCGTTCAGTTAACCGCTCATTCGGACGGAAGCTTTGTCAAATCAATTTTTCATTGTCATACGTGATCGTCTTTGTGTGAGACATTAGCGCTTCCGCTGAGTGATTTGTTTTGGGCGCGTTTCGCTCACTCGACCATTTAAAAATGCGGCCTATAGCTTCCATTTCTTTTTCACGAGTTTACTGAGTCAAGTGTTTGCTGTGACGGAGAGAGGTCCTGTGCTCCAGCAGTGTGAGAGGTCAGCTAGTACCCAAACTCCACTGAGTACAGTTTCTCCAAGCTCCCACCCCTTGGTGATACACAGCATTCATCGACCAGTATTTCCTTTTTGTATTTTCCTAGTCTTAAGAGTTCAGTTAAGGTGTCTTTCCTAGGCGTAAGGACTTAGCTCTTGTGTGAGTGAGTGAGTACGATCTCTTTATTTGAATTCATTTGAAGTGTAACGTTAAATTTATTTTTGTAATCAATAAATTTAACAGTTCTTTTCCTTGAGCTTAATGTAATGTAAACTCTTGTTTCATTTCTCCACAATTAAGCTTATTTTCCATATAGCTCCTAGCTTGCATAAACGTTTGCTATTCATAACTGGTACTTAGGCCAGTCTTGTATTAAACTTAAAATCCGTTGTGCCTCCTAGGAGTTAAGCACCAGCAAGAACCTGATGCTATTAATAGTATTAGTTATTTATTGTCAGGGGTGAAATAACTTTCTCCAGAGGCTAACAGTACTAAGAAACAGCAATTGAGTAATTAGTCTCTGCTGTGTACTGTTGAGAAAGTTTATAAATTCTCGTTCTTAGAGAATCGTGCGAAGCAGGCCAGCGTAAAGTAATCGTTGCTTGATTTAGCAAGACAATCATTGTCCCTGCTCTGCAATATTATTGAATATTATTATCAATTAAATAATATTTAGCATTTATTATAAAAACCCCGTGTTATTTTTAAAAACCCCGTGACAGACTGATAAATGCGGCAACCTGGGGTCGGGAAAGATGCACAGCTTAAACAAGTTGTATACATATTTGAATAAATGCAATGGTTGTTGTATGACATTTTGTAAGATGTGTATGTATAACAGACATACGCATATAATTGTCCAATGGTAATACTGCTAGGTTATTACATTACATATTGAGTTATCCCTTTAGTAATGTCTAATATTTCACCTAACTTGTATGATGATACTGGTAGTACAGAATTGTGGTATAATTGTATAAATTTACATAATATTGTAGTAACATTGTGGCAATACATAATTGTAACATTGTGAATTGTTACATAATTGTATTGTAATTGTTACATTGTAGTAACATTGTAGTAATACATAATTGTAACATTTTATGAATTGTTACATAATATTGTGGTAACGCATAATTGTGTTGGCCTTATAATTGTAGTTGCATTTTGTTAATGCAACTGTTACATAATTGTGTTGGCCTTATAACTGTAGTTAAAGTTACATAAAAGTTACATCTTTGTTAATGCAACTGTTACATAATTGTTACATATTGTTTGTCATTACATAATTGTAGGAAGTGGCGTAACAAGTGTAATATAATGAAATCGTTTGTCGTTACATAATTGTTACATATCGTTTGTAGTTACATAATTGTAATAATTGCAGTCCTGACATTGAATCCGGTCATGCTGCGGTCGATGATATGATGTGCCATGCCACTAGCTTGTGGAGACAACCGTTTGCTTTTTGTTTCACTTATAGAAAGAGTTTATGTGGTATTTTGGCATTTGTAGCAACACTTACGCTTATTTTCATTTGTTTGTTATGTGATCTTACTCTATTTCTTTCTTTCTTTCTTTCTTTTCTTTTTTTTTTTTTTTTTTGTATATATTGATTTTCTATAGTTTGTTTTTCTTCGTTTGTCTACGCTTTTTCTGTGTTGTTCATGGTTGCATAATTGCTGGTTAATTTCCTTGGGACCCTTTTTTAAGGTTTAGTTTATATTGCACAGTTATTACTGAAAATGATAATATATAGCCCCATATTTTATTGTATATAAAAAATATATATACACAATATACAGTATTAACTATATACGCTGACTTGTTCTTCACTTGTACCTATCGTGGGCAATATATGTGTCAGCACTGTGTGGAAATAATTTTCTTCACGATTGTGTTGAAGATGTTCATTCTTGCTAACGTCATTTGTGTTGGCCATTTTTTTTTTCTGGTTTTCCTTGTAACTTAATTTATCTGTTTCCACTAGGTAGTTTTAATTAATAAATGTTTAATACAGTTCTTTTAATCGCTCACTGAGTAACTGTGATGGTATATTTTCTTTATTACTTTGTAGATGTAATAATGTATAGCTGTATGTATGCAACACGTATTTTATGTAGGTATAAATGGTAACACTCATTGGTAGTAAATAAATGTTATAATAAATGAATGAATATATACAGTGTAGAATATTTATTGTTGGTGCAAGTATTTAATGATTGAATTATGAAGATAACTGAAGTAGGTATATGTATTTAAGTTGTAATTATACAGCACGTTTTATATGTTTGTGCAGAAGTTTTTTGTCTATCACTGTGTATTGTATACATGAAGTAACTATGTAACTCACTAATTTTTACCGTGGTGGAAATGGTGTGAGTGGTGTTGCACGTGGTGATAGCGTTGTTCTTCACGGGTTGATTGACGTGTTGTGGGGTGTCAGACACATGGCTTGGCGTCGTCTCAGCACACGTATGGTGATGTCGACTTCCCACACTGGTAGCTGTGGTGAGTGAATGAGTAGTGATGAGTAACTTCAGTGAAGATAAGTGAGTAAGATGAACTGTGAATATGGACTTGGTATTTGCTTCGTCGTCTTGACCTCTTCACTCCTGCATCAGCGGTGGAGGTTGGGTGGATGTAGCAGAGAGAAAGGAGGGTGAGGTCTGGTGGTTGTGAGTTGTGAATCGTATCTCATTCTTCGTTTGTTTGTTTTCTTTTTTCTTTCTTGATGTATTCTCGGTCCTTTTTTTCTTGTGATTTACTCGTTGTGGGATGAAGACTGCCGTTACTTGTAGGAGCGTGTAGAAGATTATGCAGACGCATCGTAGAGTAGTTATTTGTACTGTAGTTGATCGTAGATTGTTGTAGTTCGTTGGTTCGTCGTAGATATTACAAGACTGTTTGTATCAGTACTTTGTTAAACTACTGGCAAGGCGTCCTGTGACCTCTTCACCTCTACATCAGCATGATGATCGGGGAGACGGAGGGGGCTGGTTGGAGAGAATACTGTCAGGGTCTGGTTGTGAGTTGTTGGTTGTGAGAGGTATTTTTTGTATTCAATCTTGATATTTTGTAGGAATTCACTGTAGATTCGTAGACGAGGTTCATACGTTCGCTGCTGCCATATCTCACAATAACTTTGTATATTCTTGTAGTGGAGTTTTGTAGATCAGATATATATATATATATATATATATATATATATATATATATATATATATATATATATATTAGACTTGTGGACGAGCGGTTGTTATACGTGAGTAGTTTGTAAGTAGATAATCTTCGTTCCCATTTGTCATGCAATGACAGGAGAGGTAAAGAATAGTATGGGACTATTTTTATTTGTCTTGGAAATATTAACAAAGTCTCTCACACACGAGTGAAGTATAAGTAGAGACCCGCGAGCTACCTCCCTGTCTCGCTCTCCCTCTCTCTCTTCCCTCTCGCCCATGTTGCTAGGCTCGTTCTCCCTACTACTTGCCGGTTCTATGGCCTGTCTCCTTCCGAGCTCAGCTTCCTAAATTCTGGTGAAGCAGGGGTCGTGTCACGTGTGTTACACTGTGGTTGGAAAGTTCCAGAAACCTGTGTGTGAGTATGTGTGTATGTGTGTGTATGGTCACTAGGCTTTGTTCGTATGCTATCTCGCTGACTCACTACCTATATCATCCCCTGACTTGCTACTTCCTGTGTATGGTCAACATTTCCTCAGTTAACTTGCAAGATCATTTCCCTTTCCCAGGCTTGCTTGGAGCTCTGTCTATTTATCTATTTATCTATCTATCTATTATGATTTGTAATTATGATATGGATTCCTGACAAAAGAAAGCAAAAAAAAAAAAAAAAGAAAGGTAACTGCACACAAACACCTTGTTTAGCAGCGGAGGAATGTGTTTGTAGCGCCACTCTCTCTCTCTCTCTCTCTCTCTCTCTCTCTCTCTCTCTCCATTCTAAATTGGAAACCTAGTTGGTACCTGGCAGTGCAATTGCCATCTTCATCATCATCATCATCGTCATCACGGAGCTACCTTAGCAACTGAATATGAGAGTGTACAGTAATGGAATAATGCATTCCTTCCATCTGGCCAAAGCGCTCCAAAGTATCAATATACATAATTATTTGTCTATGTATTTATTCTTACTTTGCTTCCTAAGATATTAACCTACACGGAGCAGTCCTGAGTCAAAGGGCTATAGTAATGTCCATTAATTTTCTGGAACTGTGATTAATGGGTAAATCCCACTACCGAATAGGAAAAAAACAAAAAAAACATACAGTAATACAAAACACTGTCATCATAATTTCTTCGAATAATACAAAATGCAGTAATGCACAGACGTGGTAAAAACCACATTTTCCTTTGACTTCTAAAGCGACTGCTTTCTACATTCACTCTACTAAATGTTCCCACATAAATCTCGGCTGTTCATTTAACTATTTATCTGGCTCTATAGCCACCACACATACTTTCTATTGCTTATTTTTCCAGTTACGACCTAAATCCACAGTGCTCTTCCAGCTTTTTCTTTTCCCTAATTCTCGGCCTCCCACTCCTTATTCTGTCCTTGTAGGTACACAGTCTACTTTAGTCTCCACTTTGGTTTGGTCGTCCTTTCCTTAGTCTCCCATCATCATCAGTATCATCAGCTCTTTTTACTTCTTCTTTATTGGCGTTCCTTTCTTTTCTTTCATTTTACCTTTCGAACTCTTCTCGTCTTCCTTTTCTTCTTCCATTTTGTTAGTTTGTCGACACGATCCATCACTTTCTCTTTATCATAACGGGAATCATTTTCTTCTTTTGAACTTTTAACAGCAAAAATGTGAAAGCTTTGATTGTTAGTGAGTAGAAGTGTCGCAAATTCTGGATCTTTATACCAATGTACAGAGTGCAGGAGATGTGAAAAACTTTAGGAGGTTATTCTTTAGCTAATGTAGAGTACTAAGTGCTGTATTAACATGGGCACAAATCTCAACTGTTATGAGGTGCAGTTTCATTTGACCTTGTCAGTGAAAATAATCTCTCTCATGATTCACTAACTAGGTCGTCAACAATAGTTCCGTAACGCCAGAGAGCTGGACACACGTTAATCATTTTTTTTTTTTTTACTCAGTATTAGCCAAAGAGTAACCTGAAGTTTTTCAAATATCTCTCGGAACACCCTTTATGTGTTTTTTATTAGTTTATCAATATTTCTGTGCCCGTCTGTTAAATTATGAATACCTCTATATGTCTCCTTCCTTCCTTATTATCTTTGTTTTCCTTCTGGCTTTAATACTAACCTCTCTTCTTCCAAAATAACCTCACAGTGATTCTTGTCCTACTTGAAAGGACCTCTAATCCCATGAGACACCATCCTTCTTCGCGATCTTATTTAATACACCCACCTTCTTCTTCATCTTCCTCTCCTTCCAACAATCTCACTCCCATGGACTCTCTTAGTCATGTGTTTTTAGCCTCATTAAGGGGAATTCTTTACTGCATGCCACATACAAGTAGCTACACAATAACATACAGGGTTTGTGAACGCTCTCTCTGCAGTACAAGATGGATGGGGTAACAGTGTGTGTTGTGGTAGTGTGAAGAGTAATATTATGATAATGTGTGATGATAATGTGTTGTGTGCGAAGTGTGTGTGAAGTTTGTGAAGTACAAGGTGTGTGTAGCTGTAGCGCGCGCGCGTGCGTACGTGCATGCGTGTGTGTGTGTGTGTGTGTGTGTGTGTGTGTGTGTGTGTGTGTGTGTGTACACGCGCGCTTATGCTATGGTGTAACAGTGCGGAGTGTGGCAGTTTAAGGTACCGCAGTGAGTGTGGTGCGGTGTGGCAGTGTACGTGGCATTGTGAGGAATGGCAGTGTGTAACAGCCAAGGTGTGTGTAGTGTGGTAGTGTGAGTTGAGACAATATAACGTTTGGATTTGAGGTGTCTCGCAGTATGAGATGTGGCAGTTTATAATGTAGCAGTGTGTGTGTGTGTGTGTGTGTGTATGTGTTTGCATGTGTGTGTGTGTGTGTGTGTGTGTGTGTGTGTGTGTGTGTGTGTGTGTGTGTGTGTGTGTGTGTGTGTGTGTGTGTGTGTGTGTGTGTGTGTGGCAGTGTGTGTGGCAGTGTGATGTATTGCAGTGTGAGATATGACAGTACATGGTGATGTTGCTGTGAGGTGTGTGTAAGCGCGAAATAAGACAGCGTTAAGTTTGTGGGAAATGTGTCTAGCAGAGTGAAGTGTGTGTTACATGTAAAAGAGCTGCCGTAGCAAGTTCTGCATAGCAACTATCTTAATCCCCGGTTCAAAGCCAACACAGTAGGTTCCCAGAAGACTCCCAGGTAGGACCATCTCTCAGCAACTCCTTAAAATCTCATATAAATTATACTCTTTTCAAAACTCCACCCGCAAAATTTAAACAGAAAAAGCTACGCCTGATATTCCTGAAATACGTCAACCACATTTACATGAGACCTTGACTGGATAATGCGCTTACATTTTATTATCTGCGAGGTGTGTTACAGTATTATGCCATTTGGTCATCATTATATCTATTTAGTTTATTGACAATATATGCAGTATATTCATTTTATTCTGGAGTTTGCAAGAAATCATGCTCTTAGCTACCTAATTTATAATAGTGGGAAATGGGTTGATGGTGATGATGATGATGTTGGTGTGGAGGAGGAGGAGGAGGAGCAGAAGCAGGAGGAGGAGGAAAAAGATGAAGCAAGTGGAGGATAATGATGATCATGATGATGACCCACCACTGTTTCGACCAGTCTCACTACCACTCGCTGATATATTTGCATTCTTTCCGTTTCTGTTTCTTTCATCCTGGGGACCTTTTTTTTTTTTTTTTTTTTTTTTTTTATTATGCAGTTTTCAGTGTTTAATCATTGTTATATTTTCATAGGCAACTGCGTACAATAATATGGGTCAACTTTTTAATCGAGCAAATATGAAACTCCTCCATTAAATAGTGAACAGTTTGTTGTATCATGACATCAGTGGGTATCAAAAGCCATCTTTCATTGCCTGATTATTTTCCGTAATGAAGGTAATCGGTATTTACGTCAGATGCAGAGGAAATGGTGAGGCAGGACCTTGGAGGCATATTTATCTCCATCATCCTGGGTGAACTCTGCACCTCATGAATACCCTAAGTATTAGTCTGCTTTATCTGACTTTTTATTTACCTATCTATATATCCTTCATCCCTCTCTTTATCTATCTATCTATAGATCTATGTTTATTGATCTGACTGTCTGTCTAATTATGAATCTATCCATCTCTCATCTGTCTCGCTATCTACCTTTGTATTTATCTGATTGTCTGTCTCTCATATGTATCTATCAATCTTTCATCTACGTGCATATCTCTCTACCTATCTATCAACATCTATCTATCAATATTTGCTCCCAATGCATTTATTTAGTTAAAGGAGAGAAATCAGACCGAAAATAGTTGAAATGGACTGCATCTTAATTAGTGGTTTCGCCAGAGATGCCAAAATCAACGAAGAGAAGTAAGAATAAGCAAAAACAAAGTGTCATCGGAGTGAAGGGGTTAATAGCTATCATTTCCTTTACCGCTCATCTCACCGGGAATTATTTCACGTACTCGTTTTTACCGACACGATTTCGCAGTAATTGTTTTGCCGGATCTCCTCCTCCTCCTTTTTCTATTTCATTACGTTTATGTGGACAATATTTACTCACACTTGGAAATGTTTGCTTATTACGAGGTACAAAAGTTTCGGCCAGAATCGTACCCTCTGCAGATTGTTGTTTTTATTGTCCCTGACCTATTTGATCATCAACCATGTGGAGTACAAGCCGAAAATATCATTCTCCAACAATCAATCGTCCTCGCTTTCAAGGGATAGAGAGGAGCTGAGGGACGTTTGCATAACCGGACAGCGGAGCCTCCAAGTGATATCAGTCCCAACACGTGAAGGTGACCCTCTCAAGCACCCCTTCTACAGGTAAGTTACTTTTCCAAATATGACCATAATTATTCCATTTGAACGATTCATGACACTGTGATAGCATGGTATATTTATTTCCGTCTATTCCTTTTACCTATTGTGCTGGACAGGATGCCTTCACGCAGTGGCATCGATATATCCGGGCGACTCAACTGCCTTGTACAAACGTGATTCAACTACTTCACATCATCATCATCCGGACCTCCTTTCCCACCCTATGGCAGGGTGAGGAGTAGCAACGTCCAGACAGCCCAAGTTTGCCCAGTCCAATAGGCCACGCTTCCATTCATTCGTCATTCAAGCCTCCGAAATCCTGGCTCTGTCTGCTACGCCAAAAAACTTTCACCACATTCTGTAGCTTCACATAAACGTATCCAGTACAATCAATCTGAACGCTGTCACTTTAAAAAGGGATGCCAAATCCCTGATCACGAACTTCTTCTCACAACATTCATCCTGTCAGCTCGATCTCTTGTCAGTCCCCTTGTCTCACCGACTTCCATACCTCTCTTGCTCACACAGTCCTCCACCACATCCCTCCACCCTCTCCTTGGCCTACCTCGCCTCCTTCCTCCTTCAAATTCTCTCAGATATACCCTTTTCACCACTCTATTGTTATCCATTCTGTCCACATGACCTTACCATTTCAATACACTCTCTTCGATTCAGGTGTCCATAGACTTCCTCACCCCGAACCTTTCACGAATCACATTATTTAGTATCCTGTATACTCTCTGAACTCCACTTATTTTCCTCAGCAGTCCCATCTTCACTGCTCTAACTCTTGACTTTTCATTTTCATGCCACACGATAGTCTCACACCCGTATGTTAAAGATGGCACTAACACTTCACGTAAGCCTAGCGCAGTTGCAACACTCAAGCCTCTGTTTCTTATCAAGACCTTCATAGCACCAGCTACTTTCATTCCTTGTGTCACTCTACTTTCCACTTCTTTTGCACATTTTCCTCTCTTTTCTATCACAGTACCCATGTATTTGAACTCTTTCATCAATTCCAGTCTCTCTCCATTCATTGTTACATCCCACTGGGAGTCACCGTCTCTCTCGATTACCATCACTTTACTCTTTCTTACATTAACTCGCAGGGCACGATGCTCACAGACATCAGCAAAACTCTGCACTAGTCTACCAAGTTCTTGTCCGGTATTTGCAAGTTGCACTGCATCATCAGCATACAACAATTTTGAGATATTCCATCCATCACCATTCATTACCAACACCATCGCTCTCTCCATTACTCGTGTTTTTACTTCTCTCATCACACCATCATAAATATATTTAACAACCACGGGGACATCACACAACCTTGTCGCACGCCCACACTGATCGTGAACCATTCATTTAGATAACTAATTACCCTTACACATGCCTCACTACCATCATTAAAAACTCTTGACGGCACCTAGCAACTTACCATCTACACCGTACACCACACACTCGCTCCAGAAAGTATCGGTGCACTGTGGGTCCGATGCCATCCGGAGTGATTCGACCATGCTGCAGTGACAGCCCGTTAATACATGTATATATTATAACATTTACGGCCATTCCCTAATCATTATGAAGGACACAAGAGGTATCTGATTATTATAGCAATCATCTATCGTCTGGGATGCCTGCGTGTGGGAGGCCAAAACCGTAATTTCTTGTTTCCATTGTTCCGTTTGTTATATTATTTAACACATATTTTGCACCGATACTTTCTGGTGCGAGTGTACATGCGCACTTCACTGTCTCCGAAAAAAGCAGGATGAACTGAAGTAGGGAGCGACTTAAACATGAAGACCACTGGTTTTCCGTTTCAAATGCGTATACAGCCACAACACCAACCTATAGTCTTTGGGTTCCTCTTAGTAACCCATCCACTACAGTGACGAATATTTACCAGTTCCGATAGTGAAGATGGTAGTGTTTTTATTTTTTATTTGTATGTGTGTGTGTGTGTGTGTGTGTGTGTGTGTGTGTGTGTGTGTGTGTGTGTGTGTGTGTGTGTGTGTGCACAATAACTTCTCACCGTTCAAGATATCATCACAAAATTTTACAGGTGTGTAGTAGGGAAAGAAATCGATCACGAGTTCGAAATTGGTGAAAGTAGATCAAAGTCTGTGTGTCTGTTACCACGATAACTTCGCAACCGCTCAAGATCTATCTATCTATATACCTAGGCTGCTTCCCCCAAGGAAAGGGAGGTAGCCGAGACAGGATGACTCACTCTCCATTTACTCATCCATTCAAACACATTCATTCGCATCTTAGCCCCAAAGGGGAGAACGGACAGATCCTCACCGCACCACACCGCACAAGGGTCAACTGGGCAATGCAATCAGTGACCGCTCAAGATATCATCACAAAATTTTTCAAGGTGTGTAGTAGAGATGAAAATCTCTTGCAAGTTCGAAACTGGTGAAAGTTGGTCAAAGTCAAGATAATTTTCCGAGCCGTGCTAGATATGTATCGGCTCGCGGCAGGTGCAATTTCCCCCTTGAGGAGCCTCTAGTTATTGTTATTATCATTATTATTATTTTTTATCATTATTATTATTTTTTATCATTATTATTTTTTACTGTTATTATCATTATTATTTTTTACCTTGATGGACTCTGAAAGAACAATAATGGCCCCCAGTCCCGTGCAGCCCTTAAATGGGCAGGGGGTGCTAAGAATCTCACGGTTGCCTCAGTTACAATCTAATTCCTTTGTCAATGCAAAAAATACAATTAAAATTGGTAACTGGAATGTGAGAACGCTAAATCATGACGGTAAAATCGATGAGTTAGTGAAGGTTTTTCAAAATTACGGACTTGATATTTGTGCTCTGACAGAAACTAGATTAACTGGAGTCGATAAGTTGGATTTGGAGGATGGTATACGTTTATTGATATCTGGCCGACAGGACGGAATGCATTATCAGGGAGTAGGATTGTTGCTGGGTTGTAAAGCAAATAAGGCTTTATGTGAGTGGGATCCTATAGATGAGCGATTGCTATACGCACGGTTTAAATCAAATCATGGCAACATCAGTCTGTTTGTGTGTTATGCACCTACTAATGATGCAATCGATGAAAGGAAAGACACATTTTATGAAAAGTTGCAAGAAGGAGTAGGAAGGGTACCTAGACATGATGTTTTGATCTGCGTTGGAGACTTTAATGCAGTAATGGGCTGTTCAAATGAGGGATTTGAGGCATGTATGGGTAAGATGGGAGTTGGTAGTAGGATGAGTGAAAACGGAGTGAGGTTTGGAAGCTTCTGTCTAGCAAATGACTTAGTCATCGGGGGCACACTCTTTCAGCATTGCAATATACACAAGACAACTTGGGTGTCGCCGTGTGGAAAATATAAAAATCAGATTGATCACATCGCTATCAGTAGGAGGCATAGAAGTTCTCTGCTAGATGTTCATGTTAAACGGGGAGCGGATATTGGTAGTGACCATCAACTCAGCATTGCAAAAATAAGGTTTAAACTTAAAAATCAGAAGAAGGAAAAATCTGGTGTTGGTAGATACGATATTGTTAAGCTTAGAAGAGAAGGAGAAGAAAAGGAGGAATTCAGATTAGAATGCAGAAATAGGTTTTTGGTGTTGGAAACGTTGGAAGAGGGGGAGAGAAGTGTAGATGAGATGTGAGAGGATGTGAACAAAGTTTTGCATGAGACTGCTGAATGTACGATTGGAAGGAGACATAGATTCAGGAGAAAGAAATGGATATCAGAGGAAACGTGGGATATGATAAAAAAGAGAGGTGAGGCTAAAATGAGGAGTGAGATGCAATGCGTTGATGAACGAGAGATTGAATTAGCAAGAGCTGCGTACTGGAGTTTGAATTCAGAAGTAAGAAGGTTAGCTAGGAGAGATAAAAGAAGATGTGTGGATGAAAAGGTTGCAGAGACTGAAATCCTAATAAACAAAAATGATGGACAGAGTCAAAAAATAGCATATGAATCGATTAGAGAACTGAGTGGTAATGCAGGTAAACGCAAGGAAATACCAATTAGAGACAGGGAAGGAAATTTATTGACCAAAGATGGAGATATTAAAAATAGATGGAAAGAGCATTTTGAGACAGTTCTTAATAGACCAATACCACCAGAAGAGGATATACCGTCTGCTCAGGAAGATTTAAATATAGAAACAGGAGAGTTGAGGCTTGCAGAAGTGGAGAAAGCAGTAAAACAGTTAAAGAATAATAAGGCACCAGGAGAGGATGGTTTATTTCCGGAAATGTTTAAAGTGGAGGGGATAGATTAATAATGATCTTGACCAAGCTATTCAATAAGATATGGGTGACGGGGTTACTACCATCAGTTTGGAAGAATGGTGTAATTGTTAAAGTTCCGAAGAAGGGAGACCTGAGTGAATGTGGTAATTGGAGGGGAATCTCTTTGTCACCGATAGCTTTGAAAGTTTTCAGTAGAGTGTTGTTAAATAGGTTGGAGCCGGTGGTTGAGGGTATTCTGAGGGATGAACAGGCTGGTTTTAGAAAGGGACGTGGTTGCAATGATCAGATCTTTATAGTTAGGCATTTGATGCAGCAAGTTAATGAAATGAGAGTACCGTTAAGTCTTTGTTTTGTTGATTTTGAAAAGGCTTTTGATAGTGTTTCGAGAGAGACTATGGGGAAGATCATGAGACATTATGGAATACCAGAGGAGTTTGTGAGGGTCATTATGAACATGCATGAGGACACATTTTGTAAAGTGATGGTTGATGGTTGTCTGAGTGATTCGTTTGAAGTCAAGTCCGGAGTAATTCAAGGTGGTGTTCTATCGCCTTTACTATTTATATTGGTCATTGATTACATTATGAAACGTGTTGGAACAGAAACCGGTGCAGGTATACTTTGGGGAGAGAACAGGAAACTTTTGGATTTAGATTATGCAAAATGATATAGTTTTGATTTGTGATGGGCCAGAAGAGATGCAGAGAGTGTTGGACTGTTTGGTGAGTGAAGGTCGCAAGGTGGGTTTGGTTATTAATTGTGGAAAAACTGAAATAATCAATATGAATATGGAAAATGCGCAGGAATGTGTAATTGGAGGTATGGTTGTAAAGCAAGTTGATAGGTTTAAATATTTAGGTACTTATTTAGCCAAGGATGGTTCTTTGAACTTTGAATTCGAGGAAAGGTTAAAGAAGGCTAATCAGGCAATGGGAATGCTTAAAAATATTTGGAATAATAACAATTTCTCTGTGCATACAAAAATCAAACTTTATAAGGTAATGGTTAGGAGTATCTTAATTTATGGACACGAGTCTTGGTACAGCACAGTGACTATGGAAAATAAATTCTTGGTGTTTGAAAATAAAGCACTTAGAAGAATATTAGGAGTTAAGTGGTGGGAAAGGATACCAAATAGTAGAATTAGAGAAATAACGGGAGTGCAGCCGATCGATGAATATGTTAGATTCTCACGATGGAAGTGGCTAGGACATGTGTATAGGAGACAGGGAATAGTACGAGGTACACCAGGGTGGGTGGCACCTGGTAGGAGAGGTAGAGGAAGGCCAAAAGAGACGTGGGTGAGGACAATGAGACGGGAAGCTGGAGATGAGTGTTGGGGAGATCTTGAGGAGTTAGCACAAGATAGGATGTGGTGGTGTGAGTTCATCGAGGCCCTATGCATCCCCGAGGGTGCCACAGGAAATGATTGATTGATTGATTGACTGTCATTATTATTATTATTGCTGTTATTGTTTTTGTTGTTGCTTTTCTTCTTTTTTCTATTTGTAGTTATTTTTTCACCAACCTAAGCTGATGAGAATACAGTTTTCAGTAATGTCAACACCTTTTCACTACTTTTGCTTAACATCTTACCTGAGGCCATTCCACGTGTCTGCTCCAGCCCCTCAGGATTTGGCAACAGTTAATGGCTGGTTTGCTTGTAAGATTGGTGGTAATTGACGCTCTGACGCCCTGCAGTGATGCTGGGAGGTCACGGGTCACGGCTGCCTCGTTCAACTCGCCTCATCTCACCTCACCTAACCTCATCTTACCTCACCTCACCTTTCCTCATTTAATTTTATCTCGCTTCATTTCACCTCGTCTCGTACCACCGCACCTCACCTAACATTACCTCACCTCGTCTCATCTCATTTCATTTTAACTCCCCTCGTCTCCGCCTCACCTCACCTCATCTCACTTGATCTTACCTTGACTCGTCCAACCTTACCTCCCCTCATTACCTCACCCCACCTCATTTCATATGTGTCCGGGTTAGCTGGCCGGGATATGTAGGTTAACCACATCATACCGCATTTAATGTATACAGGTAATTTTTAGGTGATTGTCGATTTTATAACAGGAGAATTAGGGTTACACACACTTGCAGTTTCATCCAAAAATGAGTTGCATTTTCCACTTCCCGTTTATTAATGAGCTTCGACTATTAACAAATTTGTGCTTTTTTTTTTTTTATTGCTACTTGTTGATCAGCCTCTATCTATAAGGTCTTCATGGCATTATTTTTACCTTCTTTTTTTTTTTCTTTCTTTCTTTAGTAGGCTCTGTGAAGACTTGAAAATTAAGCAAATATGCACTGTAGATGTGCTTGGCAGTGAAATATATTTGTATAAATTATTTGCAATATTCTTCAGCTGAGCTAAAAAGGGTTGGAGGTCTTCGTCATGGTAGAAAAAATACGTTATAATGCTAATAATCACAGCTTTTACAATGGTGTGGTTCTGTACAAGTTGTTTCAAGTGTGAGTACCTATTGTGTTTTGCTTAGAAATAAATGAAACGGAAGGTGAATGAAGAATGGTTTCATTCAACATGGGAAAACTTTATTGCATTATTTTCATATACTGAAACAGAGGAAACCATCTGACTTATCACATGATGTGAATGGATGATGGGCGTCCACTAAAACGTTTCCTATAATGTCCAATATATGATCTCTTTAATTTGCTTCGTATTTTTCCCCATCCCCTCACCTCAGCCTTGAGCCAGGGCGTGTTGTAACTATAATGTGTCTGTCGCTGAAGAATTATAGCTTCTTCTCGCCTAAAATAGTTCGATAGTTTTCCCGGTACACGTCCGTCTGATGCTACAAAGATGGTCATTAAGCCTGGATAAGGGTAATGGATGCTGCCCTCACCCTAATTTTTAGCACCTAAATATCACATCAGTGGGTGTAACGATGGCAGTTACGTAAGCGCTGTGGTGTAGAACGGTGACCGTCTAATTAATCGCTATCTGTCCTTATAAGTTAAATTGCTTCCAAAATGGGAAAACGCATATATTATCACTTGCACTTTCAAAATTAAGTAAATTCTAAAATAAGCTGCATATAAAATGACTTGCACTTTCCCATCACTTATTTCTACGCTTCAGTTCATTTATCTATCCACCTTTCATAAA
This sequence comes from Coenobita brevimanus, assembly GCF_032717465.1. NCBI lineage: Eukaryota > Metazoa > Arthropoda > Malacostraca > Decapoda > Coenobitidae > Coenobita > Coenobita brevimanus. Next base: position 22,024,733 of record NC_136966.1, read on the forward strand.
GATTTCTTAGACTTCCCTACTCAGTAATGACCTCTCTTCCTTTCTTTCCTCTTCCTTTCACTCTCAACCCGGTTCTTTATCTTTCTTCCCAATCCTTTCAGATCCCCCAGATGAGTAGCATCATGACACTTGGAGCTTGGTTTTCATTTAAATATATCCATCTTTCGCCTGACACTGCATCTCGTGAAGTGCGACTTATAGGCATGTCATTCTCCATTCATTAACAACGTTCCGCTTTAAAGTATACCCCGTTCCTCATACTCGTAAATTCACAATCTCGTACCTTTTTCCTCATTTATCTATTCATCTTTACTCAACGTTGCATCCCGCGAGGGGTAGCCTGCAGCCATTTCTTTCTCTTTCCACTGGCAACCCTACGCTTCAAATTATGCTTCCTTCCTACATCACATATTCACAAACTCGTACCTTCATTACCTGTCAGTCCTTTGCCTGGCGTGACATCCTATGAAGGGTGGCCTGCAGGCGTTTCTGTTCCTACCCATTAACGAACCATTCTCACTCGTGGGCGTATACTGGTTGGCACAGAAGACTTGGTAGCTCCTCTTCTTTACTTATCCCCGTCCCGGAGGAGCTCGGGGACGGGTAATGTTTTCACTCGGTTTGTCTGTTTGTTTGTTTGTCTGTTCGTCTGTCTGTCTGTTTGTCTGCCTGTGTGTAGATATCCTGCTGTGTTTATACGTCGGCACTAAAATGACTGCCGGGGATGGGTTTGCTGTGCATTGGCACCGCTCCTTGTTGTTCTCTAGATTAAAGGTGCAAGTACAAAATATTTGATGTCGATTCGATTTTTTTTTTTTTTACTTTATCAAACTAGAAGTTTTAGTAACCAGGTGAAAACGAGTAAATATTTATTCCTTCAGTAGAGGCCGTTGTTTTAATTACGTTCTAACTGTTACCGGATGATTTCGTACGTCTTAGGAGGAGTTCCATTATATTAAGTGGTTCATGATAGTTTTGTATATTTCCTACAGTTCGAATAGTCTATTCTCAAATGAAATTGTTTGAAGATATAGCAAAACAAAAACATTAAAAATAAATGAGGTTTTTACAGAAATACATTTTCCTTATGACACTCTAAATGAAGGGTAGAGATGAAAGAATTTGCGACTATATTACATTTTATACATAAAGTATCCAACCCAGTTATTATAATACATATACATAAAGCAGTTAATTTCAAACTCTTCCTTACGCTTACTTTAAAAATCACATTCATAGTTTAGCATCAGGTTGTACTAAAGTATACCTCTATAAGACTGAAATAAGGAGCCTCAGAAATTAATCCTGTACTTAAAATCTTACGGTTCATACGTAAAGCACACACACACACACACACACACACACACACACACACACACACACACACACACACACACACACACACACACAGAGCCCGGTTGCAAAATACCTCCATTAATCAATCCATGTATCGACAGGAAGATTATTTCTACTAACCCTCCCCCGTCTGCCTCCTTATTTGCACATCTGACAGCCGATCCTATTGTTTCTTCTCTTTGTGCTGCTATTTGCCTTCTTATCCTCACATCTGGGCCTTTGTATCCAGCCGTCGCAATCACTCTCTTTATGATTGGTGGTCAATAATTCTCGAATTTTATATTGTTTATTTTTTTTTTACTGGTTCAGAAGAGTGACGACTTTAATACTGATTTTAGCTATCGCCGACTCCATCTTCAAGTGAGAAACAGGACTTGCATGATAATGATGATACCGGACGACTTTATTCAGTTTATGATTACCTCTAGTAGTGAAGGCACATGTGCAAGTAACTATCTAACCCTTCAAGTCCAAAGATTCTCTCGAAAGCTAAAGATAAGCGTCTGGATATAGCAAAAATAAACTTCAAACTATTCTTAAACATGTGTTCTCATTTGACTTATTCCAGGACTGCCCCTCCTCGGTGTCTGTCTCACACCACCAAGAAAACCTCTAATAAGGAGAGATGGCACAACTTCCGCCCTTGTAAACACTTATTATTGCTGTGATCTGTACATCTGGTTTGCACATGCCTCACTTTACCCTTATTACCATAACGAGGTTCAGAATTTCATCCTTATGCGACTTATTTCAAGTACCCCAACGGTAGTAAAAGATAATACTACAGTTCTAAGTCACTTCCATAGCACAGGTTCGTGTCTAGCATCATATACCAGTGTTAATCTGGTAGAGATGACAAACGTAGGCCCAAGATAGAGTAAAATAGTACAGGACATCAATGCACTTCAAACCAGCCACATGCAGATTGTTACGCATATTGTGCCTCAGGCCTGGAATGTCTTGTGTGTTGTGGAGACAGCTCATTGTGCTGCTGTGAGTAGCGGAGATATTTTGGATGCCTTCTGTCATTAATCATACATGAAATTAGTGGAAATTCCCTGTACTATTGTTTGCAGATGATACTGTGTTAAGTGAAGACGAAGGGGAGCTGCAAGGCTTGGTGGATGAGTTTGGGAGTGTGAAAGAAACGAAATCTAAAGGTGAATGTAGGGATGAGTAAAGTTATGGTCTTCGAGAGAGATGAAGTCAGTGAATGTACAGTGAGGATGGATGATGAGGAAATGGAAAATGTGAGTGCGATAAAGTACTTCGGTAGTGCGATGTGTAGGAATGGAAGTTTAGAGGGTGAAGTGCTTGAAAGGGTACAACAAGGAAGAAAGGTTGCTGGTTCTTTGAAAACAGTGATTAGAAACAGGGAAGTGAGCATGGAAGTGAAAAAGCTACTGCATGAGAGTATTGTGATACTAACTCTAACGTATGGAAATGAAGCTTGGACCTTGTTGGAGGGACAGAAGTCAAGAGTGAGGGCAGGGGAAATGAGTTATTTGAGAGAAGCATGTGGAGTCACATGGAGAGACAGACTGATAAATGAGGAAGTGAAGGAGCATAGTGGTGTGGATGCGAATGCGATAGGAAGCGTTAGGAGAAACACACTGAGATGGTTTGGCCATGAATTGAGGACGAAGAGCGAGAGGCGGTGGCTCAATCGGTAGAGGGGTGGCTTGCAGTCCTTACGGACCCAGGTTCGAATCCCGGCTGGGGCAGGGAACAGTTTAAGGATTTGAATTTCATTTAATCAGGCTTTACTGATCTACCTGAAGACCCGCCGACATGTCGTAAAAATACCCCCGCTAATACCAATACACCAGTCCTGTATGAGACAGCCCTAGCATGTATTCAATATGGACGGTGGGTGTTAGCGCCGAAGTGGTGACATGTAGAGGTGTATGGTATGTAGGAGGACTACTGGGCCTTGATAGCAGGCTGTGAAGCCTATGCCCAGAGTCGGACACATAAAAAAAAAAAAAAAAAAAAAAAAAAAAAAAAATGTGAGTAAGGTGGAGGGGGAGAGAGGGAGGGGGAGGCCAAGGATGAGATGGAGGGATGGAGTGGAGAGGTATATGAGAGAGGGAGGTGTGAGCTGGGAGCAGGGCAGTGAAATGGCGGGGGACAGGGTGACATGGAGGCGATTTGTTTGTGGCCACCCTTTACGGTATTAAGGCGTCTGGCGATATATAGATAGATAGATAGTAATTAGTGGACATAAAAGAGCAGACATTGTTCAACACAGAAATGTTTATGGAAAGCAGACAAGTATGCATGGTAGATATCGGTAATGCCGACCAAGTCGTCCTTGCAACACACGAGAATTTGCCAGCTGTGAGACAGTGGAATGTAATATTTGGACAGCCCTGTACATCAAAATCTGAGTGTTTATTAATTTGGGTGGTGGCAGATTTTTTTCAATGGGAGAAGTCATACAATCTGTTGTCAAAGGGGTCTCATTACCTCGCCCGGGACGGAGTCCGGCAAGGTATTGTTTTTGGCCTAGTTTCTTTCTTTGTTTCTTTCTTTGATCCTTTGTTTGTCAGCATCATTGCGGAAAAACGGCTGAATGAAATTGCATGAAACTTAAGAGGATTTGTAGGCTCTGGTCCCAAAAAGAAGTGACTAAATTTTGAAAGTAATCGAGTGACCCTGAAAGGTCAAAATCAATGTCAAGGATATTGAGAGAACTATATTTTGAAACCGGTTGAAGATACAGATGTTTACTATTATCAGCATTCAGGAACTCTCCCATATTGGCTTTCATTTGGCACCAAGACCTTTGAACTTGAGTGACCTCGAATGATCAATCTCAATGTCAGGGATATGCAGGGGGCTGTGACTCGAAACTGGTTGCAGATAGATATTTACTATTATCAGAGTATAGGAAGTCCCGCAAGGGCTTTTAATTGGTACCATGACCTTTGACCTTAAGTGACGTTGAAAGGTCAAACTCAAGGTCATGGATATTCCCGGGGCTGTAACTCGTAACTGGTTGAGTCGGACGAGGTTTGTTGTGCCTGGCAGCACTTGTTCCAACTCAAACCAGACCCTCTTTCACCGTTATTTGAACTTTTCTTTGTAATATCATTTGCACTTTCTTTTCTGTTATCCCCTCCATTTCATTCTTTGCTGTAACCTGTATTCCACTTTGTACTAGTACCTACCACTAGTCATTATAAATTTCGTTAGGTTACCGTCCCTAATATCATCTGCACTTTCATTTCTTTTCACCTGCTTTCCTTAATTTGCTGTCAACTTCTTTTCACCACACCACCTTTCCCTCTACCCTCCCTCTCTCCCTCTCACAGTATTACACACTTCATTAAACGTATAAGCCACTATAGGCTACTTCACACGAATATCACAAATAACGTATGAAGTGTTCGATCAGTACTTCAGCTTTTGTTACGTCTCATGGCATAGGTTTCATAACGGTATGACTAAATTTACTCGCCGAAAAATGCAGGACAAACTTTCTTTCCGGAAATAATTTCAAGGTAAAATCTTTGGGGGGGAAAAAAAAAAAAAAGTTGCTATTATTACAAACTGCATAGTATTTTGGTGCGATAATGGTTTTGAGATTCTTAAAATACAAAATCTAAATGATTGACCAAACATATAGAAAAAATAAAAACCTGCTATAGCTTTATTAGTTAAAAGTGTTTTAGCCTCTGAAAAGCGTGACGGTTGAGCCTGGCCGCCTAGTGTAGCTTTCCACCCATACATCGGCAGTAAACTTCTCTTGCTGATAATAATCAGGATATATATATATATATATATATATATATATATATATATATATATATATATATATATATATATATATATAACAGTCGAACAAATACGTCCTTGGATTGAACTAGTTAGGTTCACAGTTAACTGCACAAAATTGCCTTCCTTAAAATTCCACTTCCCTTACTAAGACTGATTTCTCAGTTCCATCCAGTTTACAGCATCAGTCATGTAGAAGCTGCAAAATTCCTGAAACACATTGCTGATATATGACGATTGCTGTTGCACAAGAGGGACGCCTTCACACGGTGACATAGATATCACCAGACATGCAAATTTCCCTCAGTTTCGTCCTTATCCCCCAAGAGGAGAATGGTGGACTGCAGGGAAATGGTAAGTCAGCCTGCAGTCCACCTGGTTCACATCCATGTGATCCTAGGACCACAATTACAACAATATAAAAAAGACTAACTTTACTGTAGGTGATCCCGATTTCTTACCACAGCGTCAGAGGTGAGAAATGTCAACCAGGTGACTGAAAATCAGCTGTTCTTCCCGCAAGACTCGTCAGTTTTGGCGGTACTCGTCTGTAAGTTAGAAGTGTTCATTGCTCATTAGCGTGCTCCGAGTTTTTCTCAACTAAATGAAATGATAATCAGTTGGTTTTGTCACCATGCATTGACAATTACTTTAAAGCAGAAATCAGCAGCATATCAAATATGTGTCAGCAAGAAGGAAGTGTTTAGTAATCTCTCGAATGCTATGTATTCATCAGCTGAAGATACTGTAATGATAATGTGTTTGGCAGACTTTCCCAAATGTTACTGATAATAGGACATCCATCAAACAACGAAACGGGGCACACACCGACTCACATATCTTTCAAGCCTCTGAAATCCTTACATCCATTATCAACATCATCCTGACCTTTGTATCCCACCTAAGGATAGGATGAGGTAGGATACAAAAACATGGAGGGAAAAAAAAAAGATGAAAAGCAAGAGAACTGTCAACAGCACGCCCAGTGAAACTGAACTTCTTCACTCCTCATGTGCGCATAATTTGGTGGGTATTGTCATGCACAGATGCTTTTCACAAGTGTATAGTAATTGGTCCTCCTCCTTCGTGATATATGGACGAGGACATTAAGATGGTGCTAAATCTGCTTCGAAATGCATTATGGGATGAATACTAAGTGGCTCAACAATTAGCAGTGTATCTCTAAATGGCATAAAAGGTATATTTGTAAGTGGTGCTAGTGAGACTGTTGCATATCATGTGAAGTTATTTTTTCCCCTGGCAGAAATTTAGGTAGTCGATAAGTATTTTGGGTTGAAAAGCTCTTTCCCTTTCGGTCCATTTCCAATGAGGTTTCTGAGGTTTGTCCCTTCCCATCTCGGCTATCGTTTCAGATCATGAATGTCTAGAGCCGAATCAACAATGGGTAGTGACACTCAATGGATAAAGGAAATGGTGTGGAATGATAGGGAAGGAGGGAGAGGGAGGGAAGTGATGGAAGAGGGATTAGAGAGGAAGGGACGGAGGGTAAGGTAGACAGTGCAAGGGACAGGGAAGAGAAGGGAGAGTGAAAGACCAAGGTGGACTATGAGTGGGGGGAGGGGAGGAGGAGGGGAGAAAGGAAGGCAAGGTGAACAGGAAGGGTCCCTTGAAGAAGCACAACGGATGTCTGAATACCACGTGACACACAGCCAAGATTTATGTATCCATGGCCACCAGTCGCATCCATTCAGGTGAGCACATAGTTGAAAGTGGTAATATTTGTGGCCAGCGGGAAAGTAAGGCTGTGTACAACTTTATATCATTAGTGACCGAGGGAATGAATTAGTTATCTTTATCCTAACATACCCGTGGTGAAGAGATTAACTCCACAAAGATCCCAGGTCAGAATCATACCACACATCAACAAAGCTCCGTCCAACACTGGTGTATGCAAATTTGAGCATCAAAAAGCGTCATCGCTCCCAGAACACGACTCATGTCACGATTATCACTGCCATCACCACAGTGTTTAAGGCTGGCATGAACCCGGCACTGATTAAGGTGGGTTAGGTTAAGTTAGATCAGGTCAGGGAGGTAAGTAACATTACCAAGGTGTTCATGTCTGGCGTAGCGGACTCGACACTTATTAAAGTAGGGTAAATTTGGTTAGATTAGGCCAGATTTAATAAACCCAGTCACGGAAATTAGTTCCATTGTGTCGGTGTGTATGACAGTTAAAGCTAACTCTCCAGTGATTAGGGTATGGTGGGGTACAGTAGGTTGTGTTACGTTAGGATAGGATGTTAGGTTAAGCTAAGTTTAACTGAATTAGATTATACTAAATGTGTTAAGTTACGTTAGGTCAGGTTAGGTTAGCTTAGACTGGATCAAGACCCATACCGACTGTATGGGTCTTGGACTGGATAATAGACTAAAACTGGTTCCGATGGATTAGGGTAGATTGGGTTAGGCTGGATTGGGCTGGGTTAGGTTTGTTTGGCCAGATTAGGTTATGATAGGTTAGGTCAGAGCTAAGTTGCGTTAGGCCGAATTCAGTTTGTGTAAGATACTGTATAATAGGTTTTGTTAACGAATGATATGTTAGGCTCAGTTATGTGAAGTTAGGTGATAATCTTGAGAGGGAAAGGGTGGATGGGCAGTGTGTGACAGGGTGATGATTAAGACTTATAACGTACTATTATATTCATATAAATACCTCATCTCAGGCTTTTCATCTACCTTAATCGTTACCTTCGTTACAGTGAAGGAAAATCTTTGGCCTGTTGGTAATACTGACTTACAGTCGTATTCTGCCTGACTGGAGATTTTGTAGCATCTCTGCCCTCTTTATTTATTTTGCAAACGACACCGTAATATGCTCTTGTATGCTGTGGATACAAACTATGTCGATATAAAAGCCGAATAAGTAAGATACAGCAGGATATTAAGGTGAAAAATGCTGAATAAACTGCTGAGTAAAAGATGCTACGAATCCTACTACGCGATCTAGAATTCGATCCTCAAGTCCCAAATCGTTTTGCATAATCACCTCTCTATGAACACATTATCCCACTTACGTCATCACACAGCATTCACACCTGCCCTTTATAACGAATATCTTGTTAACCGTTTACACGACAAACCCCCCACTTTTGTAATACGGATTCTTTCTGATGGCGATACGGTAATGTTTAATATTAGTTTAAGTGTATTCGTAGGAGAGAGAGAGAGAGAGAGAGAGAGAGAGAGAGAGAGAGAGAGAGAGAAAGAGACAGACAGACAGACAGACAGACAGACAGAGACAGGGAGAGGCTAGAAGCAGGTTAAGAGAAACAGACGTCATTGTAGGATTGTTACGAGCGAGTAAGCGATTTTTAATCTCAGTTAAGTTTGGAAATGAGGGGCCCGACTCTGCCTGGCCGGACCCGACCGTCACGCTGAGCAAAAGCTAGTAAGATTACCCCTCTATGAAGCAGAGTTGAAATTCTTTGTGCATGTGAAACATTCATTCAGTAAATTTTTGTTATCAACTGGAAACCCACCCATAAAAGCGTACGAATCCCTTCGAATCTCGAGTTTTCAAAGGGCGTGTCGGCTCTAATCGGTGAGTGCCTCATTTATGAAATCAGATCAGAAAAAAGATTTTATGTCCTAACACAGTGTTTCCTTCATCAACTCATGCCGTTAAATATAAAAATTCCGCCTATAATTTAATGTCAGAGGGAAAGTGTGATTACCCGGTGCTTGCTCGCTCGTCACGCGCTCAGAAAACAAATTTTACTGGTATTTCTTATTGTAGCCAGACCCCTTAGCCCCAGGAATGGGTTGCCACAGACGAGCTGCCTCCGTGTCATAGGAATCGACAGAAAGATAACTGAATGAATTGATCTCTAATGACAGAATTCATTGCTTTTTAACAGTTCCTCAATATCTCATCTATCCCATCCTGTCCTATGTGTTCTATTTTTGCTTCCACCAGACGATTTTAGTCATCCTAAAAGTATCCTGTTGTTGCCAAAAGTTTAATATTGTCATTACTAGTGTTATGTTATTGCTTTAGCTTTCATGTTAGTGCTGTAATCCTGTAGTGGTTTATTGTTGGTTTGCTTCCAACTCTGGTTGCTCCCACAACCTGTATACTATGTCGAGGATATATAAAATCGATAACCCTTAGGTAAGGGTTTGGAACAAGTCTCTTTGGTTACTAGTTATGTCTACTTTCCAGTCTGACCACGCGTGGCCATCAAACGAGGTAAAAGGGGTTAGGGATCTTCGTCAGGTTAGAAAAGAAATGCTTTAATATATATATATATATATATATATATATATATATATATATATATATATATATATATATATATATATATATATATATATCGATCTATTGCTAGACGCCTCAATCCCGTTCGGGGTGGCTACAAACAAATCACCTCCACGTCGTCCTGTCCCCCGCCATTTCACTGCCCTGCTCCCAACTCACCCCCCCTCTCTCATATACCTCTCCACCCCATCCCTCCATCTCAACCTCGGCCTCTCCCTCCCTCTCCCCTCATCCACCTCACTCACATACACTCTCTTCGTCAGTCTTTCACCCTCCATCCTCTCCACAAGGCCAAACCATCTCAGTGTATTCCTCCTAACGCATCCTATCACATCCACATCCACACCACAACGCTTCTTTATAACCTCATTCGTCAGCCTGTCTCTCCATGTGACTTCCCAGGCTCCTCTTAAATAACTCATTTCCACTGCTCTCACTCTTGCCTTGTGTCCTTCCAACAACGTCCAAGCTTCACTTCCATACGTTAGAGTTGGTATCACAATACTGTCATGTAGTAACTTTTTCACTTCCATGCTCATTTCCCTGTTCCTTATCACTGCTTTCAAGGAACTAGCAACCTTTCTTCCCTGCTGTACCCTTTCAAGCACTTCACCCTCCAAACCTCCATCCTTACTCATCACACTACCCAAGTACTTAAATTTGCTCACCTTTCTAATTCCTCACCATTCAACTTCACTGTACATTCACTGACTTCACCTCTCTCAAAGACCATCACTTTACTCTTCCCTACATTCACCTTTAGATTCCGTTTCATACACACTCTCCCCAACTCATCCACCAAGCCTTGCAGCTCCCCTTCGTCTTCACTCAACAACACAGTATCATTTGCAAACAACAGTACAGGGAGTTTCCAAATACTACCCTCTATCACCAGGGCCACTCCAACATCCACTACCCTACCTTGTACCTCTTTTATTACCCCATCCCTGTACAGATTGAACAGCCATGGAGACATGACAAATCCCTGTTTGAACCCAACCTTCAAAGAGAAAAATTCACTCAGTTCACCATCCACATGCACTGCAGCCTTAGCACCATCAAACATACTCTTCACAGCATTCAACAACTTCCCATCTACTCCATATATTCTTAATACTTTCCACAATCCTTGTCTATCCACCCTGTCATATGCTTTCTCCAAATCCATGAAAGCCGCATACAACTTCTTTTCCTTCTCTAGAAACTTTCCACTAAAGATCTAAGAATGAATATCTCATCTACACACCCTCTTCCCTTTCTGAAGCCTCCCTGTTCTTCTCCAACTAATTCCTCTGTTCTTTCTCTAACTTTGTCAATAAGTATCCTACCATACACTTTTCCTATTATACTAAGAAGACAAATGCCCCTATGATTACCACACACTTCTTTTTCCCCTTTTCCATTGTACAAGGGAATAATTATACCTGACTTCCAATCCTCCGGGACTCTACCTTCCTCCCAGGCCAATCTACACATCTTCCATATCCATTCTACTACTATCTCTCCCCCATGCTTCAGCATTGCACCACACACTCCATCAATTCCTGGGGCTTTCCCAAATTAAACTTTCTTCATTGCTTCCACAACTTCTATCGTACTGGGGTGAGATTGTTGTGGAGTGGATATGGAGATTGTGTAGATTGGCTTGGGAAGAGGGAAGAGTTCCAGAGGACTGGAAATCAGGTATAAATGTTCCTTTATACAAAGGAAAAAGGGAGAGAGAAGTATGTGGTAACCATAGGGGTATTTGCCTACTTAGTGTGACTGGTAAAATATATGGTAGAATACTCATTGATAGGGTTAGGCATATGACAGAGGAGCTAGTTGGAGAAGAACAAGGGGGATTTAGGAAGGGAAAAGGGTGTGTAGATCAGATATTTGTTCTAAGATGTTTAGTGGAGAAGTATCTAGAGAAGGGAAGGAAAGTGTATGCTGCCTTCATGGACTTGGAGAAAGCTTATGACAGAATAGATAGGCAAGGTATGTGGAAGGTATTAAGAATATATGGAGTGGAGGGGAAATTGTTGAGTGCTGTGAAGAGTATGTACGAGGGAGCTAGGGCTACAGTGCGAGTGGATGGTGACCTGAGTGAGTTCTTTGATCTCAATGTGGGACTGAAACAGGGTTGTATGATGTCTCCATGGCTGTTTAATATGTACATGGATGGGGTTGTAAAGGAGGTGCAGGGTAGGGCAGTGGATGTGGGGGTGGCTCTAATGAATGAGGGTGAGATTTGGAAGCTTCCGGTGTTGCTGTTTGCTGATGATACAGTACTGTTGAATGAAGATGAATGGGAGTTGCAAGGTTTGGTGAATGAATGTGGGACAGTGTGTAGGAGGAGGAATCTGAAAGTTAATGTAAACAAAAGTAAAGTTATGGTGTTTGAGAGGAATGAAGCCACAGAGTGTGCAGTGAGGTTGGATGGTGAGGATATGGAGAATGTGAGTGCATTCAAGTACTTGGGTAGTGTGATGAGTAAGGATGGAACGTTGGGGGATGAAGTGCGTGAAAGGGTACAGCAGGGAAGGAAGGTTGTTGGTACACTGAAAGCAGTGATGAGAAATAGGGAGTTCAGTATGGAAGTTAAGAAGTCACTGCATGATAGTATTGTGATCCCTACCCTGACGTATGGAAGCGAGGCATGGACCTTGCAAGAGGGGAACAAGTCAAGAGTGAGAGCAGTGGAAATGAGTTACTTGAGAGGAGCATGTGGAGTGACGTGGAGGGACAGGTTGACGAATGAAGAAGTGAAGGAACTCTGTGGGGTGGATGTGGATGTGGTTGAAAAGATTAGGAGAAATACACTGAGGTGGTCTGGACATGTGAAAAGAATGGAGAATGAAAGACTAAGAAGGTGTATGTAGGTGAGGTGTAGGGAGGGAGAGGGAGAGGTAGACCGAGGATGAGGTGGAGGGATGGAGCTGAGAGGTATCTGAGGGAGGGGGGGGTGAGTGGGGGGGAGGTTAGTCAAATGGATGGTGACAAAGCGACTTGGAGGCGTTTTGTCTGCGGCCTCCCTTTGCGGGATTAGGGCGTCGGGCTCTATATATATATATATATAGATATATATATATATATATATATATATATATATATATATATATTGACGATATTATTATATGTGGGCAGTTATTCCCATTTTTATATCCATTTCATTAATCTTGTAGCTACTTACAGTATTACCACAATGACCCCGCTTTTTAATTCATTTTGTTCATGACACATCCAAACCATTTTTTTTTTTTCATCTGTGACCACCGCTGTAATGCCAAGGAGTTCATTCTTCTTGCCGGAGCTGCAAACAGCTCTTCAGTTCTAGATAACGTGGCTTTGTCGTAGCTGTAATGTAAAGGGAAAAAGGTAAATACAGTAGGCAACGGTTAGTTTGTATTCCTTTTCTCATTCGTGTCTCACAACTGAGATTTTTTTTTTTTTTTTCGCGTTTAGTTTCCCTGCATGAAATATTCCTCAGTCAGACTTTTGTGTGTGTGTGTGTGTGTGTGTGTGTGTGTGTGTGTGTGTGTGTGTGTGTGTGTGTGTGTGTGTGTGTGTGTGTGTGGAGGGGGGGGTGAATTGGCGTGACTGTAGTGAGTGGCTTATAGCCTAGTTGAGTGTGTTATCACGCTGGTTGGATGTGGTGACGGTGAACAAGGGTGCAAGAGACATAGACAGTATACGTAAATGTTAACGTCAAGGAGGAGAAGCCAGGAAGTGGTGGTGAGCGTAAGATGACGGTGCTTTTGGAAGGGAGAGAAGGCGGACGAGGCGAGAATGGTGAGGTGAGAGGGAGAGGTGAGGGAGAGACAGAGGATGGGGAAGGAGGGGTGAAGAAAGAGGGTGAAGTGAAGGAGGGAAGGAGGTTGGGGAGGGAGGGGTGACTGAAGAGAAAGAGATGAGAGAGGGAAGGTCAAGGAAAAGAGTAGGGAAAGATGAAGAGAAATGTTGATTGAGCAAGGTAGAAAAGAGGGACAGGGAAACTGCTGGTAGGATTAGAGGGAGGAAGTAGAAGGGGAGAGAAGAGGAAGGGAAAGCGGATGCAAAGAGGGGGAAATGCCGAAGAGAAAGAAAAGGAAAGAAAAGAAAAAAAAAAAGTCTTGCATCTCCTTATTTCCTTTATTTATTGTTCTTCTTCATTGCTCCACTCATCAGTCATCCAATTTCTTTTACCTCTTTCTTTCTGGCATAGCTTTCTGTCTGTCTGTCTGTCTGTCTGTCTGTCTCTCTCTCTCTCTCTCTCTCTCTCTCTTGTACTCTTTACCTCCTTCTCCTCTCCTCTCCTCTCTCCTTCACTCTCAGACTTTCTTTCCATATACCTCTCCTCTCGCCTACTCTCCCCTCTGCCCCCGACTCTTTTCCTCTTTCCCTCTCCCATGCAGCCCCCCCCCCCACCTGCAAAAAACTGTTGTGTACCTGACTCTGCATCCATTCCATGTCAGTCCGTATGGGGTCAGCTGTAGAGCTGAACCTTCTCCTCAAAGGGAGGGTGATAGCTTGAAATAAGCCTTTCCAATGGTGACTCAGTACGAATGAGGAAGGCCATTGAGCCTTTGGTGGGTTATTCGCCCACTCTTCACCCAGGTTACCACGGTCACCTTCTCTAGGTGTTATCCTAGGTACTAATTTTACCTGCCAACCCAAAAATGCAAGGTGACACCTGACTCAGCACCAGCTGCCTGCACCAGGATTAGAACCCAGGTGCTATCGGGCCGTCAACAAGACAACAGTATGCCGATGACATACAGAAGTGTGTGTGTGTGTGTGTGTGTGTGTGTGTGTGTGTGTGTGTGTGTGTGTGTGTGTGAGAGAGAGAGAGAGAGAGAGAGAGAGAGAGAGAGTATAATATATTATTTTTTTTCACTTCTTAACTACAACCACTTTCTCCCTTTCTTCAAGACATAACTCTGTCTATTCTCCATCGGCCGCTCCTTAATCCACGTTGCAAAAGCAGTGTGTAACTCCGGGTTGCGCAGCCATAAGTTTCAGCACGAAGAATGAGCTAAGTTAACCTTATGTGATGACTCTGTGTTTACTTTCTCTCTCTCTCTCTCTCTCTCTCTCTCTCTCTCTCAGCCTCACCATTAGCAACTCACACCTCCCTCCAAATACCCACCCTGAAAAATAAAATGGAAAATCATCATCCCTTATTATACTGACAGTTTACGAGTCCATTACTGATGATCTCCGAGCCTCGTAAATAACCATAATTATTGACCAGGTGATAAAGACCAGGTATGATACTCACCTTCAAGTCGTACACAACATGTTTTTATACTTCGGCGAGGCTCTGTGCAAAACCTGCTTTGATCGGGGCCGATATGAGAGAGAGAGAGAGAGAGAGAGAGAGAGAGAGAGAGAGAGAGAGAGCATTTGCAAATTTCGAAGGTTTGTATCTATTCGAGAGTAAAATTGTGCTTTCCTGGTACACCTGAAAGGCATTCACAGTTCGAGTGGGTAGATCGAAAAGCGGATTAATTTCTGCTGCTGAAAAACGTTCTGTAGAGGCAAGGATTTCATTTGCTGCACACGCTTCTCACTTTTCAGTTCGAGTGAATGCTTTGGAGAGCTTTACCTCAATCTGTGATACAGAATTTATACACTTAAACATATTCAATCGATTTTATTTAAAATCATATATATATACCTAATACTTTCAGACATTTGTACTCACCATAGGAAAGACCTCTCTTACTTAAGGAGTTAATGAAAATTGTGTTAAACACCAACAACTCCAATGGTCATTTCTTCATACGATCGTGTGAAGGTAAGAAAAAAAAGTAAAATAAAGACATAGTATTCACTTTATTCTTGTTACCTCCGAATTATTTTATTCCCCGATAGGACAATCTTTTTGAACTGGAGAAGTTATAAACAGCCTTCATCAACCCATTACATACGAGAGGCCTTTCCATTATTGAATACAATCGTCAGGTGGTAGCAAGAATTGATAGAAAAATACACCATTGAACTGAGAGAGTTAAGTCATCTTCCTAAAGAATATTTATATATATTTTGCCTGCCAGAATTGAGTGAAACTTTGAGTGTGGTGACCTTTTATTTATTTATTATTATTATTATTATTATTATTATTATTTTTTGCTGTTACCAAACATTTTTGTTAACAGCAAAATACTCGGGTAGCTGGGAGCGCCCAAAAACTCACTCTCTCTCCCCCGCAATGCAAAACCTCTGCTTATCAAAATTCATTTATCCTCAGAACTACTACTGTCTGGAATTCGCTTCCTGGGAGTTGCTTCCCACAAACATTTAATCCACTTTTATTTAAATCCAGTTGTTATCAATATTTTATGAATGGAGGATGCCTTTAGGCACAAGGATTTTTTTTTTTTTTTACTTTGTTTCTCCTTCCTCCACTCACTGTCTAAAAAAAAAAAAAAAAAAATCGGGGCTCTCGTAAACTAAATCATCTAGCGAAAAGCAGAATAAAATAGAACATTACCTCGTCGGACTGAAGAGGTTAAATGTTTCCTAAAATTTTAGTCGGTTATTTCACTGGTGATGGTACGAGGGGACGTGGTGCTGGAAAAGGACACCTTCACGTGGTGGCACCGATATAGACGGGTGACGGAACTGCCCTGTAGTATAAGCATCCCTCATTTCCCTCTATATCCCCCCAAAGAAGGACGGTGGACTACAGCAGACGGGCAGTTTAAGCCTGCAGGCCACCAGGTTGAGGTCCAGATGAGTTTGAGACCACAACAACAAGAGGAAGGGGGGTACCGCGCAATTTAATAAAACAGTTAAATATTATGACGGCTGCGATGGTACAAGAGTCGTTATTGTTATGTTACATTGCTGACTAATCCAGACAGGTTTATTGGTATCAGTTGGCCTCGGTGACATGGCTGATTATGTCTCGAGTGGCAGTGAAGGATGTGCTATCGCGCTCGAGTTCGAATCCAAGAAGTGACCGAAGGTTTTCCAATCATCTGCACATTGCCGGGGACGTAGGGCGGTTTCCTTTAGCTAAACTGATCTGGCTTTAACTATCCAAGCCTTGGGCTCTGCCACGCCCCTTCTCAAAACCGTAAAGAATTGACTCTCTCTCTCTCTCTCTCTCTCTCTATTTCCAAATCCATGGTTCACTGTGTCCTCACCGACTGGGCATTACTTACACAGTTTACTGCCTCCTGATTTGCATGAAGGAGGTGTTCGCTGTTCAGAAACAAGATGATAAATGAATCTACTGTCCCTTAAATATTGACGGAGTTATTTATTGCCCTCCCTCCGACTTTCCTTTTAGCTTAGGGCTGCCTTCTGTGTGGCACAGAAAGCTTCATAGCACCTCCTCATTACCAATTCATTTTACACTGTCAACATTCTCTTGCTTGCATCTGATATCGTTTTAATATTAACATGCTGAGATACACAGTAATTTGCAGAGTAAATCCCTAAGGAAGAGATGTTACGAAATTATAATGCAACTTAGAATATGGCTTTTTTGCTCAGTGCCATTCGTTCATAGCAGTTACAACGGACGCCTCGGTCGCCTATCTATCTATTGCCAGACGCCTTAATCCGTAAAGGATGACCACAAACAAATCGCCTCCACGTCGCCCTTTCCCCCACCTTTTCACTGCCCTGCTCCCAGCTCACACCACCCTCTCTCATATACCTCTCCACTCCATCCCTTCACCTCTTCCTCGGCCTCACCCTCTCTCTCCTCCCTTCCACCTCACTCACATACACCCTCCTTGTTAGTCTCTCGTGAGATCCACTACACATGATGCCTCGGTCGTAAAGATACAAAACAATGTGTCATGACCAGTTAATGGTGCACGACTTGGCTTTGGGAGGGAAAGGAGATTTTGTTAGGCTAAGTTAGTAAAGGAGAGAGAGTAAGAGAGAGAGAGAGAGAGAGAGAGAGAGAGAGAGACAGACAGACAGACAGACAGAGACAGAGACAGAGACAGAGAACAAGCACAAAAAAGACACAAAATAATGAGGGCGGAGCTTCATACAGGGTCATTAGGCCAAGCAAAGGGGCAGATAAAATCAAATCAACCCATTAAGATCAGCTAATTACTCACTGGCTGCAGGGAGCCATTAAAACCTTCAGTACCATGCCAGTTTTTCGTGTTATTCTTGCCACTTAGAGATTTTACATTTTAGTTTAAGGGTGAGGACCTATCTCACGGCCGCCTTCCTTCACCTTTGCAAGTCTCCCTAACAAAGCTAATATCTATACTCCCTCCCTCCACTCACACACACCCTCCTTCATATGATTCTTTATAACACCTACCGTCTGTGTGGCTGCTTCAACGTTTTGGTTGTGGCCTGATTACCTGTAAATTTTATTTGGATAACTTACCGCTCATTTATTTGCCTCAGAAAAACTCGACTCAGCGGGATGGTTTGATAATCTCCTGATTATAATCGTGGCCCAATGCAAAGAACTTTTGCATATTATTCCAAATGACTACGGAAAATTGTATACAGCGCATACAAACTCGCCCCAGTTGTAAATATGTTCTTGTTGTTGTTGTTGTGGCCCAAGGTTCATCAAAAACATGAACCCGATGGATTGCGGGCTTTAAGTTGTACCTCTCCTACAGTCCACCATCTTCCTTCGGAGAGCAGGGATGTTTGTATAACCAGGTAGTTCAGCTGCAGTTATATGGTTGCCGCCTCATGAAGGCGTCCCTTTCCACAAACTACAAAAGCTAGCAGTGGTTGCTTCAATTGGGCCGAAGTTATCCAACTTCGGTTTCCTATCATGTTTATTGCATGGCGGAGCGTATGAAGGAGGGCGGGTATGGGTGGAAGAAAGGAGTGTCCAGCTCGCTCCTTATTATTTAACACTATCTCTCCATCACCTATCTCCCTCCTTACTCTGTGGGTACTAGGTAACCTGTTTTCGTTTGTGTGTGTGTGTGTGTGTGTGTGTGTGTGTGTGTGTGTGTGTGTGTGTGTGTGTGTGTGTGTGTGTGTGTGTGTGTGTGTGTGTGTTTGCTCCGTATCTCAAGGTAGCTCTATTGTGATGTGGTGGAGAATAGGAGTCTTCGTTATCATTATCAACATTATTTTCAGAATTTGTGTTGTCATTACTATTCTTACAGTAACTTTGTAGCTTCTTGTAGTGATGTTTTGTAGATCAGTTATACATATACTATACTCTTGGACGAGCGGTTGTTATACTTGAGTAGTTTGTAAGTAGATAATCTTCGTTCCCTTTTGTCATGCAATGACAGGAGTGGTAAAGATGAGTATGGGACTATTTTCATTTGTCTTGGAAATATTAACAAAGTCTCTCACACACGAGTGAAGTATAGAGTCCCGCGAGCTAACCTCCCTGTCCCGCTCACACTCTCTCTTTCTCTTCCACCCTCTCGCCCATGTTGCTTTTTTTTTTTTTTTAATGCGAGGAAGAAGGAACCAAAGGCCATGAGCCCGCAGTAACAGTTCCCTCCAAGAGAAAAACAAAATACAATGGAGAGCCAAATTCAAGACCCGATCATTTTGAGATGCCTGGACACACTGCGTTTGAAAGACTGGAGATCATAGGCAGCAGGAAATACAGACAGAGGGAGACAGTTCCAGAGTTGACCTGTTGCATAAATGAAAGACTGGGAGTAACGGTTAACTCTTGCATTAGAGAGTTGGACAGAAAAGGGATGAGAGTTTGCTGCCAGACGGGTGCTACGCGCCCGTCGTAGAGGTGGAGGAATGCAAGCAGACAGTTCAGAGGAGCAGTGACCATTAAAGTAGCGATAGAAAAGAGATAAAGATGCAACAGTGCGACGAACAGACAGAGGTTGAAGGGAGTCAGTAAGAGGAGGAGAGTTAATGAGACGAAAAGCCTTTGACCCCACCCTACTGAGAAGAGCTGTATGTGGGGAGCCTCCCCACACATGAGAGTTGTACTCCACACAGGGGCGGATAAAACCCCTGTATAGAGTCAACAATTGAGCAGGGGTAAAGAAAGAGCGGAGTCGGCTTAGCACACCCAATCTCTTGGAAGCAGATTTTACAAGAGATGTAATATGATCTTTCCAAGATAAGTCCCGAGTAAATGAAACCCCAAGCATGTTCAAGGATGATCCAGGATTAAGCTGAATATTATTAAACATTAGTGGGTATACCTGTGGAAGATTTTGTCGGGTTGATAGGTCTAAGAACTGAGTCTTAGATGCATTAAAAACAACCATATTATTTTTACCCCAATCAGAGATATGAGCCAAGTCAGACATTAGGTGTGCCATAGCCTCATCCCTTGCTTGTTGAAGTAACTGCTGAGATGGGCGTTGTGGGAACCCAATGGAAAGGTGAAGGGTGGAGTCATCAGCGTATGAGTGGATAGGGTTAGATGTACAGCTTAGAAGATCATTGATGAATAAAAGGAAGAGAGTTGGTGATAGGACAGAGCCCTGAGGAACACCACTGTTGATAGAGCTAGGAGAAGAACGATGGCCGTCTACAACAGCGGCTATAGAACGACCAGAAAGGAAGCTAGAGATGAAGGCTTTGATAGAAGGATAGAAACCGTAGGAGGGCAGTTTGGAAATTAAAGATTTATGCCAGACTCGATCGAAAGCCTTTGAGATGTCAAGTGCAATGGCAAAGCTTTCGCCAAAGTCCCGAAAGGAGGATGACCAGGAGTCTGAAAGGTAGGTGAGAAGATCGCCAGTGGAGCGTCCCTGACGGAACCCGTACTGACGACTGGAAAGAAGGTTGTGATAGGAAAGATGCCTTAAAATTTTTCTATTGAGAATTGACTCGAAAACTTTTGAAATACAGGACGTTAAAGCAATTGGACGATAGTAGGAGGGTTGGGAGTGGTCACCCTTCTTTGGGACTGGCTGAATGAGAGCAAACTTCCAGCAAGAAGGAAAGGTACAAGTTGACAGACAAAGGCGAAAGAGTTTGCCTAGGCAGGGTGTAAGCACAGAAGCACAGTTCTTGAGAACAACAGGACGGACCCCATCAGGCCCATATGCCTTGTTAGTACTGAGGCCAGTGATGGCAGAAAATACATCAGCTGAAGAAATTTTAATGTCAGCCATGAGGAAGTCAGAGGGGGGAAGTGATGGAGGAACAGCACCGGAATCATCTAAGGTGGACTTGGAGGAGAAAGACTGTGCGAAGAGATCTGCTTCATCAGTAGAAAAAATAGCTACAGAACCATCAGAGTAGAAAAGAGGAGGGAAGGATGATGAGGTAAAGTTGTTAGAAAGGTTTTTGGCAAGGTGCCAGAAGGAGCGGGAAGAATTCGAGTTGGAGAGTTGAGAGCATTTAGTAAGCACTTAGTAAGCTCCTTCTCCCTACTACCTGCTGGTTCTATGGCTAACCTCCTTCTCAGATCTGCTTCCTAAATTCTGGTGTAGCAGGAGTCGTGTCACGTGTGTTACACTGTTGTTGAAATGTTCTAGAAGCCTGTGTGTGAGTATGTGTGTATGTGAGTGTATGGTCACGAGGCGCTGTCGTGTGCTTACCAAGCATTCCTTGAGTTAGAGTGTATAAGCATGTTTAGCATTTCTCGATTCTTGCAGACACAATACCTGTCTCATCCTCTGACTTGCTGCTTCTATCTGTCTGTCTATCTATCTATCTATCTATCTATCTATCTACTATGATTTGTGGTAGGTGGTGGCGACCACCATCCACTCACTTGATGTAGTGCTGCCTGTTTCTTCCTAAGTCTTTAACATTCTTTTTCTGTGCCTGCTTTCCTCTCTTCTTATTTCTCCCATCTTTCCTGTCACATCTTATTGCTTTTCTTTCCTTTACAGGTGGCTTTACATTGAGTGACAAGCCAAATGGTTTCCTGTAAGCCAGGAAACCATTTACAATGCTGGATGGTAACCATATAACCAAACCATACGTGCTCCCTACGTGTCAACAAGTGGGTTGTTGGAGGGTTAGTGCCCCTTCCTGTAAAACAAATAACTCAAAGTAAAATGGCCACCCCTTACAGGATTATGGCGTCTGGCAATAGATAGATAGAACTATAATATGGAGTCCTGACACCGCTCGGTCACGCGCTGGAGGTCCTCCGACAGTAATTATCATTGACATATGCTAATCTATTAGTATATAATAATGATTATAATATTGTATACTTATAATATTCATGGTTAATTGCAATGATTTAGTAATATATCCACTTTCAACAAGTTGTATATATATTTGAATAAATGCAATGGCTGTTGTATGAAATTTTGTAAGATGCGTATGTATAACAGACATACGCATATAATTGTGCAATGGTAATACTGCTAGGTTATTACGTTACATATTGAGTTATCCCTTTAGTAATGTCTAATATTTCACCTAACTTGTGTGATGATTCTGGTAATACAGAATTGTGGTAACATTTATGAATTTACATAATATTGTAGTAATGCATAATTGTGTTGGCCTTATAATTGTAGTTACATTTTGTTAATGCAACTGTTACATAACTGTGTTGGCCTTATAACTGTAGTTACATTTTGTTAATGCAACTATTATATAGTTGTGTTGGCCTTATAATTGTAGTTAAAGTTACATAAGAGTTACATCTTGTTAATGCAACTGTTATATAATTGTTACATATTGTCTGTAGTTACATATCGTTTGTAGTTACATAATTGTAATAATTGCAGTCCTGACACTGAATCCGGTCATGCTGCGGTCGATGATAGTGATGATGTGCCATGCCACTGGCTCGTGGAGACAACAATTTGCTTTTTGTTTCACTTATAGAAGGAGCTTATGTGATGATGTGCCATGCCACTTGCTTGTGGAGAACACTAATTATCTTTTTGTTTTACTTATCGGAGTTTATGTGATGATGTGCCGTGCCACTTGCTTGTGGAGAACACTAATTTGCTTTTTGTTTCACTTACAGAAGGAGTTTATGTGGTATTTTGGCATTTGTAGTAACACTTACGCTCATTTTCATTTGTTTGTTATGTGATCTTTCTGTATTTTTTTTTTTTTTTTTTTGTATGTATTGATTTTCTATAGTTTGTTTTTCTTCGTTTCTCAACGCTTTTTCTGTGTTGTTCATGGTTGCATAATTGCTGGTTAATTCCCTTGGGACCCTTTTGTAAGGTTTAGTTTATATTGCACAGATATTATTGAAAATGATAATATATAGCCCCATATTTTGTTATTTTATATAAAAGAATATATACACTGTATACAGTATTAACTACATACACTGACTTGTTGTTCACTTGTACCTATCGTGGGCAATATATGTGTCAACACTGTGTGGAAATCTTTGTCTTCACGATTGTGTTGAAGATGTTCATTCTTGCTAACGTCATTTGTGTTGGTCATTTTTTTTTTTTTCTGGTTTTCCTTGTAACTTAATTTATCTGTTTCCACTAGGTAGCTTTAATTAATAAATGTTTAATACAGTTCTTTTAATCGCTCACTGAGTAACTGTGGTAGTATATTTTCTTTATTACTTTGTTGATGTTATAATGTATAGTTGTATGTATGAAACACGTATTTTATGTAGGTATAAATGGTAACACTTGTTGGTAGTAAATAAATGCTATAATAAATTAATGAATATATACAGTGTAGAATATTTATAGTTGGTGCAAGTATTTAATGGCTGAATTATGAAGATAATTGAAGTAGGTATATGTATTTAAGCTGTAATTATACAGCACGTTTTATAACTGTTTGTGCAGAAGTTTTTTGTCTATCACTGTGTATTGTATAAATGAAGTAACTATGTAAATCACTAATTTTTACCGTGGTGGGAAAGGTGTGAGTGGTGTTGCACGTGGTGATAGCGTTGTTCTTCACTGGTTGATTGACGTGTTGTGGGGTGTCAGACACACGTTGATAGGCGTGGCGTCGTGTCAGCAAACACGTATGGTAACGTCGACTTCTCACACTGGTAGCTGTGGTGAGTAAATGAGTAGCGATGAGTAACTTCAGTGAAGATGAGTGAGTAAGATGAGTTGTGAATATGGACTTGGTATTTGCTTCATCGTCTTGACCTCGCACTCCTGCGTCAGCAGTGGAGGTTGGGTGGAGGTGACACAGAGAGGAGGGTGAGGTCTGGTGGTTGTGAGTTGTGAGTCGTGTCTCACTCTTCGTTTGTTTGTTTTGTTTTTCTTTCTCGATGTATGCTCGGTCCTTTTCTCTTGTGATGTACTTGTTGTGGGAGGAAGACTGCCGCTACTTGTAGGTGCGTGTAGATTATACAGACGACTCGTAGAGTTGTTACTTGTAGTTGATTGTAGATGGTTGTAGTTCGTTGGTTCGCCGTAGAAACTGGCAGATTGTTTGTATCAATATTTTGTTAAACTACTGGCAGGGCGTCGTGTGACCACTTCTAAATCAACGTGATGATCGTGGAGATGGAGGGGGCTGGTTGAAGAGAATACTGTCAGGAGCT
The DNA here is from genome assembly GCF_032717465.1 of Coenobita brevimanus. Classification (NCBI taxonomy): domain Eukaryota; kingdom Metazoa; phylum Arthropoda; class Malacostraca; order Decapoda; family Coenobitidae; genus Coenobita; species Coenobita brevimanus. The sequence continues at coordinate 22,048,513 of NC_136966.1, forward strand.
GGTTGTGAGTTTTTTTGTTTTCAATCTTGATAATGCAGAATCAACTGTACACTCGTAGACTCGTAGGCTTGTAGCTTGTATTTTGTAGGAATTCACTGTAGAACTGAAGCTAATCTTAGTTAGAGTCTCGCCTGCTTTTGTAGAAATTCACTGTAGATTCGTGGAAGAGGTTCGTACGTTCGCTGCCACCATATCTTACAGTAACTTTGTAGCTTCTTGTAGTGATGTTTTGTAGATCAGTTATACATATACTGTACTCGTGGACGAGCGGTTGTTATACTTGAGTAGTTTTGTAAGTAGACAATCTTCGTTCCCTTTTGTCATGCAATGACAGGAGAGGTAAAGATAAGTATGGGACTATTTTTATTTGTCTTGGAAATATTAACAAAGTCTCTCACACACGAGTGAAGTCTAGAGTCCCGCGAGCTAACCTCCCTGTCTCGCTCGCTCTCTCTCTATCTCTCCCACCCTCTCGCCCATGTTGCTAAGCTCCTTCTACCTACGACCTGCCAGTTCTATGGCTAACCTCCTCCTCAGATCTGCTTCCTAAATTCTGGTGTAGCAGGGGTCGTGTCACGTGTGTTACACTGTTGTTGAAATGTTCTAGAAGCCTGTGTGTGAGTATGTGTGTACGTGAGTGTATGGTCACGAGGCGCTGTCGTGTGCCTACCAAGCATTCCTTGAGTTAGAGTGTATAAGCATGTTTAGCATTTCTCGATTCTTGCAGACACAATACCTGTCTCATCCTCTGACTTGCTGCTTCTATCTGTCTGTCTATCTATCTATCTGTCTATCTATCTATTATGATTTGTGGTAGGTGGTGGGGACCACCATCCACTCACTTGATGTAGTGCTGCCTGTTTCTTTCTTAGTCTTTAACATTCTTTTTCTGTGCCTGCTCTCCTCTCTTCTTATTTCTCCCATCTTTCCTGTCACATCTTATTGCTTTTCTTTCCTTTACAGGTGGTTTTACATTGAGTGACAAGCCAAATGGTTTCCTGTAAGCCAGGAAACCATTTACAATGCTGGGTGGTAGCCATATAACCAAACCATACGTGCTCCCTACGTGTCAACAAGTGGGTTGTTGGAGGGTTAGTGCCCCCTCCCTGTAAAACAAATAACTCAAAGTAAAATGGCCACCCCTTACAGGATTATGGCGTCTGGCAATAGATAGACAGAATTATAATATGGAGTCCTGACACCGCTCGGTCACGCGCTGGAGGTCCTCCGACAGTAATTATCATTGACATATGCTAATCTATTAGTATATAATAATGATTATAATATTGTATACTTTTAATATTCATGGTTTATTGCAATGATTTAGTAATATTACACTTTAAAAAAGTTGTATACATATTTGAATAAATGCAATGGTTGTTGTATGACATTTTGTAAGATGCATATGTATAACAGACATACGCATATAATTGTGCAATGGCAATACTGCTAGGTTATTACGTTACATATTGAGTTATCCCTTTAGTAATGTCTAATATTTCACCTAACTTGTGTGATGATTCTGGTAATACAGAATTGTGGTAACATTGTATGAATTTACATAATATTGTAGTAATGCATAATTGTGTTGGCCTTATAATTGTAGTTAAATTTTGTTAATGCAGCTGTTACATAATTGTGTTGGCCTTATAATTGTAGTTACATTTTGTTAATGCAACTGTTACATGTTTGTGTTGGCGGTATAATTGTAGTTACATTTTGTTAATGCAACTGTTACATAGTTGTGTTGGCCTTATAATTGTAGTTAAAGTTACATAAAAGTTACATCTTGTTAATGCAACTGTTACAGAATTGTTACATATTGTTTGTAGTTACATATCGTTTGTAGTTACATAATTGTAATAATTGCAGTCCTGACACTGAATCCGGTCATGCTGCGGTCGATGATAGTGATGATGTGCCATGCCACTGGCTCGTGGAGACAACAATTTGCTTTTTTGTTTCACTTATAGGAGTTTATGTGATGATGTGCAATGCCACTTGCTTGTGGAGAACACTAATTATCTTTTTGCTTTACTTATGGGAGTTTATGTGTTGATGTGCCGTGCCACTTGCTTGTGGAGAACACTAATTTGCTTTTTGTTTCACTTACAGAAGGAGTTTATGTGGTATTTTGGCATTTGTAGTAACACTTACGCTCATTTTCATTTGTTTGTTATGTGATCTTTCTGTATTTCTTTTTTTTTTTTTTTTTTGTATTGATTTTCTATAGTTTGTTTTTTCTTCGTTTCTCAACGCTTTTTTCTGTGTTGTTCATGGTTGCATAATTGCTGGTTAATTCCCTTGGGACCCTTTTGTGTAAGAGTTTAGTTTATATTGCACAGATATTATTGAAAATGATAATATATAGCCCCATATTTTGTTATTTTATATAAAAAAATATATACACTCTATAAAGTATTAACTATATACACTGACTTGTTGTTCACTTGTACCTATCGTGGGCAATATATGTGTCAACACCGTGTGGAAATCTTTGTCTTGACGATTGTGTTGCAGATGTTCATTCTTGCTAACGTCATTTGTATTGGCCATTTTTTTTTTTTTCTGGTTTTCCTTGTAACTTAATTTATCTGTTTCCACTAGGTAGCTTTAATTAATAAATGTTTAATACAGTTCTTTTAATCGCTCACTGAGTAACTGTGATAGTATGTTTTCTTTATTACTTTGTAGATCTTATAATGTATAGTTGTACGTATGAAACACGTATTTTATGTAGGTATAAATGGTAACACTTGTTGGTAGTAAATAAATGCTATAATAAGTGAATGAATATATACAGTGTACAATATATATAGTTGGTGCAAGTATTTAATGTTTGAATTATGAAGATAATTGAAGTAGGAATATGTATTTAAGTTGTAATTATACAGCACGTTTTATAACTGTTTGTGCAGAAGTTTTTTGTCTATCACTGTGTATTGTATAAATGAAGTAACTATGTAACTCACTAATTTTTACCGTGGTGGGAAAGGTGTGAGTGGTGTTGCACGATGGTGATAGCGTTGTTCTTCACTGGTTGATTGACGTGTTGTGGGGTGTCAGACACACGTTGATAGGCGTGGCGTCGTGTCAGCAAACACGTATGGTAACGTCGACTTCTCACACTGGTAGCTGTGGTGAGTAAATGAGTAGCGATGAGTAACTTCAGTGAAGATGAGTGAGTAAGATGAGTTGTGAATATGGACTTGGTATTTGCTTCATCGTCTTGACCTCGCACTCCTGCGTCAGCAGTGGAGGTTGGGTGGAGGTGACACAGAGAGGAGGGTGAGGTCTGGTGGTTGTGAGTTGTGAGTCGTGTCTCACTCTTCGTTTGTTTGTTTTGTTTTTCTTTCTCGATGTATGCTCGGTCCTTTTTCTCTTGTGATGTACTTGTTGTGGGAGGAAGACTGCCGCTACTTGTAGGTGCGTGTAGATTATACAGACGACTCGTAGAGTTGTTACTTGTAGTTGATTGTAGATGGTTGTAGTTCGTTGGTTCGCCGTAGAAACTGGAAGATTGTTTGTATCAATATTTTGTTAAACTACTGGCAGGGCGTCGTGTGACCACTTCTAAATCAACGTGATGATCGTGGAGATGGAGGGGGCTGGTTGAAGAGAATACTGTCAGGAGCTGGTTGTGAGTTTTTTTGTTTTCAATCTTGATAATGCAGAATCAACTGTACACTCGTAGACTCGTAGGCTTGTAGCTTGTATTTTGTAGGAATTCACTGTAGAACTGAAGCTAATCTTAGTTAGAGTCTCGCCTGCTTTTGTAGAAATTCACTGTAGATTCGTGGAAGAGGTTCGTACGTTCGCTGCCACCATATCTTACAGTAACTTTGTAGCTTCTTGTAGTGATGTTTTGTAGATCAGTTATACATATACTGTACTCGTGGACGAGCGGTTGTTATACTTGAGTAGTTTTGTAAGTAGACAATCTTCGTTCCCTTTTGTCATGCAATGACAGGAGAGGTAAAGATAAGTATGGGACTATTTTTATTTGTCTTGGAAATATTAACAAAGTCTCTCACACACGAGTGAAGTCTAGAGTCCCGCGAGCTAACCTCCCTGTCTCGCTCGCTCTCTCTCTATCTCTCCCACCCTCTCGCCCATGTTGCTAAGCTCCTTCTACCTACGACCTGCCAGTTCTATGGCTAACCTCCTCCTCAGATCTGCTTCCTAAATTCTGGTGTAGCAGGGGTCGTGTCACGTGTGTTACACTGTTGTTGAAATGTTCTAGAAGCCTGTGTGTGAGTATGTGTGTACGTGAGTGTATGGTCACGAGGCGCTGTCGTGTGCCTACCAAGCATTCCTTGAGTTAGAGTGTATAAGCATGTTTAGCATTTCTCGATTCTTGCAGACACAATACCTGTCTCATCCTCTGACTTGCTGCTTCTATCTGTCTGTCTATCTATCTATCTGTCTATCTATCTATTATGATTTGTGGTAGGTGGTGGGGACCACCATCCACTCACTTGATGTAGTGCTGCCTGTTTCTTTCTTAGTCTTTAACATTCTTTTTCTGTGCCTGCTCTCCTCTCTTCTTATTTCTCCCATCTTTCCTGTCACATCTTATTGCTTTTCTTTCCTTTACAGGTGGTTTTACATTGAGTGACAAGCCAAATGGTTTCCTGTAAGCCAGGAAACCATTTACAATGCTGGGTGGTAGCCATATAACCAAACCATACGTGCTCCCTACGTGTCAACAAGTGGGTTGTTGGAGGGTTAGTGCCCCTCCCTGTAAAACAAATAACTCAAAGTAAAATGGCCACCCCTTACAGGATTATGGCGTCTGGCAATAGATAGACAGAATTATAATATGGAGTCCTGACACCGCTCGGTCACGCGCTGGAGGTCCTCCGACAGTAATTATCATTGACATATGCTAATCTATTAGTATATAATAATGATTATAATATTGTATACTTTTAATATTCATGGTTTATTGCAATGATTTAGTAATATTACACTTTAAAAAAGTTGTATACATATTTGAATAAATGCAATGGTTGTTGTATGACATTTTTAAGATGCATATGTATAACAGACATACGCATATAATTGTGCAATGGCAATACTGCTAGGTTATTACGTTACATATTGAGTTATCCCTTTAGTAATGTCTAATATTTCACCTAACTTGTGTGATGATTCTGGTAATACAGAATTGTGGTAACATTGTCTGAATTTACATAATATTGTAGTAATGCATAATTGTGTTGGCCTTATAATTGTAGTTAAATTTTGTTAATGCAGCTGTTACATAATTGTGTTGGCCTTATAATTGTAGTTACATTTTGTTAATGCAACTGTTACATGTTTGTGTTGGCGGTATAATTGTAGTTACATTTTGTTAATGCAACTGTTACATAGTTGTGTTGGCCTTATAATTGTAGTTAAAGTTACATAAAAGTTACATCTTGTTAATGCAACTGTTACAGAATTGTTACATATTGTTTGTAGTTACATATCGTTTGTAGTTACATAATTGTAATAATTGCAGTCCTGACACTGAATCCGGTCATGCTGCGGTCGATGATAGTGATGATGTGCCATGCCACTGGCTCGTGGAGACAACAATTTGCTTTTTGTTTCACTTATAGGAGTTTATGTGATGATGTGCAATGCCACTTGCTTGTGGAGAACACTAATTATCTTTTTGCTTTACTTATGGGAGTTTATGTGTTGATGTGCCGTGCCACTTGCTTGTGGAGAACACTAATTTGCTTTTTGTTTCACTTACAGAAGGAGTTTATGTGGTATTTTGGCATTTGTAGTAACACTTACGCTCATTTTCATTTGTTTGTTATGTGATCTTTCTGTATTTCTTTTTTTTTTTTTGTATGTATTGATTTTCTATAGTTTGTTTTTCTTCGTTTCTACGCTTTTTCTGTGTTGTTCATGGTTGCATAATTGCTGGTTTAATTCCCTTGGGACCCTTTTGTAAGGTTTAGTTTATATTGCACAGATATTATTGAAAATGATAATATATAGCCCCATATTTTGTTATTTTATATAAAAATATATACACTCTATAAAGTATTAACTATATACACTGACTTGTTGTTCACTTGTACCTATCGTGGGCAATATATGTGTCAACACCGTGTGGAAATCTTTGTCTTGACGATTGTGTTGCAGATGTTCATTCTTGCTAACGTCATTTGTGTTGGCCATTTTTTTTTCTGGTTTTCCTTGTAACTTAATTTATCTGTTTCCACTAGGTAGCTTTAATTAATAAATGTTTAATACAGTTCTTTTAATCGCTCACTGAGTAACTGTGATAGTATGTTTTCTTTATTACTTTGTAGATCTTATAATGTATAGTTGTACGTATGAAACACGTATTTTATGTAGGTATAAATGGTAACACTTGTTGGTAGTAAATAAATGCTATAATAAGTGAATGAATATATACAGTGTACAATATATATAGTTGGTGCAAGTATTTAATGTTTGAATTATGAAGATAATTGAAGTAGGAATATGTATTTAAGTTGTAATTATACAGCACGTTTTATAACTGTTTGTGCAGAAGTTTTTTGTCTATCACTGTGTATTGTATAAATGAAGTAACTATGTAACTCACTAATTTTTACCGTGGTGGGAAAGGTGTGAGTGGTGTTGCACGTGGTGATAGCGTTGTTCTTCACTGGTTGATTGACGTGTTGTGGGGTGTCAGACACACGTTGATAGGCGTGGCGTCGTGTCAGCAAACACGTATGGTAACGTCGACTTCTCACACTGGTAGCTGTGGTGAGTAAATGAGTAGCGATGAGTAACTTCAGTGAAGATGAGTGAGTAAGATGAGTTGTGAATATGGACTTGGTATTTGCTTCATCGTCTTGACCTCGCACTCCTGCGTCAGCAGTGGAGGTTGGGTGGAGGTGACACAGAGAGGAGGGTGAGGTCTGGTGGTTGTGAGTTGTGAGTCGTGTCTCACTCTTCGTTTGTTTGTTTTGTTTTTCTTTCTCGATGTATGCTCGGTCCTTTTCTCTTGTGATGTACTTGTTGTGGGAGGAAGACTGCCGCTACTTGTAGGTGCGTGTAGATTATACAGACGACTCGTAGAGTTGTTACTTGTAGTTGATTGTAGATGGTTGTAGTTCGTTGGTTCGCCGTAGAAACTGGAAGATTGTTTGTATCAATATTTTGTTAAACTACTGGCAGGGCGTCGTGTGACCACTTCTAAATCAACGTGATGATCGTGGAGATGGAGGGGGCTGGTTGAAGAGAATACTGTCAGGAGCTGGTTGTGAGTTTTTGTTTTCAATCTTGATAATGCAGAATCAACTGTACACTCGTAGACTCGTAGGCTTGTAGCTTGTATTTTGTAGGAATTCACTGTAGAACTGAAGCTAATCTTAGTTAGAGTCTCGCCTGCTTTTGTAGAAATTCACTGTAGATTCGTGGAAGAGGTTCGTACGTTCGCTGCCACCATATCTTACAGTAACTTTGTAGCTTCTTGTAGTGATGTTTTGTAGATCAGTTATACATATACTGTACTCGTGGACGAGCGGTTGTTATACTTGAGTAGTTTTGTAAGTAGACAATCTTCGTTCCCTTTTGTCATGCAATGACAGGAGAGGTAAAGATAAGTATGGGACTATTTTTATTTGTCTTGGAAATATTAACAAAGTCTCTCACACACGAGTGAAGTCTAGAGTCCCGCGAGCTAACCTCCCTGTCTCGCTCGCTCTCTCTCTCTCTATCTCTCCCACCCTCTCGCCCATGTTGCTAAGCTCCTTCTACCTACGACCTGCCAGTTCTATGGCTAACCTCCTCCTCAGATCTGCTTCCTAAATTCTGGTGTAGCAGGGGTCGTGTCACGTGTGTTACACTGTTGTTGAAATGTTCTAGAAGCCTGTGTGTGAGTATGTGTGTACGTGAGTGTATGGTCACGAGGCGCTGTCGTGTGCCTACCAAGCATTCCTTGAGTTAGAGTGTATAAGCATGTTTAGCATTTCTCGATTCTTGCAGACACAATACCTGTCTCATCCTCTGACTTGCTGCTTCTATCTGTCTGTCTATCTATCTATCTGTCTATCTATCTATTATGATTTGTGGTAGGTGGTGGGGACCACCATCCACTCACTTGATGTAGTGCTGCCTGTTTCTTTCTTAGTCTTTAACATTCTTTTTCTGTGCCTGCTCTCCTCTCTTCTTATTTCTCCCATCTTTCCTGTCACATCTTATTGCTTTTCTTTCCTTTACAGGTGGTTTTACATTGAGTGACAAGCCAAATGGTTTCCTGTAAGCCAGGAAACCATTTACAATGCTGGGTGGTAGCCATATAACCAAACCATACGTGCTCCCTACGTGTCAACAAGTGGGTTGTTGGAGGGTTAGTGCCCCTCCCTGTAAAACAAATAACTCAAAGTAAAATGGCCACCCCTTACAGGATTATGGCGTCTGGCAATAGATAGACAGAATTATAATATGGAGTCCTGACACCGCTCGGTCACGCGCTGGAGGTCCTCCGACAGTAATTATCATTGACATATGCTAATCTATTAGTATATAATAATGATTATAATATTGTATACTTTTAATATTCATGGTTTATTGCAATGATTTAGTAATATTACACTTTAAAAAAGTTGTATACATATTTGAATAAATGCAATGGTTGTTGTATGACATTTTGTAAGATGCATATGTATAACAGACATACGCATATAATTGTGCAATGGCAATACTGCTAGGTTATTACGTTACATATTGAGTTATCCCTTTAGTAATGTCTAATATTTCACCTAACTTGTGTGATGATTCTGGTAATACAGAATTGTGGTAACATTGTCTGAATTTACATAATATTGTAGTAATGCATAATTGTGTTGGCCTTATAATTGTAGTTAAATTTTGTTAATGCAGCTGTTACATAATTGTGTTGGCCTTATAATTGTAGTTACATTTTGTTAATGCAACTGTTACATGTTTGTGTTGGCGGTATAATTGTAGTTACATTTTGTTAATGCAACTGTTACATAGTTGTGTTGGCCTTATAATTGTAGTTAAAGTTACATAAAAGTTACATCTTGTTAATGCAACTGTTACAGAATTGTTACATATTGTTTGTAGTTACATATCGTTTGTAGTTACATAATTGTAATAATTGCAGTCCTGACACTGAATCCGGTCATGCTGCGGTCGATGATAGTGATGATGTGCCATGCCACTGGCTCGTGGAGACAACAATTTGCTTTTTGTTTCACTTATAGGAGTTTATGTGATGATGTGCAATGCCACTTGCTTGTGGAGAACACTAATTATCTTTTTGCTTTACTTATGGGAGTTTATGTGTTGATGTGCCGTGCCACTTGCTTGTGGAGAACACTAATTTGCTTTTTGTTTCACTTACAGAAGGAGTTTATGTGGTATTTTGGCATTTGTAGTAACACTTACGCTCATTTTCATTTGTTTGTTATGTGATCTTTCTGTATTTCTTTTTTTTTTTTTTTTTGTATGTATTGATTTTCTATAGTTTGTTTTTCTTCGTTTCTCAACGCTTTTTCTGTGTTGTTCATGGTTGCATAATTGCTGGTTAATTCCCTTGGGACCCTTTTGTAAGGTTTAGTTTATATTGCACAGATATTATTGAAAATGATAATATATAGCCCCATATTTTGTTATTTTATATAAAAAAATATATACACTCTATAAAGTATTAACTATATACACTGACTTGTTGTTCACTTGTACCTATCGTGGGCAATATATGTGTCAACACCGTGTGGAAATCTTTGTCTTGACGATTGTGTTGCAGATGTTCATTCTTGCTAACGTCATTTGTGTTGGCCATTTTTTTTTTTTTCTGGTTTTCCTTGTAACTTAATTTATCTGTTTCCACTAGGTAGCTTTAATTAATAAATGTTTAATACAGTTCTTTTAATCGCTCACTGAGTAACTGTGATAGTATGTTTTCTTTATTACTTTGTAGATCTTATAATGTATAGTTGTACGTATGAAACACGTATTTTATGTAGGTATAAATGGTAACACTTGTTGGTAGTAAATAAATGCTATAATAAGTGAATGAATATATACAGTGTACAATATATATAGTTGGTGCAAGTATTTAATGTTTGAATTATGAAGATAATTGAAGTAGGAATATGTATTTAAGTTGTAATTATACAGCACGTTTTATAACTGTTTGTGCAGAAGTTTTTTGTCTATCACTGTGTATTGTATAAATGAAGTAACTATGTAACTCACTAATTTTTACCGTGGTGGGAAAGGTGTGAGTGGTGTTGCACGTGGTGATAGCGGTGTTCTTCACGGGTTGATTGACGTGTTGTGGGGTGTCAGACACACGTTGATAGGCGTGGCGTCGTGTCAGCAAACACGTATGGTAACGTCGACTTCTCACACTGGTAACTGTGGTGAGTAAATGAGTAGCGATGAGTAATTTCAGTGAAGATGAGTAAGATGAGTTGTGAATATGGACTTGGTATTTGTTTCGTCGTCTTGACCTCGCACTCCTGCGTCAGCGGTGGAGGTTGGGTGGAGGTAACACAGAGAGGAGGGTGAGGTCTGGTGGTTGTGAGTTGTGAGTCGTGTCTCACTCTTCGTTTGTTTGTTTTGTTTTTCTATCTCGATGTATGCTCGGTCCTTTTCTCTTGTGATGTACTTGTTGTGGGAGGAAGACTGCCGCTACTTGTAGGTGCGTGTAGATTATACAGACGACTCGTAGAGTTGTTACTTGTAGTTGATTGTAGATGGTTGTAGTTCGTTGGTTTGCTGTAGAAATTGGAAGATTGCTTGTATGAATATTTTGTTAAACTACTGGCAGGGCGTCGTGTGACCACTTCTAAATCAGCGTGATGATCGTGGAGACGGAGGGGGCTGGTTGAAGAGAATACTGTCAGGAGCTGGTTGTGAGTTGTTGGTTGTGAGAGGTATTTTTTGTTTTCAATCTTGATAATGCAGAATCAACTGTACACTCGTAGACTCGTAGGCTTGTAGCTTGTATTTTGTAAGAATTCATTGTAGAACTGAAGCTAATCTTGGTTAGAGTCTCGCCTGCTTTTGTAGAAATTCACTGTAGATTAGTAGACGAGGTTCGTACGTTCGCTGCCGCCATATCTTACAGTAACTTTGTAGCTTCTTGTAGTGATGTTTTGTAGATCAGTTATACATATACTGTACTCGTGGACGAGCGGTTGTTATACTTGAGTAGTTTTGTAAGTAGACAATCTTCGTTCCCTTTTGTCATGCAATGACAGGAGAGGTAAAGATGAGTATGGGACTATTTTTATTTGTCTTGGAAATATCAACAAAGTCTCTCACACACGAGTGAAGTATAGAGTCCCGCGAGCTAACCTCACTGTCTCGCTCGCTCTCTCTCTCTCCCACCCTCTCGTCCATGTTGCTAAGCTCCTTCTCCCTACTACCTGCCGGTTCTATGGCTAACCTCCTCCTCAGATCTGCTTCCTAAATTCTGGTGTAGCAGGGGTCGTGTCACGTGTGTTACACTGTTGTTGAAATGTTCTAGAAGCCTGTGTGTGAGTATGTGTGTATGTGTGTGTATGGTCACGAGGCGCCGTCGTGTGCCTACCAAGCATTCCTTGAGTTAGAGTATGTAGGCATGTTTAGCATTTCTCGATTCTTGCAGACACATTAACTGTCTCATCCTCTGACTTGCTGCTTCTATCTGTCTGTCTATCTATCTATCTATCTATCTATCTATTATGATTTGTAATTATAATATGGAGTCCTGACACTATAATCATCATCATCATCATCATCATCATCATCACCAGCTTCCCACGTCACACAAATGTTGATTAGGATTCAGAATCACAAAAAAGACCTTTAATCAACTAAAAGAAAGTATTTACACGCTGACCAGTGCAAAGAATCACACGGCCACTCACTCGTCGTGCAGGCCATTTCAAACTGCCCACTTCATCCCACAGGCTAAGCCATTCCCATGAAGTTCCATCATAACACCATGTTGTAAAATCATTTTGTCTATTTAGCCAAAATACGGGTGTAACTTTGTTCATACGCAGGAAATTTCCCTACAGACCCCTATATTGTGCATTAACACTTATCCAGATAAAAGACTAACATAAGGTGTTTATTCAAGCGACTGTGATACGATTTCGCTCAGCAAAAGGAAAATCCTGTCGTGAAAGGTTTAATCGTAAAGGTGGATAAGTTCTCATATTTTATACGTAATAAGTAGGCACTTTCTCCACCAAGATACATAAGAGAGGAATAGTTCTCCTTTTAGCTGGGAGGAGTTATGTTTGTTGATTTAATCCTTTCCAGTTTGATGATCACATATGAAAATTTTTGTCATCAACTTACGAGGATTATATTCAGCGGAAACAAGATCTACACAGTCAGAGGGTCAAATATAGCATAAGGGAGGGCTTGAACACATGTGTCCTCCACCATTGCTCGAAACACGGACATGCTGCCACCACGTACTGTACGTGGCAGTGTCTGATAACATTGCCCAAGGCAAAGGCTTCAGCATGTTTGAAGCAGACACACCGTCCACACGTGTTTGTGGCAGTGTACCCCATTATGTCAACGGAAGAGGATGTATTGCTGGCTGCGGTAGCAATAATGGTGCTATGTGGACAAAATGCTGAAGACCTTCACTGATACTAGGTCCCATTATTACTGAGGAGGAACGAAGACCGATACACCACCTGTAGTATGTTCGTGATCTGCTGCATCCATGCCTGGTGCAGGAAACGTCAGCAACAGTGCCACCAACAAGCTTCCTAACAATGCTGAGAGATTGTCCATGACATGAGAGCTTCCATCTTGCTTGTGAACAATGTTCATGATTATATTTTAAGCATGTTTTAAGGCATATACCTATAGCATGTGTGTCTCCGCCATAACCCCTTGACAGTTATGCAGGTGTCCTGGTATTTCACAATGGTAAACTGATCACAAAATAAAATACAGTCAAACCGTTATTGCGTGACAAAGGAAGATTTAATGATGCATTAAGCGAGAGAGAACGTTCGCCTTTGATTAATAACAGTCTCTACTATTTTCACTGTCTTCGCGGTGTCTAGGTGATTTTTTCTAGTTGATTTCCGACAATTTAATTCTCAGAATAGATCGCATCCATCCAGAGAGGTAATGAATGAGACAGAAAGTTTCAAATGAGGTATTATTGAAAAAAGAATATTTTGATGTTAGTGAAGTAACTATACGCCAATTATGTCGAACAAATGTCTGTCAACAAGCGCCTCAGGTTAGGTAACAACTGAACAGTCATGCATTCTCTTTAATGAACCCCTTCAGCCCGATGACGTATTTTTGTTTCATTATTGTTGCCTTCAGATGATAGAATTCAGCTTGAAGAGGCCTTTCCAACTGGAGGGATAAGGTACATCATTAATAAACTCCTACAGCACAATAGGTCTGTTCTTAATTGTAAAAATTTGCCTGGTAATACCAAGACTTAAATAAAAATACGTCATGGGAATCACACACACACACACACACACACACACACACACACAGTTATACTTTTGCTCTCTCACTCATTCATTCATTCTTGTAAGACTGGAAATAAAGATGAGTTAAAGCGTTGCCTGTTTTCGTTGGAAAGCTGGTGATAGTTTTCTTACGTTTGTTTGTGTGTCCTTTTTCCTACGTCTGAATTCTATCTATCCTATTTGAAATACTGTGAATACGATGATGATGATGATGATGATGATGATGCCAATACCGGTGACTGACGGTGATATCAAGAATAATGACGCTAGGGATGACGAAGTAGAAAAGTGCTCTCCATTACTCTACACCACACACCCAGCTCAGCACTTGTCAGTGTGGGGTCTATGTTGTAAATGACACCACTTGGCAGAAAAAGAGTGTCTATACTTCACGGTAGGACGATCACAGAATACCGCCAGTGTGTCAAGTGTAGGGTGGAATAATGGGGGAATAGAGGGATGTGGGGTTGTCATGGGAATGTGAAAAAAAAAAAAAAAAAAAGTTTCTGAATTGGTCAGGGGATAATATAGGGTTTGAGTAGAGGTGTACAATCAGATTATTTCTACACACCCTAAAGCACAGTACAGTTGCAGTCAGTAACCTCTTTGCACATCTGAATTGTGAGTGAGACCATTTCCCTTCATTAGATCAACAGCAATTACAGCTTCATAACTGTGGAGTACAGGAGCCATTTTAATTGATATTGCATTTATTACTCACAATTATTACAGAATAATTTCCTGCCGTTTGGCAAACTTTTGTAATAATATTCCGAACCACGAACTAAAATCCTTGTTAACACCGTCTGCTTCCATACTCCTCTAATTTCAACCATTACAAGATTGCCCCCTTCTTCTTGAGGGACTCCATGCCTTTTGAAGGGGCAAAGTCATAGCATGGCTACGAGGGTAGAGTAGATACAAGGCATAGGCGGTGAAACAGAAGATAGTGGTAACAGACAGTGGTATGGTGTAGGAATGTTCATATGTTTGTTGAGAACAGGCGTTACGTTGTAAGAATCCACCCCTCAAACTCAGTGGCAGGGACGGGACCCTAAGTCACGACAGAGCATCCTACAAACAGTCCAGTACCAAATCGACCAAGCCATCGAGGCGCCCCTACATGCCTTTGCTCTCAACTCCTACCTTTCACCCTTCACACTGACTTTCTCAACCGTTTTCACACTCCATATCATTTCTAACACACTAAGAACAGGGTGGTAACAAATATATTGCCAGACGATAGGGAGGAGAATGAGTCTAATTGCCTCATTCTCGTTGCCTTAGGAGACTCCCAAGCAAGTTTAGGCCAGACGTGTAAGGAGAGGGTGATTATAACGCATTTGTTCTAACCTAACAAAGATGTCTAACTGCATGTAGCTCAGTTGATGATCAAGTGTGGTTCCTGAATCTGACTAGTAACCAAGGACATTCATTCATCCCTTATAACTAAAGACTCATCAAACTTCATGCAACCAGGACATAGTAAACAAGTTGTGGAAGTGGCACACTTCCTTCAGATGAAAATAAACAGATTATATTCACTCGGCCCTAAGTGGCACTTTATTAGCAAATACCCAAACATTCTTGGAAATAAAACCATTTTAGGCCACTTCAGTCGGAGCACCTTAACCCACTAGGCTACCAGGCATTCATTTGTTGGTTCAGTTCTTACCACCCATCGTAGTAGGCCTAAATGGTTTCGTGGGCTTCAAGAAACCACTGGCTTTTCGTTAGCTGTTGTAGTCCCTTAAATGTAACACAACGCTGAGTGGGTGGATAGTGGGATTTCCATCTTACGAACTAAAACCTCATATACTGTACCATTATTCACGTATTAAATTTTCGGAGAAACAAAAAACTTTCACCTATTAAAAAACAAGCACACGTAGAAAATGCCTAGTAACTAGTAGATACAGAACCATATGGGATACGAAAATCCATATGCCCTACTGACTGACCGAGCCACTCCTACAGAAGCTCCAGCAGCAAAAATGGATAACATATACTGTATTTGAGGTAAGATCTTAACCACTAACCCCATGTCGCCATCAAGATGGAGCGATTCAAGACTAGGCTACTGTAGTCCAGTCCAGTTTAAGGTTGATGACCAACCTATTCCTCTTGATGACATTACATGATCGATTAAACTTCAGTCACATCTTGGTAATCAAGCCTTTGATGAACGAATATATTGTTTAAGTCTCTACACATGTACCGCGTCTAGTTCCTGGGATGCTGCCACTGCTGCTGCTGCTGCTGTTGTTGTTGCTGCTGCTGCTGTTCATGATGATGATGATGATGATGGTGGTGGTGGGGACACAGTAGAGCCGTTAACGTATCTATAGCGTATAACTCGTGTCCAGTTAACAAGGAATCGCTTGTCAAGGTTCCATTAGTGCTGAATTAAGGTATTGTCTGTCAAACTGAAAAAAAAAAAAAAAAAAAGCATATTTGCTGGCTCTTAACCACTTCATTTCGACGGCATATTTGTTTTGACTTTATTCCTACTGCCTCCAGACGATCTTTGATTGTTTCGTCTCGCTATATTATCGCTATTTCTGGTCTGCTCACAAGCTGTTTATTTAGGAGGGAAAATCTGTTTTCACACTTATAACTCAGGAAACACAAATATTATGACGGAAGAGGTAAGGGATTCGGGAGGGAGAAATAGGGAGAGGAGGAGAATGAAGGAGGAAGGGAGGTGAGGAAAGGAGGAAGAATAAGAACAGAAGGGATGATAAGGAGGGATGGAAGGTTGTGACAGGGAGAAGAAAAGGTAGAAGGGAAGGGAAGTAGTTCGGAGAAAGGAATGGTGAAACAGGGAGGGAGTGATGGGGGATGATGACAAAGAGGGAAGGAAAGATGAGAGGAGGGGGGGGGAAGGGAGGGAGTGAAGGAAAGGAGGAACGGGAAGAGAGGGAGGAGGATGGAGAGAAAGAGGGTGAGACGAGAAGGAGGGAAAGGAAGGATATGAACGAAGATGGAGGAAAAGAGGATATAATAGGAGGGTGGAGGGTGACAGAGGGAAGAAAAAAAAAGGATGTAGGAGAGAGGAAGGGTGAAGCGAGGAGAGAGAAAAGGAAGAAAGGGAGGTATGAGAGACAGCCGGGGAAGAGAGGTAAGAAAAATGAATGGTGAAGAGCCAAGAGGGTAAAGGAAGGAAGAATGAGAGAGAGAGAGAGAGAGAGAGAGAGAGAGAGAGAGAGAGTAAGGATGTTTGAGAAAGGAACAGTGAAGGGCCAGGAAAGTAAAATAAGGAAGAATGGGAGGGAGGAAGATAAAAGAGAGAGAGACGACGAAGGGAGGATGGAGGAGAGATACAATAGGAGGGAGAGGGGGTGGTGAAGGAGAGAGAGAGAGAGAGAGAGAGAGAGAGAGAGAGAGAGAGGAAGAGAAGGGGAGATGGGAAAGTGGAAAAAGGAGTGAGAGAAGGTGAAAGGGGTGAAATATGGAAGAAAAGATAGGACGAAGAAATGGAAGGCGGCAAGGAAGGGAAGGAATTGACTGAGAAGCATGGAAGGAGGGATGTAAACAAAAAAAATCTTCTCAGACTTCATCATATCCCCGGGCTGCTGCAAGAAATACAAGAGCTTCAGGTGCTAGGTGTCAGTTAGTGACGTGTTTCGATGATGCTGTCAGGAGCATGATCGTACTGACAATGGCGGAGAGAGGGAATATATCAAAATCACCTCTCATCACAAGACATATACTGCACGTGTGTGTGTGTGTGTGTGTGTGTGTGTGTGTGTGTGGAGAGAGAGAGAGAGAGAGAGAGAGAGAGAGAGAATCTAAGGCGGGTGTTTACAAAAAGAAGAAGTTGATTCCGGGTACTAAAAATGCTATCACCACAGAATCTACACACAGCCAAATGATGCTGAATGACTATATTTTGATCAGTAAGAACTCTTATATTACCGTATTTCCACGATGCTGAAACATTTTTTTTTTCTTTCCTTTGCAAAAATCCTTCCACAATACAAAGGTGAAACATTAAGGGTCTTTGAGCATTTGCATCCTATTAAGAAAAACACAGGAAAGTACTTTCTTCAGACAGCAGGAACCGTAATCTCGGAGGATTAGGAGACTCCCTAAAACCCCTTTCCGAATCGAAAGATTCGGCAAGCATGTTCGTCAGTTCCGTATGTTTGTTGCTAGTGGAGTCGAAGATTCGGCAGGCATGTTGGTCAGTTCCGTATGATTCTCTGTCTGTCTCTCTGTCTGTTTGTCTGCTCTCTACAGGTCACAGTTTTGCGCCAATCGTTCTAAGAAAAAAAAGATCACAAGGTAGATATCCATAAACCCTGGAAGCCTATTGTTTTCCATCAAAATCGGTCAAAGGCCATAGCTTGGAGAGAGGGTTGATACTCCTCAATGGCAAAAGGTCCGGAAATCGTCGGAACCCAGTAGCTGGCTCAGGCACCGCTTCTCCAAATTTCGAAAATCGATTTTTTTTTTCCAACCAAATTGAAGAGAAACGTCTGGTGCACCTGGCAATGAAATGTTTAGCTTCCTAAACCCATCCTGTGCTTTGCAATGAAACACGAAAAATTTCGCCAAATGACTGCCCAAACGCTGGTGAAATCAAAGTAGACACAATCGGATTCATCCGGCAAGCGCTCTGCCTATGAAAGTTTCATTGCTCGCTGGAATCGAAAGATTCGGCAAGCATGTTGGTCGGTTTCATACGTCTGTCTGTCTGTTTGTTTGTCTGCCCTCCACAGGTCACAATTTTGTGCCAATCTTTCCTTAAAAAAATCGAGAAGGTAGACATACATAAACCCTAGAAGCCTATTGTTTTTTTCAAAATCGGTCAAAGACCCTGGGATGGGTGGGGGATTTAAATCTTTCAATGGCCGTGGGTCTGGAAATCGTCGGGACCCAGTGGCCAGCCCAGGTACCATTTTTACAAATTTCGTAAATCGATTTTTTGTTTCTTATCAAACTGAAGAAAAACATATGGTGCACCTGGCAATGCAATTTTTAGCTTCCCAAACCCATCTTGTGCTTTGCAATGAAACGCAGAAAAGTTCGCCAAATGATTGCCTACACGCCAGTGAAAACTAAGCTGACACAATCGGATCCACCCGGCAAGTGCTCTGGCTGAAGCAGTTTCATCTATCTCTGTTGTTTTGTTTGTCGGCACCCTACAGGTCACAATTTTGCTCCAGTCGTTTTGGAAGATGTTCAGTAGGTACAGTACATATTTATAAACCCTGAAAGCCTATTTTTTTTTCATCAAAATTAGTCAAAGACCCTGAGCTTGGTAGGGGATTGAATCCCCTCAATGACCGTGGGTCCAGAAACAGTCAGGACCTAGTGGCTGGGCCAGGCACCATTTTTACAAATTTCGAAAATCGATTTTCTTTTTACCAAATTGAAGAGAAATGTCTGCTGCACCTGGTCATGCAAATTTTAGCTTCCCAAATCTACCCTGTGCTTCGCAAAGAAGCATGAAACGTTTCGCCAAATGACGCCTACACACAAGTTAAACTAAGCATTAAAAATTGGATCCCTCTGGCAAATGCTTTACAGCCCATACGCCAGTGAAAACTAAGCAGACACAATCGGATCCATCTGGAAACTGCTCTACCTATATCAGTTTCATTGCTTCCAGTAATCGAGAGATTCAGCAAGCATGTTTGTCAGTTAAATATGGTTGTCTCTGTCTCTTTGTTTGTCAGCTCTCTACAGGTAAGAATTTTGTGCCAATCATTCTGGAAAAAATTCAGAAGGTAGATATCCATAAACCCTGGAAGCCTATTGTTTTTCATCAAAATCGGTCGAAAACCTTAGGCTGGGGTTGGGGGGTTGATCCCTCATTGGCTGTGGATCCAGCACTTGTTGGGACCATTTTTTTCAAATTTCGAAAATCGATATTTATACCAAATTGAAAAGAAATGTCTGGTGCACGTGGCAATACAATTTTTAGTTTTTTAAACCCATCCTGTGCTTAGTAATGAAGCACAAAACATTTCATCAAATGACTTGACTACATGTCGGTGAAAACTAGGCGGACAAAATCGGATCCATGCGGTAAGCGCTTTGCATTTGGCAGTTTCATCTGCTGTCTTATTTTGTTTGCTCTCTACAGGTCGCAATTTTGCGCCAATTGTTCTGAAAAAAAAAAAAAAAAAAAAATATATATATATATATATATATATATATATACTGTATATATATAGAACCCTGGTTCACCCGTGTACGACACGCACACTCTACCACTACCACAGAGGCTCCCTATATATATATATATATATATATATATATATATATATATATATATCATTAGCCGTTGAGGTCTATTGCAGGACCGGCCTATCCCTACAGAAGCGGGGACGATACAGCCAATGTATCTTTACCCAGTGGCTTAGGCTGTTTGGTAGAGACATATATATATATATATATATATATATATATATATATATGTGGTAGGTGGGGGCGCTCACCATCCACTCACTCGATGCAGTGCTGCTCTCGGGTGTCTGCCCTTTCCTCTCCTCTCTCCATTCCTTCCTTCCTCTTCTGTCTTTCTTTACTTCATTCTTTCCTCGTCCTTCTGCCTACGGGTGACTTTACGCTCCCTCTTTTGTCTTTCTTTCTTTCTTTCTTTCCTCTTCCCTCTGCCTATAGGTGACTCTACACAGAGTGACAAGCCTAATGGTTTCCTGTACACAAGGAAACCATTTACTACGCTGGGTGATAACCATATAACCGAATTATGGCACCTGGTGGTTTAGTGGGTAATTACAGCACTCCAATCGGATTGAGCTGGTGAAGGTTTATATCCAAGGGATGGTTCGGGTTTATTGCTCATGTAATGCCACTCAGGGATGAGTGAGGCTGGTCACTCTCATCTTAAATGTCATGACCAAATTGCCTAGCCCCGGGCTTCTACGCTTCTCATGGTGCAACGTAGGATTGGATGATGGATAGGATATATATATATATATATATATATATATATATATATATATATATATATATATATATATATATATATATATATATATATATATATATATATTTTAAAGAAACTGGTAGATTTGCCAGTCATTAACCCATTGGATCCCAGAGCTGCTGGGCGAGGCATCGCGCTGGGTGGGTACTAAGCGTACCGCCCTCCGCCTGTCGGATCATAGTCGCGAAGCTCATAGGTCCCTACCGGGGGGTTCCCTACTTTACTAAGATTTGAAAATTCCCAGCTCTGTCCAATACTCTGGACACTGGGCTCCAATGGGTTAAATCGTCACCCTCATAAAGAAACTGCTTAAGTCATTTTTCTACTTTTCGGGAAATCGAAAACAAACTGCCTTATTTTCTTAATTTTCAATGGCTTAGGCAGAAGTTTGAGGCGCATTTTAGACCACTCACACCCTAGACCTGGCAAAGGCAGCCATACCAATGGGTGCGCCACGTGTTGACGAATTGATTTATGCAAAAATCCAGAAATTGTCGAAAAATGACTTATGCAGTTTCTTATATATATATATATATATATATATATATATATATATATATATATATATATATATATATATATATATATATATATATATATATATATATATAAAGTAATTAGCCTCCAGATATTACTTACTTCCTTCAGACCTACGACGTCATTTAAATTATTTTTCCTTCTGCTGTCTCCAGATAATGTACTTTGTCGTAGGAGTAATTTTCTAATCGGAGGAATTAGTTACAACCTTTATTAACTCCTTCACTAATGGGATGTTTCCTGAACTCAGTCAATTCTGTTGGCGATTTGTGTATAATATGTTATTGGACTTAAGAAGTTAAGCGTAATTTTTTTTTTTTCTCAGTGGTCATCTCATTTTTACTGCACATAATTTCTTCTGGCCAATAGACGTCCATATAGCCACTTCAGGAACGCCTTGGCTACAAGGGGGAGGCGTTGCTCAATCGGTAGAGAGGTGGCCTGTAGTCCTAACGAACCCGGGTTCAAATCCCGCTGGGGCAGGGAGCAGTTTAAGGATTTGAATTTCGTAAAAATCAGACTTTACTAATCTACCAGAAGACCCGCCGACATGTCGTAAAAATACCCCCGTTAATACCAATACACCAGTCCTGTATGAGACAGCCCTAGCATGTATTCAATATGGACGGTGGGTGTTAGCGCCGAAGTTGTGACATGTAGAGGTGTGCGGTACGTAGGAGGGCTGCTGGGCCTTGAGGGCAGGCTGTGAAGCCTATGCCCGGAGTATGGACACAAAAAAAAAAAAAAAAAAAAAAAAAAAAAATCGTGATGACGGGCATGAAAGGTCAGATTTGCCTGTTTGATTTTACAGAGAGAGAGAGAGAGAGAGAGGGTTTATCCAGATTAGTGTCTCTGTCACCGAAGCGATTAATGTTCCAGCTATGCATCTAGTTTCACAGTTTATCCTGCGGGAAATAATATCTTCTGAATTAGCCAAGAATTTAAAAAAAAAATATCATACTGAAGGTATAATTTACCCTCTCTGCTCTTCATCCGGCCCTATTACTCTTCCGCTTTCATTTAGCCGTTGTGGTATGCACAGTACGTGTAGTAGAAGAAGCAAGGTACGGCAGTGTGAGGTGTAACTGTGTGGGCTGTGTGTGTGAGCGGTGGCGATGTGCTATGTTAACGTGTGAAGTATAGCAGTGTATGGTGTGGGAGTGTTAGTTCTGGGATTGTGTTGTGTGGCAGTGGGTGGTACGGCAGTGTGTGATGTGGCAGTGCGTGTGATGCGGGACTGTGAGGTATGGCAGTATGAAATATGGCAGTGCGTGGTATAGCAGTGGGTGTTGTGGCCGTGTGAGGTGCAGTAACGTGTATCTGAAGTGTAGCAGTGTTGGGTCTGGCAGTTAAACGTAGCTGAGGTGAGGCGGTGGAGATGTGGCAGTGTGAGGCGTAGTAGTGTACATCATATAACACTGAATGAACGTTCTCCTTTTTACTGAGGTAGATACTTCACTCGCTATTTCTTCCGGCCTCAAAATTGTGAATGCCTAAATGAACAAATAAACAGATTTACAGTTTGATAAAACGTAAGTAAAAAAACTGCCTTTAGGAAGGAATTATATTGTCTCTCTGTTTTTACATCTGTCTATAGCCACACGCCTTACTTCCATTGGAAGTGGTCATGAAAATGTAACTTCCATATCATCCTGTCCTTCGCCATTTAGCTGCCCTCCCTCAGACTCACACCTCCCTCATTCATATAGCTCTCCACCCCATCCCTCCACCTACTGTAATCTTCGGTCTCCCACATACTGAAGCTCTGTACAATATGAATGTAGGGTACTCATATAACGGCTTCGGCTTCACTTGAGCCCGAATCTGTTGTACTTTCACAATACGAGTATACACAGCTCCATTGCTGTGAGTATAATTCACGACACTGACATCAAGACTCAATTAGATCAATACTGAAGCAAGATACTGTAATCCTTTCACGTTATTTTGGCACATATATTCGTTCTTTGCAGATTATCTTAGGTAGCTCAGTGAAACAAAAGCCAGTACCATGGATCTACATATTTTACATAGTACTTCATCGTGACTAGTAATATATTCTAGAGTTAATCTATTGTTACAACTCAGCGTTGAAGACGTAGATATGGCAGGTTTAAGCCACGTAAAGATGAAAAGGGTATAGCTTAAAAGGTTCTGGTGAGGGTCGTCTTCATGTGGTGGCAACGATATAAGCAAGTTGTCCCGCAGTCTGGTTGTAAAAACGTCCATAAACTAACTCCCTGTTACCCCAAAGGAGAACAGTGGACTACAGTAGGATGGCAGTTCCAGCCTGCAGTACACAGGGTTCATATTCAAATGAGCCTGGGGTTGTAACTACCACCACTACTACCAGCTTGAAAGTACGATGTTCAAGACCAGTATTTTCGTCGGATTAGGAGGCTTCCAAGCACCTCTTGGTACCAGTTTATTTACACTTAAAGTGCATTAGTAATTTTGAATATGCTACTTATGCTTCAAGTGGAAATCGTCAAAAGATATAAAAGGCACAAACAGAAAAATATCAATGAGTAATAACTATGATACATCACTAAGGAAAAGGAGTTAGCCTGCCATACGGATAGGAGTACAGACCCAGTTTTTTCCTGTCCTAAATTCATACATGTTGCTGTCTAAGAGATCATCTGATTTTGGAAAGTTGATGCTTATCGTCTAATTCCTTTGATATGTTCCGCCAGCCGCAACTCGGAACAACTCTCTCCCTGCCATCTAATTCTCCTTTTTGTCCTCTTAACTGTCGTCCAATTAGATCTGATTCCGCATGTTCAACCAATCATTAGCCCCTTCAGTCCGATGACGTATTTTTTTCTATTTTTGCCGTCTCTACTTTATTCAGCTTGCAACAGATTTTTGAAGCAGTTAGGATTAAATACTACAGTCTTCATTAACCCCGAATAAAAATTTTATGGGGGTAACAAAGATAAAAATACGTCATAGGAGTGACATCATGAAATTATCCTCCCCTGTGTTGCAAAAATATGAAATTATAATTTTGCGTTGTCTGATCAGTACTAGTTTGAACACATGTCGAGATAATAGGCTAGACTGATCGTATCCACATCAGAGGTAGTTTACCAATAAACGGTGTGGATTGTGGCTTTAAGTTTGAATCTCGATTGTTGTTGGGAAAAATTTGGGGATTTTAGGTTCATATGTGCTGGACAGTGATAGGAAAAGGCCCTGAGATGGTTTGGCCATGTGGGGAGAATGGAGAATGAGATTGATTAGTAGAGTGTGTGAGTGAGGTGGTGCAGGAGAGGGTGGTGTGAGTTAGAGGGAGGGCAGCCGGGTGGTGGAGGGTAGGGTCACATGGAGATTTGTTAATAACCAGGCCTACCGCGATTAAGTAGTACAATACAACGTATACTACGTGTCATAAGAGATTACTTATCATCTCATTCATAAAAATTTACTTATTACACCTAAGCATTCTCTCGAACTGGTGTATTTGCTTTATTAGTTTTATATCGAAACAGTTTGCGTCAATAATAAAACAACAAGATACTGAGAACCAATGTGCAGGATAAATCACTAAGGACGAGATGTTTCGAAATCTCCGAAGGCACCTAGATCTAATGCAGCCTCCAGGGTGCATGTGGTGCTACTAAATCTTTAAGTTTCCTGTCTCGCTGCGGGGAGTGCATGACTCAGCCACAACCACAGCTCGTATGTATGAACACCCCTATGCTTAAGTTGTGTATAAGACTGCCTGTATAATACGTTCGTGTTAGTGCATACAGCTACCAAACACGAGACAATATTTGTGCATTTTCCTGAGCAAAAGGTTTGTAAGATTGCTTGTTATTTGTCTGTCATGAGTCATTCAGTTAGGAAGCACATCTCAGTACTTAAAATTTCACCCAAGCCTAAGCTGTGTATAGAGTTGCATGTATATGGTCGTATTTGCTCACACAATTACCAAACACTTCACAATCAAATCTGAGTGAATGATAAAGTGACTAAATATGAACAACAAAATTTGAGATTATACTTACCTTTGAAGGAGACTTGTTCATGGTAAACCTTGGTTAAGATCTTTTATAAATACGTCGTTAACCTAGTCAATTTCTGGTACAGGAGAAATAACTGCATTACCTTGCAGGATGGAGTGGAGAGGTATATGAAAGAGGGGGGGGGGGTGAACTGGGAGCAGGGCAGTGGAATGGTGGGGAACAGGGAGACATGGAGGCGATTTGTTTGTGGCCACCCCTTACGGGATTAAGGAATCTGGCAGTAGATAGACAGATGGACATTGTAGTTTTGTAATCCTGGTGGTACGCCCAATCATTTGTGCACTTCATTCTCTTATTTGTATTTTTTAATTAATGCTGTGACAGTGACCAACCTTTAGGATTAGGTTTGCTCTCTCTCTCTTTTATTTAACAGAAAGTTAACGAAGATTAGAAGAAGGTTTGGTAGAACTGTGCAAAGTTCTGAACACTGAATATGATACGAGAAAATCCCCCCCCCAAAAAAAAAAAAAAAAAAAAAAATCTCACCTGCTAAGCCACAGATGACTGCACGCGAAGTTTCAGCTGTCTAAATACCAGTTGTCCTTCCGAGCACGTGTGAAAGTTAGGTCTGTCAATATTTATGGGATGGCACTGAACCATGTTTGACTAATGAACTTTCGCCTGAGGTATGATTTTAAGCATCAGAGACACAATATCTGTCAACACTCGGGCAAAACACTACGTAAGCCAACCAGAACCGGTTATTAGTTAAGGAAGCAACAGTTACAGCAAACCTGTCCAGTGAAGTAGTATGCTACAGTATGTTAGCCTATTTGTAACTGGTGAAAGGCCTCTGAGTTTGCCTAACTCACCGTCAGTGAGAACATGAACGACTGGGAGTAAAGTACTGCAGATGTGATAAAAAGAAAAAATGAATGAATGAATGGCAATAATTTGGTATGTTTCAGAGTGTCTGATTGTTAACCGTCCTAATTATTCTGATCAGTTACGTTATATTATTTGTCCAGTTACGTTCACAGTCAGGCAGAAGATTACTGGTAAAGAATTGTACAACACGAAACTAACCAAGAATAAATGCTATAACCAGGAATAGGTGAATTAAATGTATCAATGACTTGCCGTGATTTTGCCTGTGACGAAGCTCCTAAAATAAGTGGTTACTATTTTTTTTTTTTTTTTCGCTCAAGGGCTTCATATTCCTCTTGTACAACATTGCTTTGGCCGTTCAGTAGGTTTGCCGGTTAGACAAGCACACATGGTTAATTTAACAGCTCCATGCCGGTTTTTACAGATGTTGGAAGACGTGGCGATGGCTCACGAAATATTTATAGTGATAGACTTGGGCCCTGGCTGCTGATACTCCTCTATAGTTGGTTTGTTTCCAGCTGACGGAACTGGGCCACTCCCACAACTTGAATGGCAAGTCGTGGTTGCATGAAAATGAACCTTAGTTATGAGGTAGGAATGAGTCTTCTTAGTTACTGGTCGAACTAACCCTCCATCCTGACAGCACTTGATCATCAGCTCAGCTGAAAGGGATTTTGGATACTTGTCAGATGAGAGTATACAAGCTCTTTTTATCTGCTTAGTATTTCACTCACGCATCATTTACTGTAGTTTCTCTGTTCCAGCACACATCTATGTGTTTCACGAGGACATCACTTTATATCGAATACGCATCACCGTACTCCTTCGTATTTCACACACTCATCACTGTAAAATTCATATCGGAAAAACTACCTTGGAGCAGCGAACATCATACCAGTACAAGTGGGTTGAGAGAAGAGTTTTTATGTCGCCTTATAATGCATGCAGTCATTAGCATGTCTAGCTGAGATAATCACAAAGGAAGCTGGTAATTAAAGCCGCAGGTGGGGTGAAGTTATGCTTCGCTACGAGCAGAGCAACGACTGTCAGCACCACCAGCAAGCAAGCACTATGTGTGTGCTTACTGGTGGTAACAGTAATGAACACAAAGTACTTCACTGGAGTCAAGTGGGTAAGTTCTACAATCTAATGATATATACTCTGTTTTTTCATGGTACCTACAGGCGAGTTTACATGGGTTTGGGATGACTATCAAAGTGGTGACACGTATATGAATGTGTGTGGCGGTAGGAAAACTGATGGGCATAATTTTGTTTGAATCACAGGATCTATAAACAACACACCCATTGTTTGAATTTTTATGGGAGTACAGGCTGGCAGTAAGGATATTGTTGAGTTCATACCTCTGAGTATAGATTAGTTTAATGTATACTGTAGTGTTGGAGACATAAGTTCACCTAATATTATTGCTATTCTGCTTGTGATTTTCCTTCGCTGGCAAATGTACTTAAGATGACAGAGACCTGGTATGCTTCTCTGTATGAAAGATGAATCTCTTTTTAATATGATGGGAGTAGAGGTGGCGGACATACTCTGAAGCAGACACAGTGGAATAATCGGAAAACTTTTGTCCCTGACTACAGCAAACGACACGCTTTGGATACACCTTGCACACACCGCTGATACACCTTAAATACTCGCTGCTACACACATCCGCTAGTAACACTGTGCACAGCAGACTAGGAGGAAAGCAGCCATAAAACTAAATTCATAACGATAATTTAAAGTAGCTCTATTGCAAGCACCGCCTCTTAAATTCATAAAAATTGTATAACACTGTAGTAGTAGTACTTGTTGTTGTTGTTGTTTGTTGTTGTTACAGAAGTAGTACTTGTCGTAGCAGTGTTGGTGGTGGTAGTAATGGTGGTAGCAGTTGCAACTCCAGGTTATGAATGTGAACCCAGTTGGCTGCAGCCGCTTAAGGTACCTTTCTCCCGCAGTCCACCATTCTGCTTTCGGGAGATAAGGAGGTTGGTGAGAGGTGTTTATATCCCCTGGCAGTAGAACCAATTTGCTATTCCGCTGCCGCCACATGATGGCGTTCCTTTCCAGCACGAAGTATAACCCAGTAAAATTTGTACCCATGTAACGTTAACCACACATTATATCTGAACAATCCCTCTCAAGACAAAGCGGGCATTTTTTACTATTTATCACTCTAGTAATACGGTAAAGCCGTAGACAGATGATCAGTGAGTCATGTACTAGGCTTGGACACACACAAAATCAACACGGACAGAGAATAAACGTTGCGGCTGTTCTATAAAACTGACGCAAATGTCCACAAAACCAACTGTTGAGAAAAACAGTGGACAGTCACGCAGGCCAGCAAACCTAAGCAGCCTGTCACGCAAAGGGCCATAGTCGTGTTATTTTTCTTTCAACTTAACAGAACCAAGAGTTTTGTTCTCCTGCAGCTTATTTCACGTAACTAAAAAAGAAAAAAAATAGATACGGTATACGTCCTTCTCATGGCACTTCTTCCAGACGGCGTAATATTATTGGGTAAACTCTTGCTACTACTCGGCATGTAAGATGAAGAGGAGGAAATTTTTAGCCAAGTTAAAAAGAATACAGTTCTGAGGGCTTTCCTGCACATTATTTTTGACAATGTAATAAGCTTATTGCCGCTTACCCGATTCTTGTATGCTACTTATGTCTCGTTCGTATGGGCAACCACTGTTTAAATAACCCACAAATGTATATTAACGTACATGGTAACTAGTACGGAAGAGGTGCTTGGAAGCCAGCTTAATCGACTAGAATACACACACACACACACACACACACATATGGTGCAGTAAGCGTGTGTCCCCCCCAGCTGCTGGCTCGTGTCACTGTACCAGGACTTGTGTATAAAGACTTGCGACCGCGACATCTGTGGCAAGGGTAAACAGGGAACAGACAGCCGCCGTGATCACCGTCGTAATGGAGAACATGGGGAAAGAAGGGAGTGGGGAGCGGACGAAGGCGAAGGAGATAGGAGAGGGAGAGGAGCAGGTGAGGGGCCGAGAGGTAAGTAACGGAACTATACTCGGTTTCACGTAGTCTGACGCACTGATTTTGCCAGCCAAGAACAGGTGGATTTGGTAACACTGCTCGATGCACTTGGGCGGTGATTGGTAGATTTCCGTTGTGTCTGAACGTGCACAAAATTGACTTTATATTCCAGCCAAGGTCCTCATTGATTTGTAAAATCTATCTATCTATCTATTGCCAGACGCCTCAATCCCGTTTGGGGTGGCCACAAACAAATCGCCTCCAAGTCGCCCTGTCCCCCGTCCCCCGCCATTTCACTGCCCTGCTCCCAACTCACCCCCCCCCCTCTCATATACCTCTCCACCCCATCCCTCCATCTCATCCTCGGCCTCCCCCTCCCTCTTCCCTCCTCCACCTCACTCCACATACACTCTCTTCGTCAGTCTTTCACCCTCCATCCTCTCCACATGGCCAAACCACCTCAGTGTGTTCCTCATAACGCTTCCTATCACATCCACATCAACACCACAACGCTCCTTTATATCCTCATTCGTCAGCCTGTCTCTCCATGTGACTCCACAGGCTCCTCTTAAATAACTCATTTCCACTGCTCTCACTCTTGACTTCTGTCCTTCCAACAACGTCCAAGCTTCACTTCCATACGTTAGAGTTGGTATCACAATACTGTCATGTAGTAACTTTTTCACTTCCATGCTCACTTCCCTGTTTCTTATCACTGCTTTCAAAGAACCAGCAACCTTTCTTCCCTGCTGTACCCTTTCAAGCACTTCACCCTCCAAACCTCCATCCTTACTCATCACACTACCCAAGTACTTAAACGTACTCACATTTTCCAATTCCTCACCATTCAACCTCGCTGTACATTCACTGACTTCACCTCTCTCAAAGACCATCACTTTACTCTTCCCTACATTCACCTTTAGATTCCGTTTCTTACACACTCTCCCAAACTCATCCACCAAGCCTTGCAGCTCCCCTTCGTCTTCACTCAACAACACAGTATCATCTGCAAACAACAGTACAGGGAGTTTCCAAACACTATCCTCTCTCACCAGGGCCACTCCAACATCCACTACCCTACCTTGTACCTCTTTTATTACCCCATCCATGTACAGATTGAACAACCATGGAGACATGACACATCCTTGTTTCAACCCAACTTTCAAAGAGAAAAATTCATTTAGTTCACCATCCACACGCACTGCAGCCTTCGCACCATCGTACATACTCTTCACAGCTTTCAACAACTTCCCATCTACTCCATATATTCTTAACACTAGCCACAATCCTTGTCTATCCACCCTGTCATGTGCTTTCTCCAAATCCATGAAAGCCGCATACAACTTCTTTCCCTTCTCTAGAAACTTTTCCACTAAAGATCTAAGAATGAATATCTGATCTACACAACCTCTTCCCTTCCTAAAGCCTCTCTGTTCTTCTCCAACTAATTTCTCTGTTCTTTCTCTAACTCTGTCAATAAGTATCCTACCATACACTTTTCCTATTATACTAAGAAGACAAATGCCCCTATGATTACCACACACTTCTTTTTCCCCTTTTCCTTTGTACAAGGGAATAATTATACCTGACTTCCAATCCTCCGAGACTCTACTTTCCTCCCAGGCCAATCTGCACATCTTCCACATCCATTCTACTACTATCTCTCCCCCATGCTTCAGCATTTCACCACACACACCATCAATTCCTGGGGCTTTCCCCGATTTAACTTTCTTCATTGCTTCCACAACTTCTATCCTACTGATTTCTTCCTGTCTTCTCACCTCCCTCCTTCTCCCAGACATTCCCCAGCCACTTATACTCGCATTACTTCCATCCTCTACGTTCAACAATTCCTTGAAGTGTTCTCTCCATCTGCTCACTTTTTCTCCCTTCTCCACTAGTAATCTACCATTTTTATCTTTCACTCCCCTGCTAACTTCACTTCCACCCTGTCTTACTCTTTTCTCCTCTTTCCAGAAAATTTTCTTACAGTCCCTCCACTTTACACTCAAATTCCTTCCAAATTCCTCATCCAATCTCTTCTTATTCTCTCTTACTAATCTTTTCACCTCTCTCTTTCTTTCTACATATAACTCTCTCTTCCGCCTCTCAACTTCTTCCACGCCCCTATTTCTCATTCATTCATTGTATGCTTTCTTCTTTTGTGCCACAGCCTGTCTCACCTCTTCAGTCCACCACGCTGTTCCTTGCACCCCCCTCCGTCTTCTCTTCCTTCCACACACAACATCACATGCTGCACATATTTCTTCTGTAATTATCCTACACACACCTTCCACATCTCCCATCTGCTCTAATTCATATTTGCCCAATCGTTCCTCCACTTCTCTCTTATACTCTGCCTTTTTCTCATCCTCTTGTAACCTTTCCATTCTCCTTGCAATTACTCCTTGTAAAATACTAGAATATATAGATACAAATTAAAGCAATGATATCTTTAATTAATATGTGCCTCTTACATTACTACAGATAAACCTGAACGACAGTGATAACAAAAACTAAGTAAAGTCGGGACTGGACGCATACGGACAAGAGTCAGCGACTGATTAATTTGTTTAAATTCATTTCATTATGTTTGATTTCGTTCACACTGCACACGGTTTTATTACAGCAGCAGAGTTAAACTGTTATTTTCTCATGGGGTATGCTTTTATCTTACTTTCCTTTCTTCCACCATTAACAAAAATTCGGTTCAATTTACAGTGATGTAATCCATTACTTTCCCGGCTCTCTGTCGAGGGGACAGAGATACATGCTTGAGGAGAGGGTGCACGGTGGCCAGGAATAGGGTGTCCGTCTGTCTGTATGTCTGTCTGTCTCATGATACGAAAATGTTTGGGAAAAGCAAACACCAAACTTATTCATGTAAGAAATAATTTCACTGAATCTGGCTGGGAATAAAAACAAATGTAGTTTTTAAAGCTACTGTTATCTATGAAGGTAATGAAAATGTGTATGTACAATATATATATATATATATATATATATATATATATATATATATATATATATATATATATATATATTGAGAATAGCGTGTATTGACCCGTGTGTGTGTGTGCTCACACAAATTATAATTATTAGAAGCTAAGCGTATCTAGGGTAAGGTTGTATATTAGCAGATGAGGTAATGAAGGGCATGGTGTAGACTGTACTGTGACACTGTGTAGAAGTGGTAAGAAAAACATTTGAGCCTTCACAGGACCTCGGAACCACCTCGCTATGAACGCCTGAATTCTCGCCAGTCGCTAACTGTGTTCGTATGCGTCAAGTCGCGACTTTACTTAGTTTTGTTATCACTGTCGTTCAGGTTTATCTCTAGTATTTAAAAGGCACATATTTATCATTAAAGATATCATTGCTTTAATTTGTATCTACATATTCCTGTATTTTACAAATCAATGAGGGCTTTGGTTGGAATACAAAGTCAATTTGGAGCACGTTCAAACACAACGGAAATCCACCAATCACCGCCGGAGTGCATCGCTCAGTGTTACCAAATCCACCTGTCCTCGGCTGGCAAAATCAGTGCGTCAGACTACGTGAAATCGAGTATAGAAGCTGAGGGGGAGAGGGAGATGAGAGGAGGGGGAGAGTAGAGTGGCTTACAAGGGAATGCAAACAGCAACAGACCTATTGTTCCTTTCGACTCTGTTCGTTATATGACAGGTCATAACTAACGCAACTATTCTATAAGTCAGAGATAAAGATAGGAAAGCTGGAGGAAAAGGGAGAGAAGAGAACGTGAGGGGTAGAAAGAGGGATGAAGGGTGGAGGAGAGGGTGAGAAGAAGACGAGGGGATGACAGGGAGAGAAGAGGATGAGGAAGAGAAGTGAGGAGGAGGTGGAGAACAGGAAGTGAGGAGACGAAAGGAATGGGGAGAGTGAGGGGTAGGGAGGTGAGGGATATAAGAGAGGGGAAGGTGAAGGGGTTGAATAAATTAAGAATCGGGAGAAGAGGAAAGGATGAGGAGGGTGAATAGGTTGCGTGAGATCAAAATAATGAGATGAAGGAGACGGAGGAAAAAATGAAAGGAAAAGGAACACTTGCAAACAAGGGACATGACAGAGATGTAATTACAACAGCTCGGGGGAGAGAAGTGGGTGAACGTGGCCAGAGGGTGAACAGTGAACACACACACACACACACACACATGATGAGCCTAAGTAGGGTTAGTCCTTAAATTCTGTTTTAGGCTTGCTAATGCGACGGTTAACAGAGAAGAGAAGTTGCCGATGAACTTTTTCTTATTTGAAAGAAAATTTTAATATTAATTTACAGTAGACATTCTACATTTTATTTGCAAGCTATTTTGCTTCTAAATACTACAGTACAGAATGACATATGATTAACCATGTTGGAGAGAGAGAGAGAGAGAGAGAGAGAGAGAGAGAAAGTGTGTGTGTGTGTGTGTGTGTGTGTGTGTGTGTGTACTAGGCTAGTATTCTGGGTGGCCTAAAAGTTCGAAGCGCCACTTCCTTTCATAAATTTCATTTTTATCCGCTTGGCACGTCACTGAGGCAGCTTATTTCGACATAAATACAATAAAGAGAAACTAGAGATACATTAGGTATGTCAAATCGCTCAGGAAGAGGCTTAGCGAAATCTTCAGTCACTCAGAACACAAGTACGGTACTGTAGTCAGCCTGATCAAGTCTTTACGAACTTTAGGGCCAACTTCATTCACGTTAGGGTATACGAGGGAATATCCTTGCTACATCCTGACCATCTTATTTAAAGTAGGAAAGGGTCTCGTGCTGAAGGGGTTGAGGAGGGCTGGGTCCTACGTCTTCGTTTTGAAAAGTTCCTCAAGTCTTAACGGAATAAAATTACCTGAAGGTAGAACAAATATAATGAAAAATACATCATCTTAATTAGGATATAAATGCTGGCATGAGGTTTTATTTTGCATGCAGTAATTTAATACTAATCAAACTTAAGCAAATTTAATCCCAATATTGTTTCAAATACACTGTAAGTTTCTCTATCACATATTAGTACCTTCAGACCGGAGGAGTTTTTTTTTTTTTTTTTTTTTCAGTTTGCGTCTCTCCAAAGTGTAGACATTAATAGAGCATTCATTAACCCTTTCACTACTAGGCTGATCTCGCAGTATGAGTTAGATGATCTGTTAGCAGCATTACTGTAGCAGATTAAAAATAGCTTCTAGGGGTTGGAGGGTTTAAATTCACGGCTCGTTAAGCCAAATCCACGACTCTTCAAAGCTAATTACATTTTTAGAATTTTTTTATGACACTACCCAACAGTGAATAGCAAGCTTTGCCTTAAAACTGGTGCATGGTTAATACTAACGTCATTTTTTCCAACTACCCTTTCATTACACATCCAAGTAACGCTTAAAAAGACCCAGCGTTCGAGAAAAAGATTAAAGGTCCGTAGCATGTTCTGAGTGGCGCGGGAGGCTTCGTAGTAATTCTTGTTCATTGATTTATTTTGAATACTACATCTTAACATGTGTATGCTCTTTAGGTAGTCTTAAGGTCGATATAGCTCTCATGACTGATTGTGATATAGGGATGTATTGTGCCTAATAAATGGCTAGGAAAGAGGTTTTAATAAAACTACTAAGCCACTTCTGGGATCTGGGTGTGGAATTAACAGCGCAGTGAACCGCTAAAACAGAACTATATTCACATGCTGGAATTTTGTTCATTGTGAAGACTGAACATTTACGGGCCGACTTGGGCCATCTTTATGCACACAGAATCTGAGCTAAGAAAATACGACAGTTTGGGCCCTACCCAAACCTTCTTCATACCTACATTTCGGACCACAACTGTGTCCGTACAATAAGCATAAGTTTAATATTTGATTATAATTTATTCATCTGCTCTCACTGTAACGTATGTGTAACCAGTTTATAGTTAGTTTGGGGGATTTCGTAATAGTTCTTCCTCAGTGGCTTATTTTACATATTTCAAACCTTTGGTGTGTTACTGAGGCAAACTATGTCGATACTAGAAATTACTAAGTAACATAAAAGAGATTACTAGGGGGTGATATGCACAATAACTCAAGAATGCGGCACAAGGAAATCTCCAAAACCACTTGCAGTTCCTTTTAGTTTCGCGTTAACAGGCAGTTTCAAGTTACAAGAGGTGTCACAGTCATCTGTCTGTTTAAACTATAATGTGGCTGAATGAACTTGTTTCATGAGACATATTATGGAATCAGGGCAGCTGAGGTATTACTAAGATATCTAAAAAGATATTAATGGAGATATGAAGCCTGCCAATAAATGTGTACTTGTCGTCGATGATTCTGAAGCCGTTTTTTTTTTTTTTTTTTTTTTTTTTTTTTCGTTGGTGAAGGAGTCCCCTCGGCACTTTTTCCGTGCATGTCTGTTTCTGCGTAACTCGGGGATATTCTTCTTTACCGTATATTATATATGCAGTCAATGTCTGCATGAAAAGGTATTTGAGACAGAAAGCAGCATATTACGGTGAAATGGGCAAAATAAATAATGAAGGAAGAGATGTTAGAAAGCCTCCCAAGCCCACAAATATACATTCCAAGGCACACAGCATGGGTGAGGCTGTGTAGGGGTATAAATATTTCTCTCTTAGCTTGGGGCAGATTTTCGTCTTATTGAAGTTATTTCCGCAGGTCACTGACAGAATAAGACAGTACTGTACCTCTGAATTCTTTCCAGACTATTTCTTCGTGACTAGGATGATGCACTGTCTTTATTCTCTTCTTCCAGCCCAGCATTCCTGATAGAGAGATGACGCCAACAGGCCAAAATAAAGTGAAAAGAGTGTAGTGTAAGTGTGGAAGGGGCCCGGCTACTTCCTCCACCGCCTCACTCTCGTGTACCCATGTTATGATGTTATGTCTTAGGTGTTCCCTACTTGCGCCTTTTATGATAACCTTATCATAGTCACACACACACACACACACACACACACACACACACACACACACATATCGTCTTCCCAAAGTGTCGTCTTAATTGGCGGTGTTTTGGAGCGCCACCCCGTTGGATCTAAATCAAACTGCAGAGCACGTCACGCAAGACAGTTTGATGAAACAGGAATCCAGAGATTTGTCAAGAGACTGATGTTCGCCGATAACAGCCAGACTTGTGGAACCATCGGTATAGAGGGAAGAAGGACGTATTGTTATTGGCATAGTAGACTTCGTAACATCTATTCGTTAGCGATTTATTGGCATATTACACTTTTAACTCTTGTTTGTCAGAGACATTACATAAATACAAATGGATACCCAAAGTAATATGGAGAACAAGCATCTGAAAAATAGTTGTTACAGACTCTCCAAAGCCATGCAAAATACTAACCAGAGGCCAGGAGCAGCTAGGTAACCGAGAGGAAGAAACGACAGACAGAGGAGTGAAGAGGAAATCCACAACTACTGACCGTCTAACTGGGTGATCATTTCATTATATTTATGTTTTTCCAAGCGATTATTTTCAGCACAGGAAAGAGGTTAAGTCGGGCAGGAATTAACAAGAGCTATATCTAACCTTCCATTTCCAGAAGTCTCCTAAGCCGAATAGAATCGTCTAGAGAGAGTAGGAAACTTAATATAAAAATACGTCATCTGAATAAAGGATTTAAAGGAGCAAAGAAAAAGTACATTATGAATGAAAACTTTGAGTGAGATGTCGCATTTTGTTCCACACACACACACACACACACACAGGCACAGTACCCCAAGGTTCATTATTTGATGCAGTGCAAACATAAATATTTACAGTGCGGCGTGTCTGGTGCTGCTCCAGTGGGTCACCATGCTGACGGCCCGAGCTTTAACTCACTCACACAGCCTGTTCAGTTTCATTAACTTGACCCTAGTCCTTTCGCTGCCATTGCGGTATTTTTATTATGTTACTGTCACCTCAGGACTATTTTATTTAGCCTAGAATAGACTTTTCGATTGGAGGGTTTAGATATAGTCCTCACTGACCCCCGCACTATTAAAGGGCTTCCCTAACCTACAGAAAATCGTCTGATAGCGGCACCAAGAAACTGCACAACAAAGATATATTAATGAAAGGATTAAATTTTTTAGATTTTCAATATAGTTCGTAACCTTATAGTCTCGATGTTCATTCTGTTCCAGGCAGTGGCTGAATCGGTAGATAGGCGGCCTGCAGTCCCAATGTACCCAGGATCGAATCCAAGCTGGGACAGGGAACAGTTTAAGGATCTGAATTTCATAAATGGAGACTTTACTGACCTACCGTAAGACCCGCCGACATGTCGTAAATACCCCCGCTAATACCAGTACACCAGTCCTGTATGAGACAGTCTCGCCCTAGCATGTATTCGGTAAGGACGGTGGGTCTTAGCGCCGAAGTGGTGACATGTCGAGGTGTGTAGGAAAACAGCTGGGCCTTGGGGTAGGTCTTGAAGCCTTTGCCCAGAGTCGGACACCAAAAAAAAAAAAAAAAAAAAAAAAAAAAAAAAACTTAGAGCAGTGTCAAAAAAAAGTATGTTACGGTTGTAATTCCTTACCACAGCACTTAATTGTAACTAGCATCATATTATAGTATTAATTTATTATTATCGCCGCCTTTAGAAAGCGGAGCGATAATGTTTTTGCCTGCCTTTGTGTATGTTGGTGTATGTGTGTGTGTGTGTGTGTGTGTGTGTGTTCCTATTATATCTCATGAACGGCTTGAGCTATCAACATAAAACCATCAAGGTATCAAAATATGGCCAAAATCTTGGACAAGTTCGAAATTGGGCACTCGCGGTCAGGTCAAGGTTCCCAAAATGGCTGCCAAAGATCAGCTAGTTTTCATCGCCTGCCTTTAGCACCATTATATCTCATAAACGGTTTGAGCTATCAACATGAAACCTTCAAGGTATCAAGATATGGCCTTAATCTTGGACTTGGCCAACAGCATTTTCTGGCAGGCGATTAGCATTCGGTTCCCGAATGCTTTTCTTTCATTGTATCTCAACATTCAAGACAGAGTGATGGTATATTTAAAATAGATTAAAATAAAGGCAGTAGCCTATAGCACACATAGTTACCTCCGCCAAGGAGGTTATGTTTTACCCTGTGTTGGATTGTTTGTTTGTTTGTCTGTTTGTTAGCTATGAAGGGATTTTGATGAAGTTTTGTGGAGGGGTGGGCCATGGGCCAAAGAAGAAATTATTAATTTTGGGGCCAGACCGGGATTGGGATGCGGAGTATCCCGCACAATATCTCAAAAAGTTCTCAATGAATTTAAAATGAAATGTTGTGGAAAGATGCACCATGGACCAAGAAAAAATAATTTAATTCGGGGGCGGATCCGGATCCGGATCCTATATCCACGGATCCGCATCCGGATCCAGATCCTTTTTAGTGGCAAAGGCATTGGCGAAGGTATATGCTTTCTGGACGCTTTCTGGTTACTTGTTTTCTCTTAAAAATAATAATTCTTTTATATTGTATATTGATTAATTCTTCTTTCTGTACCTTCCAAACAAACCCAACTCCCGAGAAACCTTCTGGCATATCTCTCCATCTTACAGGAAACGTGTTTCTGCATTATCGTGGTTGTTTTCTGTATGAATTTAACATATTTGCATGTACATTTAAATTTTAACAGCTTTGCTATTATTCATCTACGTTTTTGTTAATATTGTTCACTCCTTTTCCATTCAGTGCTAACGACGTCTGCCACACACCGTCCTCTAGTTTCCCTTGGCATTCCGTATCTCTTCCATGGGTACCCTAACTAGTTATTGCCCACCTAGTGAGACGATAATGAAATCACCTGCGTCTGTGTGTGTGTGTGTGTGTGTTCCCAAAATATCTTAAAATCAATTGGGCAGATTGTATCCAAACTTGTTGGGCAGTATCCAGGTATATCTAGCTTCTTCGTTAACGATTTTGGTGAAGCTGCGATGATATACCTCCGATTATCAGAGGATTACTGATTTTTTTTTTTTTTTTTTTTACAGCAGCGCAAAAGACATTGACTTTCGTTGGGGAAAATCCTAGGACTATTTTTCGATTTCGGCGAAGCTGTGATGATACGCCTTCGATTGCTAGAAGATTACTGATCTAGCTTTTTGTGATGATGGCCAATATACATTCGTGGGTGAATATTTTGGCTTCTATTTTTATAGTAGTTTCTTTAGCAGGTGTGTGTGTGTGTGTGTGTGTGTGTGTGTGTGTGTGTGTGTGTGTGTGTGTGTGTGTGTGTGTGTGTGTGTGTGTGTGTGTGTGTGTGTGTGTGTGTGTGTGTGTGTGTGTGTGTGTGTGTGTGTGTGTGTACGTTGGAGTCAGTTGGTTGGATGGGTGGGATTAATGAGGTTGAGTTGCTGGCTTTGGTAGTTCGGTGCATCACCAGGGTGGGT
Organism: Coenobita brevimanus; assembly: GCF_032717465.1. Classification (NCBI taxonomy): domain Eukaryota; kingdom Metazoa; phylum Arthropoda; class Malacostraca; order Decapoda; family Coenobitidae; genus Coenobita; species Coenobita brevimanus. The sequence continues at coordinate 22,087,734 of NC_136966.1, forward strand.
GGGCAGGGTGGTTCGTAAAGTTGGGGGGGGGGGAGGTTGTTCGGTGTGGTGTGTGGAGTGGCTGGGGGTGGGTTGTAGTGGTAGATACATTAGTGAGTGGATGCGTTTGGTGCGCTGGGTGGGTGAGTGGCTTGATATGTGGGTGGCCGGGGAGGAGTCGGTAAGTTAGGCTTGGATGGGATAAGTTTGGTGGATGAGTCGAGTTCGAATGATTGAATGGGATGGGGGAGTGAATGGAGTTGAGTAGGAAGGGTGGTTGGGCATTTGGATGGGCGGGTGGGTCGGTGGGAGTAGTGGGTGGATAGGATGGGTGGGTGGGCAGGTTAAAGTGGGTCGGCAGGGTGGGTGAGTATTCAGGGAGAGGTGGGAGAGTTGTGTGGGTGGATGCATTGGATGGCATTGTTGGATGAACAGATTGGGTGGAATTCGTGGCTTGGAAGGTTGGGTTGTGGGTCGGTGGGCAAGGTAGGTCGTTGGAATGTGTGGGCAGAGTGGGTCGCTATGGTGGCTGAGACGATTGCGTGGCCGGAGTGCTTTGGATGGGTAGGTGGGTTGGTGGGTTGGTTGGTTGGATCGGTTCAAAGTGGATAGGTGAGTGGGTGGATGTGTTGAGTGACATTGTTGGCTGAGCTTCGTGGGTGGGATTCGTGAGGTAGCAGGTTGGATGACAGGGATCGGTGTGCTGGATAGGTCGCCCAAGTGTCTGGGCAGGGTGAGTGATCAGGTTGAGGTGAGTGGGTTGTGTTGGACTGCTTGATGGGTAGGCGGATGAGTGGGTGGGTGAATATGTGGCTCCCCCGATGACAGGACAGGAGTGGGCTTATGTCGTTAGTAATCATATAGATTGTCGCTAGTACTTGGATTTTAGTACATCGTTTAGAAGACGGATAAATATTTAGAAACCAGACACTATACATTAGGGTCATTTTACAGAGATCTGCTGACTTCTATATAATTACTTCTCTTGGAAGTGAACACTGATCTATGCACGTGATAATACATCTCATAGTAGGATAAATGCAAGTAGCATTACTGTATATGCGGCAAGACGCCAGATCGAGCGAAGCTTCATATCTCCGATCCATCCGTTTAACAGATAAGTGCATGGGTGAGGGTAAGGAGTTGGAGGGTAGACGTGTGCGATTAACCTGACCTCTAGTGGCAGGTTACCGCGTCCCCTTGTAGATGGAATGAACTTTTGTACGTGGGTGTACGTGGAAATAACCTACTGTATACCACGAACCTGTTCTCTTAACGGAGGTCGCTTGTGTGTGTGTGTGTGTGTGTGTGTGTGTGTGTGTGTGTGTGTGTGTGTGTGTGTGTGTGTGTGTGTGCGTGTGTGTGTGTGTGTGTAATTCACCGGGTCGGTCAGGATCACTTGATGGTCGTGATCGTCAGCTTTTACCCTCCCGGAAGGGAGCTGAGAGCTCATATAGTCCGATCTAAGGGCAAGGCTGTGACCTTCACACACGCACACACCCGTCCCCTTGCTCAAGGGGGACAGTAACCACCCACTTCGTCAGTGAAACTTTTCGCAACCTGAGCGAGGCGCGAACTCCCGTCTACCAGATGGCAAGCGAGAACGTTACTACTGCACCAGCGAGCGGTGTGTGTGTGTGTGTGTGTGTGTGTGTGTGTGTGTGTGTGTGTGTGTGTGTGAGAGAGAGAGAGAGAGAGAGAGTATGGTGCGTTTCTCAGTCTCCTCATGGGTAATGGACGAGGGAGGGAGAGGGGAGAGTGGGTAAGAATTTTGGCAGACGCTCCCACGGGAATATGAAATGCCAGGCAATTTACCTGACACTAAGTAAGACAGGCACACCTCGACCCAACCAGTTCCTTTAACACTGATGCCATGGAAAATAAAGAGAAGAAAAGTGCTATGGAATTTATTTACCTATCTGCCCTCCAGTGATCTATTGCTCTATGAGAACCGTCTTGCTCAAGGCTTCACTCATTAGTTCAGTTATATAAGGCTAGAGTCGTATGGTACTCGCTCCTGGTATTATGAATTCAATAAACACCATATACCCCTTGGATGTAAACCCTTATGGGCCACATCCATTTGGAACGCCTTACCTCACTAGAAAATCATACGTATTGCCAGTTACATGGTTACCACTCACCGTGGTAAATGGTTTTCTGGGTTACAAGCAATCATATGACTTATCACTTGCTCTACAGGCACCTGAAGTAGGACTACATCAAGTGAACGGATGGCAAACCCCCCCCCAACATACTACAAACAATTTTTACGTTTTAATTCATTTCCCATTTCATTCTCTAGTACTGGTAATAAAATAGCGCGGAAAATCTACTGTGAACTTCAAATTTGTCTTGAGTCATGGTATATTCATTTGAATTATCGCCTCCTTCATCAGTCAGCACTAACGTTGAGAAAAGAACAATATGTGGCTAATATCGGTTTCGATATTTCTGTCTGAAGCTTACGAAATACTTGGGATTTCCTTTTCTCTAGCTGTTAGTTCATGTAACTTAAATTGAAATATATCTATTATACTTGCTGTAAATTTTTCCTTAGTTAAATACTGAACTCTGATCTTTCATTTTTTCAGCCAGCGAAAGCTCTCTTTGAGCAAGAAGAAAAGAAAGCATAATTAAGAATGTAAACCATTATGGGCGACAACTGAGAAATGAATGTGAGTGGATGATGTTGCATTCTCCAGTTTTCCGGGGCTACTCCCCTGGAACGGGTAAAAGCGAGCTTGTAAAAATGAAACAATAAAGAGCTAAAATAAACTCCTCAGACAAATACTAGTCTGTCTCTTGTTCTTGTCATTTAGTAAAAATAGCGTTAAGGAAAACCTGCGAGGGAGTCAAAGTCAGAGCTCGAATTTCCTGTGCTTTGCCTGCAAAAATCCTAATCAGAGAAGTGAAGAAAAACAGCTGGGGTTAATTTTCTGGCAATGAGGGTAGTTTCTGCTTAGCTGTGATCCTGTGAGGGAGCAGGTGTGTGAGTGTGGCAGCTTAAAGTGGCCTGCGTGCAAAAGGAACCATCGTAAAATCTTCATCCACTCACACCTCTCTTCTCTGAACATCGCACTGCCTTCACTCTCACATCACCAGAATTTTTGGCTCTCGCAGTCCATACTCTTTTTTTCTAAATTATCGACTATTATAGCTGGATCTGCATGAGTTGTCCTTCTCGATCACCCGTATATTATTATTATTATTATTATTATTATTATTATTATTAATATTATTATTATTTTTATTATTGTTATTATTATTATTATTATTATTATTATTATTAATTTATTTTTATTTATTTATTTATTTATTTTTTACTCACAAATCCTCAGAATTTTCTGCTCTCCTGTTCCACGCAGTTTTTCTTGACTTGAACAGTTAAAGCCTATTAGATCTCTTCTGACAAGAGGAGAACCTTCAGCTTTTGAAGCTGGCAGTTGATTGGTTGTCTGTGCACATTCATTAGTAACAATGTATTTTAAATGATTTTTGTATTATATGTGATATAATAACCGTTTCTGACAAAATGATTGATCAAGTAAAATATCTGTATATTATTTTTTAATATATTAACGTCAAAAAGAGGTATTAGAAAGTATATAGACGGCCTAGCTACGTGTGAAATTTTCATTTCCCCCGGCAAAATCAACATAATGTAGCAGTATTGAATAATTTTCCATTATTTTCCTTAACATCGGAATAAGAAAAAAAAAGAATTCCCAAAGCTTTGTCCGAAGTCGCTGACTTAGCAGAAATGAAAATTGTACGCATAAATAGGCAATCTGATAGACATTACATGGCCTAGTTTTTAAAATATTCTATCCAAATAACTATAACTATAACTATATATATATATATATATATATATATATATATATATATATATATATATATACCTTGGCTGCTTCCCCCAAGGAAAGGGAGGTAGCCGAGACAGGACGACACACTCCCCATTTACTCATCCATTAAAACACATTCATTCGCATCAGCCCCAAAGGGGAGAAGGGACAGATCCTCACCGCACCACACCGCACAAGGGTCAACTGCGCAGTGCAGTCAGTGACATCCGCAGCAGGGCCCAACAGCAGAGCTGGTTTACCCCTGCCACATCATAATAGACTCATCCCCTTACCCGCACCTGACTTGACTAGCTGATCAGACCAAATGCGGGAGAATATCCCCTCAGGGCTGCGTCATCATTTATTCAATCACAGTATCTCTCCATTTATTTCTGTCACGCACAGCCACTCTTCCTTGCTCAACAGACATCCCTCTCGCATCCAGCTCTCTCTTCACATTGTCCATCCATTCTATTCGTGGTCTCCCTCTCAGCCTTACACCTCTCACATCAGATCTAGTTATCATTTTCACCAATCGCTCATTATCCATTCTCTCCATATGCCAATACCATTGCAACACACTCTGCCCAACTCTACCAGCCATCTCCCGAACAACTCCAGTTCTCCTTCACACGTCATCATTTCGCACTCGATCCATACGCGTCACTCCACACATACTCCTCAGACACCTCATCTCCATTACATTCAAACTTTTCCTCTCTGCTACACCCATATTCCATGTTTCAGCCCCATATAACGCAGTCGGTACCACAACACCCTCATACAGCCTTCTCTTTACTTCCATTCTAAGTGAACGACATCTGAACACTTTTTTCATTCCTCCCAGCATTTTACCTACTTCCTTCATTCTAAACTTCACTTCTGCATCTATTCTTCCATCCACAGCAACATGTGACCCTTAATATTTAAAACACTCTACCTCCCCAAGCAACTCACCATTCAGAACTATATTCATCCTCCTACCATCTACCAACCTCGTACACTTCATCACTTTACTCTTATTCTCATTTACTTTCAATTTCCTCCTATCAAACACCCTTCCAAACTCCTCTACCAACTGTCTCAATCTCTTCTGAATCAGCCACCAGTGCAGTATCATCTGCAAACAGTAGCTGCTTCAGATTCCACTCTCCACCATCAACATTCACCAGATTCAGACCTCCATGATCCACCTAAAACTCTTGCATTCACCTCCATTACAACACCATCCACATAAATATTAAACAACCAAGGCGACATGTCACATCCCTGTCGCAGCCCCACTCTCACGGGAAACCAATCACTCACAGCATTTTCCACTCTTACACACGCTCTACTATTTACATAAAAACTTATCACCCCTTTTAGTAACCTACCATCAAGTCCATACAATCTTAAAACAGTCCACAGAGCCTCCCTATCAATTCTATCATATTATCTATCTATCTATTGCCAGATGCCTCAATCCCGTTTGGGGTGGCCACAAACAAATCGCCTCCAAGTCGCCCTGTCCCCCTCCATTTCACTGCCCTGCTCCCAACTCACACACCCCTCTCTCATATACCTCTCCACCCCATCCCTCCATCTCATCCTCGGCCTCCCCCTCCCTCTTCCCCCCTCCACCTCACTCACATACACTCTCTTCGTCAGTCTTTCATCCTCCATCCTCTCCACATGGCCAAACCACCTCAGTGTGTTCCTCATAACGCTTTCTATCACATCCACATCAACACCACAACGCTCCTTTATATCCTCATTCGTCAGCCTGTCTCTCCACGTGACTCCACAGGCTCCTCTTAAATAACTCATTTCCACTGCTCTCACTCTTGACTTGTGTCCATCCAACAATGTCCAAGCTTCACTTCCGTACGTTAGAGTTGGTATCACAATACTGTCATGTAGTAACTTTTTCACTTCCATGCTCACTTCCCTGTTTCTTATCACTGCTTTCAAAGAACCAGCAACCTTTCTTCCCTGCTGTACCCTTTCAAGCACTTCGCCCTCCAAACCTCCATCCTTACTCATCACACTACCCAAGTACTTAAACGTACTCACATTTTCCAATTCCTCACCATCCAACCTCGCTGTACATTCACTAACTTCACCTCTCTCAAAGACCATCACTTTACTCTTCCCTACATTCACCTTTAGATTCCGCTTCTTACACACTCTCTCAAACTCATCCACCAAGCCTTGCAGCTCCCCTTCATCTTCACTCAACAACACAGTATCATCTGCAAACAACAGTACAGGGAGTTTCCAAACACTATCCTCTCTCACCAGGGCCACTCCAACATCCACTACCCTACCTTGTACCTCTTTTATTACCCCATCCATGTACAGATTGAACAACCATGGAGACATGACACATCCCTGTTTCAAACCAACTTTCAAAGAGAAAAATTCACTTAGTTCACCATCAACACGCACTGCAGCCTTCGCACCATCGTATATACTCTTCACAGCATTCAATAACTTCCCATCTACTCCATATATTCTTAACACTTTCCACAATCCTTGTCTATCTACCCTGTCATATGCTTTCTCCAAATCCATGAAAGCCGCATACAACTTCTTTCCCTTCTCTAGAAACTTTTCCACTAAAGATCTAAGAATGAATATCTGATCTACACAACCTCTTCCCTTCCTAAAGCCTCCCTGTTCTTCTCCAACTAATTTCTCTTTCCTTTCTTTAACTCTGTCTATTAGTATCCTACCATACACTTTTCCTATTATACTAAGAAGACAAATGCCCCTATGATTACCACACACTTCTTTTTCCCTTTTTCCTTTGTACAAGGGAATAATTATACCTGACTTCCAATCCTCCGGGACTCTACCTACCTCCCAGGCCAATCTGCACATCTTCCACATCCATTCTACTACTATCTCTCCCCCATGCTTCAGCATTTCACCACACACTCCATCAATTCCTGGGGCTTTCCCCGATTTAACTTTCTTCATTGCTTCCACAACTTCTATCCTACTGATTTCTTCCTGTCTTCTCACCTCCCTAGTTCTCCCAGCCATTCCCCAGCCACTTATACTCGCATTACTTCCATCCTCTACGTTCAACAATTCCTTAAAGTGTTCTCTCCGTCTGTTCACTTTTTCTCCCTTCTCCACTAGTAATCTACCATTTTTATCTTTCACTCCCCTGCTAACTTCACTTCCACCCTGTCTTACTCTTTTCACTTCTCTCCAGAACATTTTCTTACAGTCCCTCCACTTTACACTCAAATTCCTTCCGAATTCCTCATCTACTCTCTTCTTACTCTCTCTTACTAATCTTTTCACCTCTCTCTTTCTTTCCACATATAACTCTCTCTTCCGCCTCTCAACTTCTTCCACGCCCCTATTTCTCATCCATTCATTGTATGCTTTCTTCTTTTGTGCCACAGCCTGTCTCACCTCTTCAGTCCACCACGCTGTTCCTTGCACCCCCCTCCGTCTTCTCTTCCTTCCACACACCATATCACATGCTGCACATATTTCTTCTGTAAATATGTTACACACACCTTCCACGTCTCCCATCTGCTCCAATTCATATTTGCCCAATCGTTCCTCCACTTCTCTCTTATACTCTGCCTTTTTCTCATCCTCTTGTAACCTTTTCCACTCTCCTTGCAACTACTCCTTCCTCTCGTCTTTCCCTTCTTCTATTCCTCCATCTTACTTGCATTCTAATTCTGGCCACCACCAAGTAGTGGTCAGAAAGTTCACTCCCCCAACCTCTATACACTCTTGCATCCTTTACACATCTTCGCATCCTTTCATCCACACACACATAATCAATCATTGCCTTCCTTTCATTCAGTTCACCACCCACCCTTCTCATCACTCGCCATGTATACCTGTGGATCATTTTATGCCTGAAGAGGGTATTGGCTATCACCAACCCCCTCCCAGCACAAATGTCCACTAACGCACTGCCATTCTCTTCTATCTCAGCAGGCACACCCCACTCACCAACTATTCCATCCACCTTCACATTCCCAACTTTACCATTCATATCACCAGTCAAAAACACTCTCATTCCTTCCAAACTTTTCCATGCACACTTCCACATTTGTCCAGAACTCTTCTCTCACTCTTCTAGCACGATCTTGCGTTGGTGCATACACACACACAATCGCCCACATTTGTATTCCAACTTTCAACTTTACCCACACAATCCTTGACCCAACTGATCCATACTGTCTTATGCTCCTCTTCCATCTTTTACCCACAACTATACATACTCCTTCCTTTGCCCTCTCATTCTCATCTACTCCTGCACATATACCCCATCCATACTCCCATTCTCTCCCACTTTCTCCTCTCCATTTTGTTTCAGTTATTCCACATGCATCCACTTTCGCACCCTCAAGCACCTGGACAATCTCTCTCTTTTTGACCTAATCATTCGTTCCTCTTACATTCCATGTACTCATTACCAAGTCCTTTGTCCGGTCCTGGGTCGTCATTGTTTGGTCAGTCCTTGTCCGAGGCTTCTTGTTTGCTTTTTTAGTCAGTTGTTTTCCGGGGAGGGGCACTAACCCTCCGCCAACGCTTTTAGTCGCCTTTTACGACAAGCAGGGATACTGGGGGAGTATTCTTGAAAACCCCCGTACCCCCAAACACATCCTTGCATTTTGCTAAATTCTTTTCACACACTTGTCTCACAGCGAACACCTGATCCACGCATCCCCTCCCTCTCCTAAAGCCACACTGCTCATCACCAATCACTCCCTCTGTACCCTCTCTAACTCATATTTAACACTCTACCATACTGTACACTTTACCTACAACACTCAACAGACTTATATCCCTAAAGTTAGTACATTCATACTTATCACCCTTGCCTTTATACAACGGGACCACACAAGCACTTGCCCAGCCAATTGGCACCATACCTTTCACAAAGCACACATTCAACAGTCTTACTAACCAGTCAACAATAGTCACTCCACTACCCTTCAGGCATTCCACAGCACACTCATCCATACCTGCAGCTTTCCCTGTTTTCATCTCCTTTACTGCCTTCTCCACTTCCTCCTTCGTGATCAAAGAATCATTCAGCTCTCCCAACACATTTATTCCTAGCACCCTTCCATCCGCCACAATCTCAGCCACCCTTTCCTCCTCTACATTTAACAATCTTTCAAAATACTCTGCCCATCTCTTCCTTACTGCATCCATCTCAATTAACATCCTTCCATCCTCTGCTTTTACGTGCTTTTCCTTCCCAGACTCTCCCTTTTGCACCCTTTTAACCTCCTTCCAGAACATTTTCTTATTCTGTTGAAAATTCTCAGTCAGCCACCTACCCCACCTCTCATCTGCTGCCACTTCAGCATCACGCACAGCCCTCCTCGCCCTATTCCTCTTTTCCTTATACCTCTCATATGACACCTCATCCTTCCTCTGTAGCCACACTTCATATGCACGTCTCTTCTCAGCCACAGCCATACTTACTTCCTCGCACCACCATTCACTTCCTTTTCTTATACCACCACCCACACGTCTCACACCACTTCTGCATGCCCCACAAAAGCACTCTTAAACAACTGCCATTCCTCCTCCACACTGCTATTTTCCTGATCTTTCACTGCGTTCCACTGATCTTTCAATTTCCCCTGATACTCTATCATTTTCTCTCTTTTATCCAACTCACTCACTTGCAAAACCTCCCTACCACACCTAACCCTCCTAGCCCTCACCCATCTCTTACCTACTCTTAACTTTCCCTCCACCAGGTAGTGGTCAGACATACCTCCACCCTCCCTTCTTAGAACTCTCACATCCAACAATCTTCCTATTACATTTCTAGACACAACCACATAGTCCATCAATGCTTTATCCACAACCATTTCACCCTCCTGTCTCACCCATGTATACTTATAAATATCTTTCTTCTCAAACAACGTATTTCCAATCACCATCTCTCGCTCAACACACATCCCTATCATTCGTTCCCCATTTTCATTTCTTCCAGGCACACCATGCATACCAACTACACCTTTAACTGCTACATTTCCCACTATAACATGCAGATCTCCCATCATTACTACATTCACATTCGCTTCAAAACTCTGCAGACACTCATCAACATCATTCCAGAAAGACTCCCTCTCTTCTTCATCCCTTTCACTACCAGGCCCATATGCACTCACAAACACCCACAACTCATGTTCAAACGTCGCTTTCACCCACATCAGTCTCGATAACACCTCCTTCCATTCAATCACACACTGCTGTACTTCCGGACTCACTAACAAGGCCACACCTTCTCTTGCCCTTCCTCTATCAACACCTGACAATCTTCCATTCACACTTCCTAACACAGACTCACTCTTCCCTTTCATCTTCGTTTCACTCAAAGCTAACACATCCAACTTTCTTCTCACAAACATTCTCCTATTCTCCTCTTTTTTAGCCTCAATCGTACTACATCCACGCACATTCATAGACCCAATCTTCAGGGTACGGGGATATCTCCATCCCCCATCCCTTTCTCTGGCCTGTCTCTTTTTAGGAACTAAAAAACAGAGGAGGGGGTCCCTAGTCCCCTCACCCCGCCCCTTTTAGTCACCTTTTACGACACGCAGGGAATACGGTGGCAGTATTCTTCCTAACACAACCTGCCCGCAGAGTAGTAGTACCACTCCATAGTGCGGCCAGATTGTCCCCCCCCACCGCCATATATATATATATATATATATATATATATATATATATATATATATATATATATATATATATATATATATATATATATATATATATATATATATATATATATATATATATATATATATACTGTATATATATATATATATATATCTATATATAAATATATATATATATATATATATATATATATATATATATATATATATATATATATATATATATATTGTTACGGAACAGAGAAAGATAATGTACACTTTAAGTGAGAATACTAAAAATCACTACTGACCCGTAAAGTTCCAGGTTCAAAACAAAAGAGTTAGGTAAAATTACAAGTTAAAGTTTAATGCTCAAACTAACAACAAAACATTCAGGACTCATAAGGATAATGTAATGGCAAAAAACAGGTTAAATATATGTTTAACTGCAATAGCCTCTATTAACACGAAATTAGCAAGAGTAAATTTATCTAAGTCAGCCCTGATAAAATGACAATACCGGATAATACTCAGTGAATGCAAGATATATTATTACAGATACAATATATTATTAATAAGGGCTGACACCCAAAACACATGAATCACGAAAACCTTACTAGGCCTAAGAATTAATACCTTATGCTACACAGTACAAGAAAAAATCTTATAACACTTATACTCAAATTACACAGCTGCTAGATGGTTGGAGACTTCCTGAGCACTCACAATAATAATAACCGTACAGGGGAGGACAGAGATGTGAACAAAATGAGGAGTAGATCTAAGTGGCAATAATGCAGAGACTGAGCTCATTATATAGGGGCCGGCAGAGCTTGATACAACTTGTAAGAAGGAGGCGCAAATGAAGCCAGAGGGGACAAAGAGTTGACACTCCTGCTCTGAACAACAGAAAGAACGACTTGCCCTACTATAAGGGAGGAGAGGGGAAATGAGGTAGAACACGCTCGTGATCAAACATGCAGCACACTGTACGTTAGAATTACACAAAGGATGATGAAATCATAGGCTATGTAACACCTCCCCACAAAGAAAAAGAAATTTACAAAGGAAATTTCTTATTACTCTAAAACAATCTGTCTAAAGTCTAGATAAGCAATCTGCAATAACATTTTCTTTCCCCTTGACATGTTGTATGTCTAATGAACACTCCTAAAGAAGTAGACTCCATCTTGTCAATTTCTGATTTTTATCTTTAAACTTACTAAGGAATTTCAGTGGGTTATGATCGGTATAAATGACTATGGGGTCAAAACCAGAACACAAATAAAATGAAAAATGCTGTAAACCCAAAATCAAGGCCAAAAGCTCTTTCTCAATAGTTGAGTAGTTCTTTTGAGGTGGAGTGAACTTCTTACTGTAATAAGATACAGGGTGTTCAATACCCTGATCATCCTCTTGCAGCAAAACAGCCCCAGCTCCTGTATCACTTGCATCAACAGCCATCTTAAAAGACTTAGCAAAATTTCGAGTAGCGAGCACTGGCTGACTTAATAGGATAGCTTTAAGTTTGTTGAAAGAGGATTCACAGTTATTGGTCCAGACAAATTTAACTCCCTTTTTCAGTAGGTCTGTAAGTGGTGATACAAGAATTGAAAAGTTAAGAACAAATCTCCTGTAACAACCTACCATTCCCAAAAATCTTTGTAGCTCTTTCCTACTTTTAGGGCTGGGAAGATCACTTATAACCTGAACCTTAGCTGCTGGTGGTGCAACGTGTCCATCACCAATTGCGTACCCAAGGTACTGAACTTTAGCTTGAACAAACTCACACTTTGATAAATTAGCTACAAGATTAGCCTGAACCAAACGCTCAAGAAATTTACTGATATGGCATAGGTGGTCTTTCCAGTTGTCAATGAAGATTAATACATCATCAATATGGACAACACACCCTGCCAAACCCTCTGTTACAACATTCATGAGCTTCTGAAATGTTGCTGGTGCATTCTTCATACTATATGGCATTACAGAATATGCAAAAGTCTTTCCTAGTGTTATAAAACATGAGATCTCCCTAGCACGTTCAGTCATAGGTACTTGCCAGTATCCGTTTAACAAATCAAACTTACTTTTGTACCTAGCCTTTCCAATCTTGTCTATGCAATCTTCCACGCGAGGGAGAGGGTAAGTGTCCGTTTTGGTTATCTGATTAACACGTCTGTAGTCAATGCAAAATCGCTCTGACCCACCTGGCTTAGGGACTAGAGTGACAGGAGAACTCCACTCGCTCTGATAGGGCTCAATTATCTTGTGGTCCAACAGGTAGCCAAGCTCCTTCTGGATGAGAGGAACTTTCACTGGGTTCACACGGTAAGGAAACAGTTTAATTGGCTTTGTGTCTCCAATATCGACGTCATGCATCAACACAGTGGTTCTTCCTGGAGTGGCACGGAACACTTGCGGGTACTCCTGCAGTAATGTCGAAAACTCCTGCCTTTCCTCGGGAGGTAGATGAGAAAGCTTAGTCTGGAGATCATTCATGATATCAGGATTCTTCCCCAAACTATCACTCAGGCTCATACTGCATGGGAGAGCTTCACTTGCAGACTCGGGTGGAACAGCTACAGTGCAGACTGGATTATTTTTGTCCCGCCTGTGATATAACTTTAGCATGTTGATGTGACAAAGTTGCTTGTTTTTTCTACAATCTGGTGTGGCGATGACATAGTTGACATCACTGAGTTTCTTCTCCACGAAATAAGGACCACTAAACTTGGATTGAAGAGGTTGCCCATGCACTGGTAGCAGAATCAGTACCTGATCTCCTGGCTGAAAGTGGCGTAACCTGGACTTCTTATCATACCAAGTCTTCATCTTCTCCTGAGCAGCTCCTAAATTCTTTCTCGCCAACTGTAAAGCAGTGGACAGCCGTTCTTTGAACTTCATCACATACTCCAGCAGGTTGACGTCATCTTCCTCCGACAGCCAGCATTCCTTGAGTAACTTAAGGGGTCCTCTTACTTCATGGCCAAACAGTAGTTCAAAGGGTGAGAAGCCCAGTGATTCATTTGGAGATTCTCTTGCGGCAAACACAACGAATGGAAGACCTTTATCCAAGTCTTTCTGATGTTCCAAACGGTATTTCTTGAGCATCGATTTGAGTGTTTGATGATATCTCTCCAACGCTCCTTGGGTCTGGGGATGGTAAGCTGAAGACATGATCTGGGTGACGCCCAACTCTTTCAGAGACTGCTTGAAAACATTTGACATGAAATTACTTCCCCGGTCCGACTGTACCTCCTTGGGCTGACCAAACTTTGTGAAGAACCCTAGCATTTCCTTAACCACGTTCTTTGCTGAGATATTTCTAAGTGGAATGGCTTCAGGATAACGAGTAGCCATATCAATCAGGGTCAACACATAAGAAAATCCTGAAGAAGTCTTAGGAAGAGGGCCCACAATATCTACCAACACACGGGTGAATGGCGCCTCAAAAGGAGGAATGGGAACTAGAGGTGCAACCTTTTCGGTCTGATTACACTTCTCCACAACTTGACAGGTGTGACAAGACTTACAATACCACGAAACATCCCTGAAGATACCTGGCCAGTAGAAGTGTTTCAAAATGCGTGCCACAGTCTTCCTTACTCCAAGGTGTCCTGTCAAACTGGAATCATGAGCCACTCCAATGATATCCTGCCTACAAACACGAGGGATGACAACTTGATGTACAACCTTCCATTCACAGTCGGCTGATGCTATTGGGGGTCTCCACTTCCTCATAAGTACTCCTGACTTTATATAATAACAAGTAAAAGCACCAGCTGACTCTTCCTCACTGAAAGCAGAGTTAGCTAGACCTTTCAACTCAGGGTCAGCAACCTGCAACTCAACCAACTCTTGACGAGACAAATTATCAACACTGCGGGGTACTGCCTCATCTGGTGAGTGGTCCAAATTAGCAAGAAAAGTGTCAGCTAGGATAACATCATCATCATCATTATCCTCTAAGTCACCAATAACTTTAGACTTAGCCCTAGTGACAGCACATGCAGGGAACACATCAGGGACATCACAATCCTGGGCCGCAGCCACTGGCTCACTAGACAACTGAGGAGCTGGACACACTTGACTTCCACCAATATCATTTCAAAGTAAGAAAGTTACACCTGACATTGGGAGTGTCTCAACCAACCCAACCATAACGGAACCATTAACAAAACCAGACTCTAAATTCACTCTGCACAGAGGGACAGAGAAGTAATTATTCCCTAGACCTTGTAAAATTACAGTTTCATCAGAGGAATTAACATTAGAGCCTAGAACACTGGTCAGCATAAGGGATTGGCAAGGACCTGTATCACGATATATTTGAACTGATTTCCTGTCATTACTGTCCAGAGGACTGACAAAACCATCAGACAGGAAATTAGCACATGAACTCTTGAGAGTGTCACCCACGTTACTGCTCAAAAGAGGAGCTCCATCATGAGAATTTAATTTACCCCTCAAAGCAGGTTCAGTTAACTCAGTTAAAGAATTCTGGGAACTCTCAAGGGTGGACACTAGACCAATTGACTGAATATTTAAAGACTCCTTTTTGTTCACATCACGCTGTCTCCTGAAACATTTCTCCGTAGTATGACCAAGCTTACTACAATAAGTACATTTACTTTTCTGAAATCTAGAGGTGGAGCTGGTATTTACTTCCTGAGAAACATCATCTTTATTCTCTTTCCTGTTACCTGTACTCTGAGTAGAGGCAACGTACTTACTCTCAGCTTTCCCTTTTTCTTTAGAATATCTCTTGTGAGTGAGAACATATTCATCAGCTAAAACTGCAGCATCAGACAAATTATCTATTCTTCTCTCATCAAGATATAGGCTTACATCTTTACTAATACACCTTTTGAAGTCCTCCAGCAAAATCATCTGGTTAAATTTGTCAAAATCAGAATCCACATTCTTAGAATTTAACCACTGCTCTAACAGATCTTCTTTGATTTTTGCACACTCAACATGGGATTGCTTATCTTGCTTATAAGTTGTCCTAAATTTTACTCTATAGGCTTCAGGAACAAGCTCATAGGCCTTAAGAATCAAGCTCTTAACTACATCATAATTATCACATTGATCCTGAGGCAAAGATGCATAAGTTACTTGAGCTTTACCGGTGAGAACAGTTTGAAGTAGTACTGGCCAATACTCTTTGGGCCAATTAAAACCTGTAGCTACCCTCTCAAACAACTGAAAATACTTTGTTAAATCAGATTCATTAAAAGGAGGGACAAGTTTAACATTTTTAGCCACATCAAAATCATCAGACCTAGCTGATCCAGTTCCACCTTGTTTCATGCGATACTCATAGTCTGCCTGAATCCTAGCAAGTTCAACTTGTGCCTGAAACTCAGCCTCCTTAGCACGAGCCTGAAACTCAGCCTCCTTAGCATTTGCCTGAAATTCAGCCTCCTTAGCACGAGCCTCCTGCAGGGCTAGCTGTAACTTAGCTAATTCAATCTGCGTTTGCTCATTCCGGGGAGTTACATTAAACATTACATTAATCATGTCAACAATTTGATCTTTAGAATGATGAGAGTGAACTGCAATTCCCAATTGTTGAGCAACAAGCTTAAGTTCATTCTTTGTTCTGTTTTCCACATCACACACTGTTTGAACATTTGACAAAAAATCTTTGGCTTCATCAAGTGTAGTAATTAGACATCATGAATAAATCACAGTCACAAAATATCAAGCAATATCCTTATGATAATATCCTGAATATCCTGGCGAGGTCGCCAAATTTATGTAACGGAACAGAGAAAGGTAATGTACACTTTAAGTGAGAATACTAAAAATCACTATTATCCCGTAAAGTTCCAGGTTCAAAACAAAAAAGTTAGGTAAAATTACAAGTTAAAGTTTAATGCTCAAACTAACAACAAAACATTCAGGACTCATAAGGATAATGTAATGGAAAAAAACAGTTTAAATATATGGTTAACTGCAATAACCTCTATTAACACGAAATTAGCAAGAGTAAATTTATCTAAGTCAGCCCTGATAAAATGACAATACCAGATAATACTCAGTGAATGCAAGATATATTATTACAGATACAAAACATTATTAATAAGGGCTGACACCCAAAAAACATGAATCACAAAAACCTTACTAGGCCTAAGAATTAACACCTTATGCTACACAGTACAAGAAAAAATGTAATAACACTTATACTCAAATTACACGGCTGCTAGCTGGTTGGAGACTTCCTGAGCACTCACAATAATAACAACTGTACAGGGGAGGACAGAGAAGTGAGCAAAATGAGGAGTAGATCTAAGTGGCAATTAATGCAGAGACTGAGCTCATTATATAGGGGCCGGCAGAGCTTGATACAACTTGTAAGAAGGAGGCGCAAATGAAGCCAGAGGGGACAAAGAGTTGACACTCCTGCTCTGAACAACAGAAAGAACGACTTACTCTACTATAAGGGAGGAGGGGGGGAGTGAGGTAGAACACGCTCGTGATCGCAGCACACTGTACGTTAGAATTACACAAAAGATGATGAAATCATAGGCTATGTAACAATATATATATATATATATATATATATATATATATATATATATATATATATATATATATATATATATATATATATATATATAGAAAGATAATGTACACTTTAAGTGAGAATACTAACAATCACTACTGTCCCGCAAAGTTTCAGGTTCAAAACAAAAGAGTTAGGTAAAATTACAAGTTAAAGATTAATGCTCAAACTAACAACAAAACATTCAGGACTCATAAGGATAATGTAATGGCAAAAAACAGGTTAAATATATGGTTAACTACGTTAGCCTCTATTAACACGAAATTAGCAAGTGTAAATTTATCTAAGTCAGCCATGATAAAATGAGAAAACCGGCTAATGCTCAGTGAATGCAAGATATAATATTACAGATACAAAATATTATTAATAATTGCTGACACCCAAAACACATGAATCACAAAAACCTTACTAGGCCTAAGAATTAACACCTTATGCTACACAGTACAAGAAAAAATGCAATAACAGTTATACTCAAATTACACAGCTGCTAGATGGTTGGAGACTTCCTGAGCACTCACAATAATAAAAACTGTACAGGGGAGGACGGAGATGTGAACAAAATGAGGAG
This sequence comes from Coenobita brevimanus, assembly GCF_032717465.1. Classification (NCBI taxonomy): domain Eukaryota; kingdom Metazoa; phylum Arthropoda; class Malacostraca; order Decapoda; family Coenobitidae; genus Coenobita; species Coenobita brevimanus. The sequence continues at coordinate 22,105,353 of NC_136966.1, forward strand.
TAGATTTAAGTGGCAATTAATGCAGAGACTGAGCTCATTATATAGGGGCCGGCAGAGCTTGATATAACTTGTAAGAAGGACGCGCAAATGAAGCCATAGGGGACAAAGAGTTGACAATCCTGTTCTGAACAACAGAAAGAACAACTTACTTTACTATAAGGGTAGAAGGGGGGAGTAAGGTAGAACATGCTCGTGATCAAACATGCAGTATACTGTACGTTAGAATTACACAAAGGATGATGAAATCATAGGCTATGTAACACCTCCCCACAAAGAAAAAAAAATTTACAAAGAAAAATTTCTTATTACTCTAAAACAATCGGTCTATAAGTCTAGATAAGCAATCTGCAATAACATTTTCTTTCCCCTTGACATGTTGTATGTCTAATGAATACCCCTGAAGAAATAGACCCCATCTTGTCAATCTCTGATTTTTATCTTTAAACTTACTAAGGAATTTGAGTGGGTTATGATCGGTATAAATGACTATGGGGTCAAAACCAGAACACAAATAAAATGAAAAATGCTGTAAACCCAAAATCAAGGCCAAAAGCTCTTTCTCAATAGTTGAGTAGTTCTTTTGAGGTGGAGTGAACTTCTTACTGTAATAAGATACAGGGTGTTCAATACCCTGATCATCCTCTTGCAGCAAAACAGCCCCAGCTCCTGTATCACTTGCATCAACAGCCATCTTAAAAGGCTTAGCAAAATTTGGAGTAGTGAGAACTGGCTGACTTAATAGGATAGCTTTAAGTTTGCTGAAAGAGGATTCACAGTTATTGGTCCAGACAAATTTAACTCCCTTTTTCAGTAGGTCTGTAAGTGGTGATACAAGAATAGAAAAGTTAAGAACAAATCTCCTGTAATAACCTACCATTCCCAAAAATCTTTGTAGCTCTTTCCTACTTTTAGGGCTGGGAAGATCACTTATAACCTGAACCTTAGCTGCTGGTGGTGCAACATGTCCATCACCAATTACGTACCCAAGGTACTGAACTTTAGCTTGACCAAACTCACACTTTGATAAATTAGCTACAAGATTAGCCTGAACCAAATGCTCAAGAAATTTACTGACATGGCATAGGTGATCTTTCCAGTTGTCACTGAAGATTAATACATCATCAACACACCCTGCCAAACCCTCTGTTAAAACATTCATGAGCTTCTGAAAAGTGGCTGGTGCATTCTTCATACCATATGGCATTACAGAACATGCAAAAGTCTTTCCTAGTGTTACAAAACATGAGATCTCCCTAGCACGTTCAGCCATAGGTACACTTGCCAGTATCCCTTTAACAAATCAAACTTTCTTATGTACCTAGCCTTTCCAATCTTGTCTATGCAATCTTCCACACGAGGGAGAGGGTAATTGTCTGTATTGATTATCTGATTAACACGTCTGTAGTCGATGCAAAGCCGTTGTGACCCACCTGACTTAGGGACTAGAGTGACAGGAGAACTCCGCTCGCTCTGACAGGGCTCAATCATCTTGTGGTCCAACAGGTAGCCAAGCTCCTTCTGGATGAGAGGAACTTTCACTGGGTTCACACGGTAAGGAGGCAATTTAATTGGCTTTGCATCTCCAACATCGACATCATGCATCAACACAGTGGTTTTTCCTAGAGTAGCACGGAACACTTGCGGGCACTCCTGCAGTAATGCCGAAAACTCCTGCCTTTCCTCGGGAGGTAGATGAGAAAGCTTAGTCTGGAGATCATTCATGATATCAGGATTCTTCCCCAAACTATCACTCAGGCTCAAGCTGCATGGGAGAACTTCACTTGCAGACTCGGGTGGAACAGCTACAGTGCAGACTGGGTTATTTTCGTCCCGCCTGTGATATAACCTTAGCATGTTGATGTGACAAAGTTGCTTGTTCTATCTACAATCTGGTGTGGCGATGACATAGTTGACATCACTGAGTTTCTTCTCCACGAAATAAGGACCACTAAACTTGGCTTGAAGAGGTTGCCCATGCACCGGTAGCAGAATCAAAACCTGATCTCCTGGCTGAAAGTGGCGTAACCTGGACTTCTTATCATACCAAGTCTTCATCTTCTCCTGAGCAGCTCCTAAATTCTCTCTCACCAGCTGTAAAGCAGTGGACAGCCGTTCTTTGAACTTCATCACATACTCCAGCAGGTTGACGTCATCTTCCTCCGAGAGCCAGTATTCTTTGAGTAGCTTAAGGGGTCCTCTTACTTCATGGCCAAATAGTAGTTCAAAGGGTGAGAAGTCCAGTGATTCATTTGGAGATTCTCTTGCGGCAAATACAACAAATGGAAGACCTTTATCCCAGTCTTTCTGATGTTCCAAACAGTATTTCTTGAGCATCGATTTGAGTGTTTGATGATATCTCTCCAACGCTCCTTGGGTCTGGGGATGGTAAGCTGAAGACGTGATCTGGTTGATGCCCAACTCTTTCAGAGACTGCTTGAAAACATTTGACATGAAATTACTTCCCCGGTCTGACTGTACCTCCTTGGGCAGACCAAACTTTGTGAAGAACCCTAGCATTTCCTTAACCACGTCCTTTGCTGAGATATTTCTAAGTGGAATGTGTTCAGGATAACGAGTAGCCATATCAATCAGGGTCAACACATAAGAAAATCCTGAAGAAGTCTTAGGAAGAGGGCCCACAATATCCACCAACACACGGGTGAATGGCACCTCAAAAGGAGGAATGGGAACTAGAGGTGCAACCTTTTCGGTCTGATTACACTTCCCCACAACTTGACATGTGTGACAAGACTTACAATACCACGAAACATCCCTGAAGATACCTGGCCAGTAGAAGTGTTTCAAAATGCGTGCCACAGTCTTCCTCACTCCAAGGTGTCCTGCCAAACTGGAATCATGAGCCACTCCAATGATATCCTGCCTACAAACACGAGGGATGACAACTTGATGTAACACCTCCCATTCACAGTCGGCTGATGCTGTTGGGGGTCTCCACTTTCTCATAAGTACTCCTGACTTTATATACTAACAAGTAGAAGCACCAGCTGACTCTTCCTCACTGAAAGCAGAGTTAGCTAGACCTTTCAACTCAGGGTCAGCAACCTGCAACTCAACCAAATCTTGACGAGACAAATTATCAACACTACGGGGTACTGCCTCATCTGGTGAGTGGTCCAAATTAGCAAGAAAAGTGTCAGCTAGGATAACATCATCATCATCATTATCCTCTAAGTCACAAGTAACTTTAGACTTAGCCCTAGTGACAGCACATGCAGAGAACACATCAGGGACATCACAATCCTGGGTCGCAGCCACTGGCTCACTAGACAGCTGAGGAGCTGGACACACTTGACTTCCACCAATATCATTTCCAAGTAAGAAAGTTACACCTGTCATTGGGAGTGTCTCAATCAACCCAACCATAACGGAACCATTAACAAAACCAGACTCTAAATTCACTCTGCACAGAGGGACAGAGAAGTAATTATTCCCTACACCCTGTAAGATCACAGTTTCATCAGAGGAATTAACATTAGAGCCTAGAACACTGGTCAGCATAAGGGATTGGCAAGCACCTGTATCACGATATATTTTAACTGATTTCCTGTCATTACTATCCAGAGGACTGACAAAACCATCAGACAGGAAATTAGCACATGAACTCTTGAGAGTGTCACCCACGTTACTGCCCAAAAGAGGAGCTCCATCATGAGAATTTAATTTACCCCTCAAAGCAGATTCAGTTAACTCAGTTAAAGAATTCTGGGAACTCTCAAGGGTGGACACTAGACCAATTGACTGAATATTTAAAGACTCCTTTTTGTTCACATCACGCTGTCTCCTGAAACATTTCTCCGTAGTATGACCAAACTTACTACAATAAGTACATTTACTTTTCTGAATCTAAAGGTGGAGCTGATATTTACTTCCTGAGAAACATCATCTTTATTCTCTTTCCTGTTACCTGTACTCTGAGTAGAGGTAATGTACTTACTCTCAGCTTTCCCTTTTTCTTTAGAATATCTCTTGTGAGTGAGAACATATTCATCAGCTAAAACTGCAGCATCAGACAAATTATCTATTCTTCTCTCATCAAGATATAGGTTTACATCTTTATAAATACACCTTTTGAAGTCCTCCAGCAAAATCATCTGCTTAAATTTGTCAAAATCAGAATCCACATTCTTAGAATTTAACCACTGCTCTAACAGATCTTCTTTGATTTTTGCATACTCAACGTGGGATTGCTTATCTTGCTTATAAGTTGTCCTAAATTTTACTCTATAGGCTTCAGGAACAAGCTCATAGGCCTTAAGAATCAAGCTCTTAACTACATCATAATTATCACATTGATCCTGAGGCAAAGATGCATAAGTTACTTGAGCTTTACCGGTGAGAACAGTTTGAAGGAGTACTGGCCAATACTTTTTGGGCCAATTAAAACCTGTAGCTACGCTCTCAAACAACTGAAAATACTTTGTTAAATCAGATTCATTAAAAGTAGGGACAAGTTTAACATTATTAGCCACATCAAAATCATCAGAGCTAGATGATCCAGTTCCACCTTGTTTCATGCGATACTCATGGTCTGCCTGAATCCTAGCTAGTTCAATTTGTGCCTGAGCCTGTGCCTATGCCTCCTGAATACGAGCCTGAGACTCCGCTTCCTTAGCCTGAGACTCAGCCTCCTTAGCACGTGCCTGAAACTCAGCCTCCTGAATACGAGCCTGAGACTCTGCCTCCTTAGCCTGAGACTCAGCCTCCTTAGCACGTGCCTGAAACTCAGTCTCCTTAACACAAGCCTCCTGCAGAGCTAGCTATAACTTAGCTATTTCAATCTGCGTTTGCTCTTTTGGAGGAGTTACATTAAACAAGCTTTTATTAATCATGCCAACAATTTGATCTTTAGAATGATGAGAGTGAACTGCAATTCCCAATTGTTGAGCAACAAGCTTAAGTTCATTCTTTGCTCTGTTTTCTACATCACACACTGTTTGCACATTTGACAAAAAATCTTTGGCTTCATCAAGCGTAGTAATAGCAGACATCATGAATAAATCACAGTCACAAAATATCAAGCAATATCCTTATGATAATATCCTGAATATCCTGATAAGAGGTCGCCCAACTTATGTTACGGAAGAGAGAAAGATAATGTACACTTTAAGTGAGAATACTAAAAATCACTACTGTCCCGCAAAGTTCCAGGTTCAAAACAAAAGAGTTAGGTAAAATTACAAGTTAAAGTTTAATGCTCAAACTTACAACAAAACATTCAGGACTCATAAGGATAATGTAATGGCAAAAACAGGTTAAATATATGGTTAACTGCAATAGCCTCTGTTAACACGAAATTAGGAAGTGTAAATTTATCTAAGTCAGCCCTGATAAAATGAGAAAATCGGCTAATGCTCAGTGAATGCAAGATATATTATTACAGATACAAAATATTATTAATAATGGCTGACACGCAAAACGCATGAATCACAAAAACCTTACTAGGCCTAAGAATTAACACCTTATGCTACACAGTACAAGAAAAAATGCAATAACAGTTATACTCAAATTTCACAGCTGCTAGATGGTTGGAGACTTCCTGAGCACTCACAATAATAACAACTGTACAGGGGAGGACAGAGATGTGAACAAAATGAGGAGTAGATCTAAGTGGCAATTAATGCAGAGACTGAGCTCATTATATAGGGGCCGGCAGAGCTTGATACAACTTGTAAGAAGGACGCACAAATGAAGCCATAGGGGACAAAGAGTTGACAATCCTGTTCTGAACAACAGAAAGAACGACTTACTCTACTATAAGGGTAGAAGGGGGGAGTGAGGTAGAACACGCTCGTGATCAAACATGCAGCATACTGTACGTTAGAATTACACAAAGGATGATGAAATCATAGGCAATGTAACAATATATATATATATATATATATATATATATATATATATATATATATATATATATATATATATATATATATACTATATATATATAACTATATACATATATAACTATATAACTATATATTATATATATATATATAATTATATAACTATATATATAACTATATATATCTATATCTATCTATCTATCTATCTATATATATTTATATATATATATATATATATATATATATATATATATATATATATATATATATATATATATATTTAGATAATGAATGGAGAAAGGAAAAACAAAGGGAAAAAAAAAAATTCCATGTGCCTAAAGGCATCCTCCATTCATAAAATATTTATAACAACTGGACTTGAACTGAAGTGGATCAAATGTTTGTGGGAAACAACTCCCAGGAAGCGGATTCCAGAGAGTAGTATTCTTGGGATAAATAAATTTTGATAAGCAGAGGTTCTGCATTGCGGGGGAGAGAGTGTGAACTCATGGGCACTCTCAGCTTCCGGAGTATTTCGGGAGAAAATGTGAAAGGGAGGAACAATTGAAGCCAGTTCGTCTGAACACTTACGGTAAAAATATCTATAAAATAATGCTAAAGAAGCAACATCTCTACGTACTGATAATGGAGGAAGGCCTTGCGTGATGGCAGGGTCATTGATTAATCTAATGGCTTTATTTTGAATTTTGTCCAATTGCCTCAATGCAACCTCTCCACGTCCACTCCACAGAGGCGAACAGTATTCGATCTGAGAACGCACATGACTTTTGTATATTGTGACCATCTGCTCGTCAGTGAAGAACTCACGAACTCTGTATATAAGTCCCAATTTTTTGGAAGCATTTTTAGCAAGGGATTTAACTTAAGTTGTCCAGCTTAGGCTGAGGTTTAGAGTAACACCTAGGATGTCAATTATAGTGAATATGGGAATATTGACATCATTTAAAATTATGTGAGAGTCTGAGGGATTCTTTCTGTTGGAGAAATTAATGTATTTAGTTTTCTGAGCATTAAATGAGACCAGATTTGTTTGTCCCTATTGATTAATTTTAGAAAGGTTCTGGTTCAGAGAAATTGCTGTGTTTATTTGGGAATATATAATATCAGATTGTGTAAAGGAGGTACTAAACGTGAAAGAACTATGAAGGGTCGAGTCATCAGCATAAGAGTGTATTAGGTTGTGAGTGACAGATAGGAGGTCATTTATATGAATGAGAAAGAAGGTTGGCGCCAAAACTGATCCCTGAGGTATGCTAGCATTTATGGAATGAAACTGAGAATAAATACCATCAACCATGACCCGTATTTTTCTATTATGAAGGTAAGAAGAAATTAGAGGAACCAGTGATGCAAGGCCATAGTGTGACATAGACAATAAGGCCCAGTGCCTTACTCCGTCATATGCTTTTGATATATCTAGTGTTATTGTGTGTGTTTCACCGTGTTGGTCTAGTGTTTTGTTAATCTGGTGAGTAAGAAGGCAAAGAATGTCTACTGTTGAACGTTCTTGTCTAAATCCATACTTCCGATCATTGATTAATTTATTGATTTCTAGATGCTTGATTATGTGCTTGTTAATTAGTGTCTCAAAAACTTTGCCAAGAATGGAAGTTATTGTAATTGGTCTATTGTTTGATGGATCAGAAGTTGCCCCTTTTTTAGGAACAGGATGGATATTTGCTTCTTTCCAAGAGGCTGGACAACTTGAGGTACGGATGCATAAGTGGAAAAATTTTGCCAAGACAAAAGCCAACACTGAGTAGCAATTTTTAAGTACTATTGAAGGAATTTCATCTGGACCAGTAGCTTTGTCTGCTGAGAGATTCTGTAATACAGTTTGTACATATCTCTTGTGAATCAAGAAACGAGGTATTTGAGGGGAATCAAAATCAAGTACAGGAATATTGTAATTTTCTGTATTTAGGGTTGAGTTTGTTGAAAGAGTGTCAACAAGAAGTTTGCATTTTCCACGTGGGTCACTTACTAGATTTCCACTGGGGGACTGTAAAGGTGGAATGGAAGAGGAGGTAGTGAAGTTACTTTTGAATGAATTAAGGGTTGACCAGAATATTTTGTTATCATTTAGGCTGTTTAGTAGTTTGTTAGCCTGTCTATGCAGAAAGTTTGATTTAGAAAGATTGATGATAGTTTTAGCATGGTTTCTGATATTTCTATAATAGTTAAAGGCCTCTTTGGTTTTGGTCCTTGTATAAGCGTTATATGTTACTGTTTTATGTTCTGTTACTCTAGCACAATTGTGGTCAAACCATTTAGGAGAATTTCATCTTTTTCTGTAACTATGATGGGAAATGAATGTTTCCATGCCAGCTTTAATGAAATCCTGTATGTGGCCCAATGTGGAATTTGCATCTTGGGAGAAAAAGGAGGTCCAAGGAACATCCATGAAAAAATTATGGAGTCCCTCCCAGTCTGCCCTGTCGTAGTGCCATTTAGTCACCACGACCTGTTCAGAGCAGGAGGGTGTGGTAGGTGTTAAACTGGTGGCTTGAATCAGACAATGATCCGAGGATCCGAGGGGGGTCTTCAACACTATAATTATCTGAATTGGTTGTTGGAAACAAGTCCAATAGGCGGGGATTTTGATCAGGGTTGTCTTGTACACGGGTCGGTTGACTAACTAACTGGGTGAGATTAAATGAGTCTGCAAATAGCTCACATTCAAGACCAGAGTCATCAGTTCTGGCTGAATAAGTGAGCCATTCAACATTATGGACATTAAAATCACCCAGAATAGTAATTTCTGATGCAGTATTAATGCTATGGACACTTAGTTGTGAAGACAGAGAGTCAAATAAACTCGGCTCTGAAGGGGCATTAGGGGAACGATAAACACAACAGAAATACTTAATTTTACCAAAAGAATTTAATTTGTATATGGAATAGTCGAAATAAGGACAATTAAATTTAGTAATTTCCTCCAGGGCAATTTCTGATTTAGCAAGGCAACATACCCCTCCTTTGGGTCTGCAATTTTTAATTAAGATATAACCAGGAAAATTAAATCTAGATAAATCAGAGATGGAGCTTACTTGTGTCTCTGTCAAAAATAGCAGATCAGGGGATTCAAACTGGAGGAAATTTTCAACAGTAGTGATGTTGGAGTGAAGTCCCCTAATATTGCAATAGAAAATTTTACTGCACTGACGAGCAGATTAAGGGCGCCGCAGCACTGGAGGTGGCACAGTCGCATGATGACGACCGGGAGGGCCCTGTGCAAACGACCCAGCCCTGCGGATGGTGGTCACCCAAGAAACCACTTCACTGATTCCCAGTATAGCAGCAGCCATGGTTCTTTTTATGGGGGTCCTGCAATGGACCTCAACGGCTGAGGATGATGAAATATATATATATATATATATATATATATATATATATATATATATATATATATATATATATATATATATATATATATATATATTCTTGTTTGTTTTTTATAGTTAGTTGTTTTCCGGGGAGGGGCTTTTCAGATATAAGATAAGAATTTCAACTATATTTTTTCATGCAAGCACATCACGCCCTTGATATACATCTCTTAATGATCATTCAAGCCAATTTTGGGGAAAATAGAAGTATATTTAACATCCTATCGGACCTGACTATTTACACTGGATTATCCGGCTTTGTTACTCGTGGGCGTAGACCACCATGGGATAATAATGGAGCTATAATTATGGTGATGCTCGGCTAGGGAAGTAATGAGTAGACAGGAGAGGAGGTGAGGGTGATGCGATGGTGGGTGTGTGGGAGCGAGGTGAAGGAAGGTGTGCGAGGATGGATGAGAGGAAGACAGATGAAGGAAGGAAGGTGAGGAGATGGGTATGAGGGGGGGAGGTGAAAGAAGGTGATGGAGGCTGGGAAGATTGCGATGAAGCATGAGGTAAGGTATGGTAGGTGTGAAGGAGATTGTGAGGATGGTTAGGGAGGAGAGAGGATATGAGGAGGGAAGGTGAGAAAAAAGCATGAGGCAAGATGAGCGTGAGGTAGGGTATGAGTGAGCGGATGAGAAAGTTTTTGAGAGTTGGGGTGGTTGTGAGAGGGAGGTGAGGGGGGACGGGTATAAAGATGAGGGAGTAAGGAATGAGGGCAGGTGGGAAGAAGTCTAATGAAGATTGATAGAAAGGACGTCTGTGAGTAAGATAATCTATAAGTAAGGGTATTCATAAGAAGTGATATACAGGGTGTTCCAGGACTTCAGGTACTATCTTCTAGAGGTGATTTGCGCAATACTTTGACCAAAAAAAAAAAAAATGTATAAATGATTCCAATTCTCAACTGATACGGAGGTACCATTAATGAAGACCTTATGGCTGAAATATGAGTGAGATCATTATCGACCATAAGATTATCCGTATAACCTTTCTATCATATTATGCCCACAATTAATGCAGGAATCACCTCGCGAAGTTAGTACCTCAAGACCTGAGACAATCTGCATAAGAAGGGATATATGTGGGTAGAAATATGCCTGCTGAATTATATCTACCCTCAGGGATATCTATGAGTAAGTATGTCTCTCGGGAATTGTGGCCGTGATGGAATGCGCATCATTTTAGTCGTGACTGAGGGGTAGGAAGGAGGGGAAACAGGAAGGGAAGAGGGGAACGCAAGCAAGACAGGTGTAAATGGATGTTTGGCAGGGGTATTAATGAACTTTGTGTGTGTGTGTGTGTGTGTGTGTGTGTGTGTGTGTGTGTGTGTGTGTGTGTGTGTGTGTGTGTGTGTGTGTGTGTGTGTGTGTGTGTGTGTGTGTGTGTGTGTGTGTGTGTGAGAGAGAGAGAGAGAGAGAGAGAGAGAGAGAGAGAGAATGAACTCTGGGATAAGTTGTCTGGCAGTACATACTTAGGATGACAGATGGTTTGATATGAGTAAACAGGCAGCCACGCTCGTATGCGCGTGAATAGATGGATAGGCGGCAAGGTAGGATGTAGCATAGAGGAAGGTAGACACAAACATAGATAAAAATCAAACCAGACATTCAGGTAAATGATTAGTGTGTTTCTTTCTTCCATTTCTTATCTTATTGCTTACAAGTTTTAAGCCTTGCAACAGATATGTACTGTAGCCCTAAACGTTATGCAACTTCAGTAATTATGCTCTCTCTCTCTCTCTCTCTCTCTCTCTCTCTCTCTCTCTCTCTCTCTCTTCAGGTTCAGAAGAGATCTTACAGCTGCACTTTTTTCTTCTACATGTCTCAATAATCTCTTTCACATAGGTTCAGTATTATCTGAATAGCTTTTCCTTGGTAGTTAGTCTCCGAATACTTTCTCGCAAGCAGCATTTGTGACTTCACTGCAGCCATACCAATCCCTTCCAAAGAGAGAGAGAGAGAGAGAGAGAGAGAGGAGAAGAAGAAGAAGGAGAAGAACCGTATAGTTGTCATTTGCTGCTCCGCCTAAACATTAACAAAAGTAGGATTTGTTGTCTGAATGTCTATCTATCTATCTATTGCCAGACGCCATAATCCCGTAAGGGGTGGCCATTTGACTTTGAGTTATTTGTTTTACGGGGAGGGGCACTAACCCTCCACCAACCCACTTGCTGACACGTAGGGAGCACGTATGGTTTGGTTATATGGTTACCACCCAGCGTTGTAAATAGTTTCTTGGCTTACAGGAAACCATTTGGCTTGTCACTCAATGTAAAGCCACCTGTAAAGGAAAGAAAAGCAATAAGAATTGACAGGAAAGATGGGAGAAATAGGAAGAGAGGAGGGCAGGCACAGAAAAAGAATGATACAGGCTAAGGTAAAAGTAGGCATCACTACATCAAGTGAGTGGATGATGGTCGCCACCACCTATATGTGCGTCGCGTATGTCTCTGCCTCCAAAATACCCTCGGGGTGTGTATCCATATATTATGAATAATTTTATCATCTATTTGCGTGCTTCTGAGCATCGCATATCATGGTGCGCGTGCCTCCGTGTGTGTGTGTGTGTGTGTGTGTGTGTGTGTGTGTGTGTGTGTGTGTGTGTGTGTGTGTGTGTGTGTGTGTGTGTGTGTGTGTGTCTCTCTCTCTTTCGTCTGTGTCTTTGTGTGTGTCTCCCTGTATTGCCTGTCTGTCTGTCTGTCTGTCTGTCTCTCTCTCTCTCTCTCTCTCTCTCTCTCATGTGTGTGTGTGTGTGTGTGTGTGTGTGTGTGTGTGTGTGTGTGTGGTGGCTGGGCCAGCATATTGATAGAATCATTTACCAAAACCATATGCGTGCCGCCCCGCCCCCTTACTACGCCCATTATAAAAACAAGATAAATATCCCTTGTCATTTAATTTTCTCTCGTGGATCCGGAGGGACGTTCGACAAGCATACACGCCCGTCCGCATGTACACACACACACACACACACACACACACACACACACACACACACACACACACACACACACACAAACTCAGCAAAAATGAGATCAGAATCACTTCCCATCACTTTCTCGACAGGCCTAGAGGGACAATGAAAGGCATAAAATTACCATCCCAGAAGCGTTCATTTCATTATATTATATAGACGTACAGTATTATAGGTGCGCACCAGGTTTTAGTCATCAATATAATTCTTTTCACCTCAGCATTCTCAAGCGTATTGTTGTTGCTGCAGCTCAAGCGTCTTCTGATTCTGAACCCTGCAGGCCGTAGGAAATTGGTCGCTTCAGCCGGCCGCTTGCAGATTTTTTTTTTTTTTTTTTTTTTTAAGTATTGTCTGTGATGTGATTGTGCGGTACATGAGGTGATTAATTGTGATGTGGTGTGGGTGGCTACGCTGTAATATGGGCATAATGGTTTATTGTTTTTTTGTATTTAGTGTTGGTATTGTAGCAGGGACGGGTGGTGTCGGCATCCCATTCTGGCTAGGTATAGTCGTGTTTCTCCAGGCAGGGAAGTTTCTGAGAGGTGTATGTCAGGTGGTGTTTCATGAAGGATGCTGTTTGGCTGGAGGTTTTGGATGGCTGTGATGGCTATGTTTTTATTTATGTTTTTGTGAGTTGTCGTGTTGAGTGGACAAGGAGTGATGTTGCGGAGACAGCTACTCTGTGTAGTGTTGGGCAATTGTTATCGCCCGCTTTTACCAAGGCGGAGCGATAATGTTTTTGCCCCCCTGTGTGTGTGTGTGTGTGTGTGTGTGTGTGTGTGTGTGTGTGTGTGTGTGTGTGTGTGTGTGTGTGTGTGTGTGTTCCCATTATATCTCATGAACGGCTTGAGCAATGAACATGAAACCTTCAGGGTATCAAGATATGACCAATATCTTTGACGTGTTCGAAAATGGGCAGTTCAGGTCAAGGTCAAGGTTACTAATATGGCAGCCAAAAGTCAACTAATTTTTATCACCTGCCTTTAGCACCATTATATCTCATGAACGGCTTGAGTTATAAACATGAAACCTTCAGGGCATCAAGATATGGCCAAAATCTTCCGGCCTTCGGCTCCCCCAGGGAGGAGCACTGCCATCCGTCACCTCCCAGGGGGGGCGCCGACTCCAAGACCTCCCGGGGATGGCACCACCCCCTGGCACCAAACGCGAGGTGGCGCCGCCCCCCAGCCTCCCCCTGGGGGGACCGCTCCTTGGCCCCCCAGGGGGGAGAGCCGGACAGCGGCCCCCCGTGGGGGGGACCGCGTTTGTAACTTGGCTAACAGCATATTCTGGCGGGGGATTAGCATTCGGCTGCCGAATTCTTTTCTTTCATTTGATTCTTGTTCTTTTTTTTAGATGGGGGTGATGCAGTATGGAGCTACGAGGGCGAGATGGGTCTTGAACGGAAGCAGTAAACTGTCTCTCATATTCACATGCTTTTATAGTTGAAAGTTTTTTTTTTTTTTTTTTTTTTTTTTTTATGTAGGTGGTATTATTGCATCGTTGTTATATTTTTTTTTCCCTCTGTGCATATCCATATTTAGGTTGGTTAAGGCTGAGGCCCAGCTATGGGTAGCATAATTCAAAACTGATCTAGTGAATTGAATTTTAATGTTGTTTTAATGCTGTCGTAATTTGCTAAAAAAAAATCCAGAGGAGAGTTGAATAGATGGAGAAATAGAGATGGAAAGATAGATAAAACATAATGGCTTGGTAGTTAGACAGATTGCACTTTGAAAAAAAAGTAGACAACAGATACGATACTCATCCTTCTTTAACTTGGCTTAAAATCGCCATCCCTCCGTCTTGAATGTTGATTTGTTGGAAGAGATTAACATAAGAATATTATGCCAGTCACGAAGCGCTATGGAAAGGATGTACACTTGCATTATTGTCTTCCTCTGCCATTGAACTTCGCAAAGTAAACCGCAAAAGGATAAATTTAGGGGTCATGTTAGGGTGAACGACCTTTATAGCATTGTAGCCTACATAGCTAGATGAAAGGAGATATGGACATGGAAAGATAGATAGACAGAGAGACAGATAAAGAAACAGCCAGGGGGATAGACAGATGATGTCTAGACAGATAAGAAAAAAATTATTTAATGTATATTGCAGTGAGAGTCTGTGTACCGACCTGGCGTATCAAGTCACCATGATACGTTTTCATTATACTGTACCTCGTTTACAAGGGTAACTTTAACTTCTTTAATCCAGTGACGTGTATTTTACTTTATTCTTGCTACTTCCAGACGATTGCATTCAATAAAGGACTATTCTTTTATGTAACTGTTATTGTTGTGTTGCTGTTCCTGGATCCCAGCTTAAAGCCAGTGTACTGTAGGCTACATTGCCCTTCTGCGCTCTGCCATCCTCATTTTGAAGGGTAATGAAGGGAACATCTGCATAGCTGGACAGAGGAGTTTCCTGGTTACTGTATATTGGTGCCATCAAGTAAAGGTATCCTCCTCCAACACTAGACCTTCCAAGGTGAAGGGGTATAAAATACCCTCTACCTGAAAAAAAAGTGTCCCTAAGTTGACTATGAAAGGCTGTGCAAGTAGCAATACATTAATAGAAAGTACGTCCTCGAGGTGAAGTTGTTAACATAAGAACCTCTAAGCGTTTCTATCCCTGTTCTGTAACGACCCTTCCTTTAAGTCACAACGCTCCCACTCTGCCTTCTCACCATGTTCCTTGCTGCCGGAGAGGGACGTCTTCACGTGGTGGCAACTATATACCTTAAAGGTTCCGCTGCCCAGTTATCCAAATGCCTCTCAGCTCCTGCCTCATCTCTCGAAAGTAGGATGGAGAGCTGAAGAAGGGGGATTACCTCTGCCTGTATCCTGGGGTTACTATGGCGTCTGTAGTTCATTCACTTTACATTGACCCAGATTTGATCCTTTTGTAGCTTATTTCTCGTAGCTAAGAAACAGAAAAAGACATTACTGTGGCTCATTATCCTTTCTGTAACACTTCTTCGTGACGAGTATCATATTATAGTGCTAATCTCTTGTTATAACTCAGTATTCATGATGAAGGAATGACAATTTTAGGCCAAGATAGGTTGAATATAGTTTACCTACCATTCTTTCTATCATCTGACGATTATGTTCACCTAAGGGATGATCTTTTGTACTGATGGAGGCAGTGTAAGTTATATCGAATCTTCCTAGCTGGAAAGGTCTTTACTGAAGGCAATAAAATGGTCTGGAGGCAGAAGAAAATAACGCAAGTACATCAAGAATACCATGGAAGTGAATGGGTGCACGCACATCGATGTACATTAAGCCCTGTCCGCACCAGGGGCCATGTTGCACACTATCGCACGTCATGTTGCCTAACTCGTGTTTCTGAGGTTGGTGATGTCCATACTAGTACAGTGGGCAACGTGCGCCAGTTACCGTTGATTTGTGAGAGGAGGATAGTGGATAACAATGCCGCTGCAGTTCAAGAGACTGTTTATGTTGAGCATTGTGACACTATGTATGGTGTGCCAAAAAGAAGAATGGGAAGAAGAAAATGTGGTGCAAACATTGGTTTTCTCGACGTAATTTCAGAGGGAAGCCAGACGGCTCCTGTAGGCATCACGGCGCGCACTGTCACCGACTCACCATGAAATGCCCCTCAACCAGATATGCCTGAAACGCGCGGAACAGACCCTTCGCTGCGCGAAACCTCGAACTGGGCCACTTGACGCGAAATAGAGCACGCAACATAGCCTCTTCTGTGGATGGGACTTCATGTTTATAGTGCTGTGTTGGCTTCAGCAAGAATTGAGGCTTGTAAATGCAGTGTTCATTTTTACACAGTGCTAGTGGAACTCTGTGCAGATGCCGACCACATGTGAGACAGCGTGTTGGCATATAATATACCCAGATTATTTGGCATTTTGATACTATCTTTCATACCACCAAAGTTTTGGATGTTAACCAGGTGGACATAATCCCTTCCTAATCCCTCTCTAAAACCTACAGAGACCAAAAGTTAAGAGAACAGATCTGAAAAGCATGACCAAATTTCAGAGGCCACACTATCTAGTATGGTAACCACACATAGCTAGGTATGCTGTGACCAAATGGGAAATGACTTGCATAAACGATGGTAAGAAATGGAGATCGTTACCATTCGTAAAACGGAGTTGTTAGCAATATCATGTTATACTCAGATAGTATAGTGATAATGATAATGGTGATAATAATAAATGACAATAATGATAATTAAATAATAGTAATAATAATAATAATAATAATAATAATAATGATGATAATAATAATAATGATAATAATAATAATAATAATAATAATAATAATAATAATAATATTCATTATTATCATTATTATTATTACTACAATTCCTTCCTTCCTGTTTTGTCATTCTTTCCTTCATTCTTTCCTTTTCCTTCTGTCTACGGGTGACTCAACACTGAATGACAGGCCAAATGGTTTGCTGTACACCAGGAAACCATTTAATACGCCTGGTGGCAACCAAACAACCAAAGTATGGCGCCTGTTGATTTAGTAGGTTATTAAAGAGCTCCAATTGGATTGAGCCTGTGCAGGTTTATATCCAAAGGGTGGTTGGGGTTATTGTTCACGTAATGCCACTCAGGGATGAGTAAGGCTAGTCACTTTCATCTTAAATACCAGGACCGACTTGCCTAGCCCCGGGCTCCTACGCTCCTCATGAGGCAACACAAGATTAGATGATGATGGTGAATTATTATCTTTATTATTATTATCATTGTTATTGCTCTTATTCTTATTCTTTATCTTAGTATAACAATGACGACGACGATTACAGTACTAGTACTACTACCACTACTACTACTACTAATAATAATCAATCTATCCATCGCCCAATCCTATGTTGTCCCATGAGGAGAGTAGGAGACCGGGGCTAGGCAAGTTGGTCCTGACATTTAAGGTGAGAGTGACCAGCCTCACTCATCCCTGAGTGGCATAACATGAGCAATAAACCTAACCACCCCTTGGATATAAACCTGCACCGGCTTAATCCAACTAGAGCCCCGTAATAACTCACTAAACCACCAGGCGCCATCATATGGTTATATGGTTACCACCCAGAGTATTTAATGGTTTCCTGGTGTTCAGAAAACCATTAGGCTTGTCACTCAGTGCGGAGTCATTCAGAGGGAAAAGGAAGAGGAAAGAATGAAGGAAAGAAAGACAGAAGAGAAAGGAAGGGAGGAAAGGGCACACACCCAAAGCAGCACTACATCGAATGAGTGGACAGTGAGTGCCCCCACCTACCACAGAATAATAATAATAATAATAACAACAACAACAACAACAACAACAATAATAATAATAATAATAATAATAATAATAATAATAATAATAATAACAACAGTAATTATAATAATGGCATTTTATAGCAAATGGTCCTACTTGGTAAAGCGGGAATTTAATTCACAGTATCACGTTCAAATTAACTTGGGACTTCCTCGGGTCTAATGAGGATATCAGGTGACGAGGAAAAAAATCCTGCACGGCAACCCATACTGGATGAAATGGACGCCTCTCACTGACTAGAAGAAATTATATATATATATATATATATATATATATATATATATATATATATATATATATATATATATATATATATATATATATATATATATATTTACGGAACAGGGAAAGATAATGTACACTTTAAGTGAGAATACTAAAAATCACTACTGTCCCGTAAAGTTCCAGGTTCAAAACAAATGAGTTAGGTAAAATTACAAGTTAAAGTTTAATGCTCAAACTAACAACAAAACATTCAGGACTCATAAGGATAATGTAATGGCAAAAAACAGGTTAAATATATGGTTAACTGCAATAGCCTCTATTAACACGATATTAGCAAGAGTAAATTTATCTAAGTCAGCCCTGATAAAATGATAATACCGGATAATACTCAGTGAATGCAAGATATATTATTACAGATGCGAAATATTATGTAATGTAGAAAAGCATTACATATCTGAAGTCGATGGTGTTCTCTTGGTCGAGGCTTTTTGAACATTAGTGTAGGTCTAGTTATTTGTCTCTTAGGATTTAGTATAGGTTAGCGATTTGTCTGTTAGGTGGTTAGTTTTAGGGTCTTTAGATTAGGTATTTTGTTTATAAGTAATATAAGGTTAAAAATAAAAAAAATAAAAATAAAACTACAAAAAAATAATAAAATAAAAATTATTATATATATATGTACGTGTGCATGAAAGTGTGTATGTTCATATGCATGGATGTGTGTATGTATGTATGTATGTATATATATATGTTTGTATATATATGTATATATGTGTCAATATATATACATATATATATATTTGCCTTAATGACCAGAGGCTTCGGCCTCAATGGTCGATAGGAAAAAAAAAAAAAAATATATATATATTATCACTGACATTCAAACTTTATATTAATCACAAAAAACCTTACTATGCATAAGAATTAACACCCCACGTTACACAGTACAAGAAAAAATGTACTAACACATGTACTCAAATTACACAGCTGTTAGATGGTTGGAGACTTCCTGAGCACTCACAATAATAACAACTGTATAGGGGAGGACAGAGATGTAAACAAAATCAGGAGTAGATCTAAGTGGCAACAATGCAGAGACTGAGCTCATTATATAGGGGCCGGCAGAGCTTGACACAACTTGTAAGAAGGACACGCAAATGAAGCCATGGGGACAAAGAGTTGACAGACCTGCTCTGAAAAACAGAAAGAACGATTTACTCTACTATAAGGGTTGAAGGGGGGGAGTGAGGTAGAACACGCTCGTGATCAAACATGCAGCATACTGTACGTTAGAATTACACAAAGGATGATGAAATCATAGGCTATGTAACACCTCCCCACAAAGAAAAATGAAATTTACAAAGTAAATTTCTTATTACTCTAAAACAATCTGTTTAAAGTCTAGATAAGCAATCTCCAATAACATTTTCTTTCCCCTTGACATGTTGTATGTCTAATGAATACTCCTGAAGAAGTAGACTCCATCTTGTCAATCTCTGATTTTTATCTTTAAACTTACTAAGGAATTTGAGTGGGTTATGATCGGTATAAATGACTATGGGGTCAAAACCAGAACACAAATAAAATGAAAAATGCTGTAAACCCAAAATCAAGGCCAAAAGCTCTTTCTCAATAGTTGAGTAGTTCTTTTGAGGTGGAGTGAACTTCTTACTGTAATAAGATACAGGGTGTTCAATACCCTGATCATCCTCTTACAGCAAAACAGCCCCAGCTCCTGTATCACTTGCATCAACAGCCATCTTAAAAGGCTTAGCAAAATTTGGAGTAGCGAGCACTGGCTGACTTAATAGGATAGCTTTAAGTTTGCTGAAAGAGGATTCACAGTTATCGGTCCAGACAAATTTAACTCCCTTTTTCAGTAGGTCTGTAAGCGGTGATACAAGAATTGAAAAGTTAAGAACAAATCTCCGGTAATAACCTACCATTCCCAAAAATCTTTGTAGCTCTTTCTTACTTTTAGGTCTGGGAAGATCACTTATAACCTGAACCTTAGCTCCTGGTGGTGCAACATGTCCATCACCAATTACGTACCCAAGGAACTGAACTTTAGCTTGACCAAACTCACACTTTGATAAATTAGCTACAAGATTAGCCTGAACCAAACGCTCAAGAAATTTAATGACATGGCATAGGTGATCTTTCCAGTTGTCACTGAAGATTAATACATCATCAATATAAACAACACACCCTGCCAAACCCTCTGTTACAACATTCATGAGCTTTTGAAATGTGGCTGGTGCATTCTTCATACCATATGGCATTACAGAACATGCAAAAGTCTTTCCTAGTGTTACAAAACATGAGATCTCCCTAGCACGTTCAGTCATAGGTACTTGCCAGTATCCCTTTAACAAATCAAACTTATTTATGTACCTAGCCTTTCCAATCTTGTCTATGCAATCTTCCACACGAGGGAGAGGGTAAGTATCTGTTTTGGTTATCTGATTAACACGTCTGTAGTCAATGCAAAGCTGCTGTGACCCCCCTGGCTCAGGGACCAGAGTGACAGGAGAACTCCACTCGCTCTGACAGGGCTCAATCATCTTGTGGTCCAACAGGTAGCCAAGCTCCTTCTCGATGAGATGAACTTTCACTGGGTTCACACGGTAAGGAGGCAGTTTAATTGGCTGTGCGTCTCCAACATCGACATCATGCATCAACACAGTGGTTCTTCCTGGAGTGGCACGGAACACTTGTGGGTACTCCTGCAGTAATGCCGAACACTCCTGCCTTTCCTCGGGAGGTAGATGAGAAAGCTTAGTCTGGAGATCATTCATGATATCAGGATTCTTCCCCAAACTATCACTCAGGCTCATATTCCATGGGAGAGCTTCACTTGCAGACTCGGGTGGAACAGCTACAGTGCAGACTGGATTATTTTCATCCCACCTGTGATATAACTTTAGCATGTTGATGTGACATAGTTGCTTGTTCTTTCTACGATCTGGTGTGGCGATGACATAGTTGACATCACTGAGTTTCTTCTCCACGAAATAAGGACCACTAAACTTGGCTTGAAGAGGTTGCCAATGCACCGGTAGCAGAATCAAAACCTGATCTCCTGGCTGAAAGTGGCGTAACCTGGACTTCTTATCATACCAAGTCTTCATCTTCTCCTGAGCAGCTCCTAAATTCTCTCTCGCCAGCTGTAAAGCAGTGGACAGCCGTTCTTTGAACTTCATCACATACTCCAGCAGGTTGACGTCATCTTCCTCCGACAGCCAGCATTCCTTGAGTAGCTTAAGGGGTCCTCTTACTTCATGGCCAAACAGTAGTTCAAAAGGTGAGAAGCCCAGTGGTTCATTTGGAGATTCTCTTGTGCAAATACAACAAATGGAAGACCTTTATCCCAGTCTTTCTGATATTCCAAACAGTATTTCTTGAGCATCGATTTGAGTGTTTGATGATATCTCTCTAACGCTCCTTGGGTCTGGGGATGGTAAGCTGAAGACGTGATCTGGGTGATGCCCAACTCTTTCAGAGACTGCTTGAAAACATTTGACATGAAATTACTTCCCCGGTCGGACTGTACCTCCTTGGGCAGACCAAACTTTGTGAAGAACCCTAGCATTTCCTTAACCACGTTCTTTGCTAAGATATTTCTAAGTGGAATGGCTTCAGGATAACGAGTAGCCATATCAATCAGGGTCAACACGTAAGAAAATCCTGAAGAAATCTTAGGAAGAGGGCCCACAATATCCACCAACACACGGGTGAATGGCGCCTCAAAAGGAGGAATGGGAACTAGAGGTGCAACCTTTTCGGTCTGATTACACTTCCCCACAACTTGACAAGTGTGACAAGACTTACAATACCACGAAACATCCCTGAAGATACCTGGCCAGTAGAAGTGTTTCAAAATGCGTGCCACAGTCTTCCTCACTCCAAGGTGTCCTGCCAAACTGGAATCATGAGCCACTCTAATGATATCCTGCCTACAAACACGAGGGATGACAACTTGATGTACAACCTCCCTTTCACAGTCGGCTGATGCTGTTGGGGGTCTCCACTTCCTCGTAAGTACTCCTGACGTTATGTAATAACAAGTAGAAGCACCAGCTGACTCTTCCTCACTGAAAGCAGAGTTAGCTAGACTTTTCAACTCAGGGTCAGCAACCTGCAACTCAACCAACCCTTGACGAGACAAATTATCAACACTACGGGGTACTGCCTCATCTGATGAGTGGTCCAAATTAGCAAGAAAAGTGTCAGCTAGGATAACATCATCATCCTCATTATCCTTTAAGTCACCAGTAACTTTAGACTTAGCCCTAGTGACAGCACATGCAGGGAACACATCAGGGACATCACAATCCTGGGCTGCAGCCACTGGCTCACTAGACAACTGAGGAGCTGGACACACATGACTTCCACCAATATCATTTCAAAGTAAGAAAGTTACACCTGACATTGGGAGTGTCTCAACCAACCCAACCATAACGGAACCATTAACAAAACCAGACCCTAAATTCACTCTGCACAGAGGGACAGAGAAGTAATTATTCCCTACACCTTGTAAGATTACAGTTTCATCAGAGGAATTAACATTAGAGCCTAGAACACTGGTTAGCATAAAGGATTGGCAAGCACCTGTATCACGATATATTTTAACTGATTTCCTGTCATTACTGTCCAGAGGACTGACAAAACCATCAGACAGGAAATTAGCACATGAACTCTTGAGAGTGTCACCCACGTCACTGCTCAAAAGAGGAGTTCCATCATGAGAATTTAATTTACCCCTCAAAGCAGGTTCAGTTAACTCAGTTAAAGAATTCTGGGAACTCTCAAGGGTGGACACTAGACCAATTGACTGAATATTTAAAGACTCCTTTTTGTTCACATCACGCTGTCTCCTGAAACATTTCTCCGTAGTATGAGCAAGCTTACTGCAATAAGTACATTTACTTTTCTGAAATCTACAGGTGAAGCTGGTATTTACTTCCTGAGAAACATCATCTTTATTCTCTTTCCTGTTACCTGTACTCTGAGTAGAGGCAACGTAGTTACTCTCAGCTTTCCTTTTTTCTTTAGAATATCTCTTGTGAGTGCAACGTAGTTACTCTCAGCTTTCCTTTTTTCTTTAGAATATCTCTTGTGAGTGAGAACATACTCATCAGCTAAAACTCCAGTTTCAGACAAATCATCTATTCTTCTCTCATCAAGATATAGGCTTACATCTTTACTAATACACCATTTGAAGTCCTCCAGCAAAATCATCTGCTTAAATTTACCAAAATCAGAATCCACAATCTTAGAATTTAACCACTGCTCTAACAGATCTTTGATTTTTGCATACTCAACATGGGATTGCTTATCTTGCTTATAAGTTGTCCGAAATTTTACCCTATAGGCTTCAGGAACAAGCTCATAGGCCTTAAGAATCAAGCTCTTAACTACATCATAATTATCACATTGATCCTGAGGCAAAGATGCATAAGTTACTTGAGCTTTACCGGTGAGAACAGTTTGAAGGAGTACTGGCCAATACTTTTTGGGCCAATTAAAACCTGTAGCTACGCTCTCAAACAACTGAAAATACTTTGTTAAATCAGATTCATTAAAAGGAGGGACAAGTTTAACATTTTTAGCCACATCAAAATCATCAGAGCTAGATGATCCTGTTCCACATTGTTTCATGCGATACTCATGGTCTGCCTGAATCCTAGCAATTTCAACTTGTGCCTCAGCCTCCTTAACACGAGCCTCCTGCAGGGCTAGCTGTAACTTAGCTAATTCAATCTGCGTTTGCTCATCTGGAGGAGTAACATTAAACAAGCTTTCATTAATCATGTCAACAATTTGATCTTTAGAATGATGAGAGCGAACAACAATTCCCAATTGTTGAGCAACAAGCTTAAGTTCATTCTTTTTTCTGTTTTCTACATCACACACTGTTTGCACATTTGACAAAAAATCTTTGGCTTCATCAAGAGTAGTAATAGACATCATGAATAAATCACAGTCACAAAATATCAAGCAATATCCTTATGATAATATCCTGAATATCCTGATAAGAGGTCGCCAAATTTATGTTACGGAACAGAGAAAGATAATGTACACTTTAAGTGAGAATACTAAAAATCACTACTGTCCCGTAAAGTTCCAGGTTCAAAACAAAAGAGTTAGGTAAAATTACAAGTTAAAGTTTAATGCTCAAACTAACAACAAAACATTCAGGACTCATAAGGATAATGTAATGGCAAAAAACAGGTTAAATATATGGTTAACTGCAATAGCTTCTATTAACACGATATTAGCAAGAGTAAATTTATCTAAGTCAGCCCTGATAAAATGATAATACCGGATAATACTCAGTGAATGCAAGATATATTATTACAGATACAAAATATTATTACCACTGACTGACATTCAAACTTTACATTAATCACAAAAAACCTTACTAGGCCTAAGAATTAACACCCTACGTTACACAGTACAAGAAAAAATGCAGCAACACGTATACTCAAATTACACGGCTCCTAGATGGTTGGAGACTTCCTGAGCACTCACAATAATAATAACTGTACAGGGGAGGACAGAGATGTGAACAAAATGAGGAGTAGATCTAAGTGGAAATAATGCAGAGACTGAGCTCATTATGTAGGGACCGGCAGAGCTTGATACAACTTGTAAGAAGGACACGCAAATGAAGCCATGGGGACAAAGAGTTGACAATCCTGCTCTGAACAACAGAAAGAACGACTTACTCTACTATAAGGGTTGAAGGGGGGAGTGAGGTAGAACAAGCTCGTGATGAAACATGCAGCATACTGTACGTTAGAATTACACGAAGGATGATGAAATCATAGGCTATGTAACAATATATATATATATATATATATATATATATATCGATAAAGAGATAGATTGATGGGTAGATTAATAGATAAATAGATGCAGACATAGATATCAAGTCTTCTATATCAATTCAAGTGCAAGAGAGATACTCGTACAAGGCTCTAAAAGAGTACTTTGAAGTACTTAAACTGATGAAGCGATCTGCATATAGTATTTGTTCTAACCTGACAGAATTAGTACCGCTTTTCAGCTTAGTTGATAACAATGTGTAGTCAGACTGTAGGATTTATTTGGCTAATATATAATACAAACATACCAGCCTTATGACTAAAGCTGACATAATTTCATGCAAGCACAACTTAGTACGTGGGAACAATTTAGTGACAATGTTGCACTCGTGACTAATGTTTCCTGCTTATCCTCTGCCCCTTCCTATGGGTGTAGGGAAACAATAACTAGATTTTAACAATGAATGAAAACCTGTTGTTCAGTGTTAAGCTGGTAGTTCGAGGGTTTGCTGGACTGTGCAAGGAAGCGGTCCCGATGACACTGTTACTTGTGCAGTCTAGAAAAGCTTTGAACACTACGAGCATCTTGTTCAGCGTGAAAACCTCTCTCACGGTATGTCTCCCTCACAGAATTCTTCCCTCCCTCTCTCACTTTATCCTTCCTTCCCTCACAGCATCCCTTCTTCCCTGAAAGCATCTCTCCCTCCAACACAGCATCCCTCCCTCCCTACCTCACAGCATCC
Source organism: Coenobita brevimanus (assembly GCF_032717465.1). NCBI lineage: Eukaryota > Metazoa > Arthropoda > Malacostraca > Decapoda > Coenobitidae > Coenobita > Coenobita brevimanus. The sequence goes on from NC_136966.1 coordinate 22,130,710, forward strand.
CTCTCTCTCTCCCTTACAGTATCCTTCCTCCTCTCACAGCATCACATGCACTGGGGTTGCATGTGGGTAGAAACGATGGGTTATATACATACCTTCATAAGTTGCCAGTTAGCCTTGACTTATGGGCAATAGTCCAGACTGTGGTGGGACAAATGTATATAAATATTTGAAGTAAATCGACTGGAAATTTTTCAGAAAAAAAAAATCTAAACCGATGTTTGGAACCTGAGCAAAAGTTTCCTTGCATAGAAATAAAATGCCAGGCTAACGTGACTGATCTCGATCAGCCGTAGTGCGTTCTGTTAAAGGTACCCAGAGGCGGACATCTTCAACATTCAGGTACGAAATTCATACCGAAAGAAAGACAATAAGTTCAGTATAGGTCACAGTCTAAGTAGAGGAAAATAATGATAAAGCCCAATTATTATACGCTGAAGTGAAACCAACAAGAGGGAAAAATCTACAACATCCAGGTACGAAATGCACATCACATGAAAAACAGGATAAAAACATGGCCGGAAGAATCTGCAATAACGGTCACATTCAAAATACAGGGCACCGTTGAGGGTTACTTCTCTCTGCCTTTCCTGGTCCATCCTTTTCGCTACCATTGCCAAGGAAGAAACTGAAAAAAAAAAGTTATTAACCCTGACATGCAAAACCTGGGTGAATTTCTCCCAGTCACGTGTTTAGGATGCGGTCATTAAGTGGCTTTGGGCTTCAGAGTAGTGTGTGTCCCTGTAGTCTGACGTACTTAGATGTTGTTGTGAGTGGTAGTTTTCGGTTCCTCCTCCCATTGGTTACTCTTTACATGCAAATTCGGGTGATTTTCACCCAGCATTTGTAATAAATGGTGGCTACACCTGGCCCATCAAGTGCAGCCTCTGCTGACACTGCTACACCTGGCCCATCAAGTGCAGCCCCTGCTGACACAGCTACACCTGGCCCATCAAGTGCAGCCCCTGCTAACACAGCTACACCTGCCCCATCAAGCGCAGCCCCTGCTGATGCTGCTACACCTGGCCCATCAAGGGCAGCCCCTGCTGACACAGCTACACCTGGCCCATCAAGTGCAACCCAGCTGATGCTGCTACACCTGGCCCATCAAGGACAGGCTCGCCTGCCCCAGCCACCAGGTCAACAAGAAGGAGGACCCGGAATGACGAGGATGTGCCACCAATTGTAAATTTTCAAGCGAGCACCCTGGTCAGTGCATCAGGCTTCAGATGGAGTTGTCGTCCACAGATTGCCCAAAGAGGAAGAACACCATGTAGAAATATTACTACACCATTTACCCTTGGCCCTACTAGACAGAGGTTTAGCATTTTATTACCCTAAAAAATACCCATTTTTTTCTAACCTCATGTAGGTTGATGAGTGAGGCCAGGGAAGCAATGGGGGGCTTACCTGAAGGCCACAGGACTCAAGTGTGTGTGAGCCATTGCTGAACTCTTAGAATGGAATATTAGGAATTGCAAGGATTTTTTTGTGAGAGTCACAAGAAAAATTATGTTATTTTACATAGTTTATTCAAGTCACGCCTTTAGTTTTAATATTATAGTTTAAGTTGATGTTTTTGTGGGAATGTACAATAGAAAAGTTGAACTTTTGTACCCCAGTATCAGAACTAATAAATCTTTATTAGAAGTTACATTATATTGTTTCTGATAATTGGGTATATTTCACCCAGGTGTTGCATTACCATTGCAAAACCTAGGTTTTGCATTTCAGGGTTAATGATGCCCCGACAATGGCCACTGAATTCGGCCTTTTTAGTGAGACAAGAAAAAAAAAATCAATCACTATATCTTGATAATATGGAAGCGAGGAATAGGAGCAGGAAGTAGATATGAAGGAAGAAGAGGAGAAAGAGAAAGAGGTGAAGGAGGGAATCTATTGAATTTTTGTAACTTTTTTGCACAGTGTATCTTTCACTGCCTTGTCGTACCTCTATTTTAGTGTGTTGTCACCAAAATGCTTCTTCAGCATAGAGACAACATTCATATTCTAATATTACCAGTGTCACACGAGTATGCCCAACTTAAGACGGCATAAAGATTTAAATGCACTATTGTTTTGTTTTCCTCACTCATTTCGCAAAATCTGTTCTAAGATGAGAAAAATTGTCTGGCAGCAGCAAGGATAAATTACAACAAAAGCCTTCGTAGTGGAGGGATAGAAACTAGTTCACAACGTCATTTACAACCACACCCTCATACAGCCTTCTTTTTATGTCCATTCTACTTGAATGACATCTAAACACTTTTCATTCCTCCCATCACCATTCCTACTTCATTCATTCTGAACTTCAGCTCCACATCTATTCCTCCATCCACAGCAACATGTGACCCTAAATACTTTAAACACTCTACCTCCTCAAGGAACTCACCATTCAGAACTACATCCATCCTCCTTCCATCTACCAACCTAGTACACTTCATCACTTTACTCTTATTCTCATTTATTTGATATTCATTTATTTATAAACAATAAGTGAATATCAAATCACTAAGAAAAAGCAACTAGGGTGCGCAAAATGCCATCAGAATGTCGCCCTCACTGTGACGACTTTCCCATTAATATGCCAATTTGTTAATACTTATACGTTAAGGTGTTACAAGTGGGGTTGATATACTTCTTCTAAAGTCTTTATTTAGTACATGCATCATCATTATAATATTTCCTCATCAACAAGGTCAGTCAATTATATCAACCTTGAGAGAGAGGTCGAAAAAACTTGCAAGGAGTAAGGTGGCCTAAAGTCCGATAAAGTCCGATGATTAATTGCATCAACCCTTGAGAGAGAGAGAGAGAGAGAGAGAGGTGGAGCTCTTGGACGAGATGTTGGAAAGAATGAATGATTGATGGGAGAAGAAAATTAATCACGTAAGGTGGAGGAGGAGGGGCGGAGTGCATGGATGGAGTTGCACAGAGGAGAAGGAAAGAGGGAAGGCGTGGCATGGAGCTGAAGGAAGAAAGAAATATGGCAATGGGGAGAAGTAAAGACCGAACGAGGTGGTAGGGATAATATAATGATTAATCCAAAAGGATGTGATCAAATAAGTAGAAGAGGGAAACAAAATGAAAGAGGAATGAGCTCCATGGAGAGGAAGGAGGAAAGGAAGTATGTTAGGAAAGAAGGATGGAGGTAGGGGAGAAAAAATAAAGTGGAAGACGATGGATGCACGAGGAAAAAATATCGTGTTACGAGAAGGGGCCGCGTAAAAACGGAAAAAAGGAGACATTGGTGAAGGATCAGATGGATGAAGGAGATGGTAAGGAAAATACTGTGAGGGAAATATAAACAAGAAGGGGCGCTCATTGAGTGGAATACACGAGTCCACAAATTATTCTATGAGATGAGCATTTGACCTTGCCCTGTGACATTGACCTTCGATCAATTGTTCTCTAAATCGAATTGCTTCACTGTGGTCTGATCCATAACACATCCACCAAGTTTGGTTCAAATCGGATGAACGCTGTTTAAGTTAACATTGTCTTGCGACGGACATTTGGCCTTTGGCCTTTTCTTGTGACCTTGACCTTTGACTGTTCTCAAACTCAAATCACTGAGTCCTTGTCGCTCCTTGACCCTTGCAAAAAAAAAAAAAAAAAAAAAAAAAAAAAGGTCTAAATCGGATAAAAACAGCTAAAACGAATCTTGCTATGTAACCTTGACCTTTGGTCTATCGCTTTGAATAATGATCATCACTTTGTCTCATCCTCACTACATTCATCAAGTTTCTTTCAAATCAGAACTAAACCGATTTAGTTATTGTGTTCACACATAGACACACGGTGCGTAATTTTACTTTGCCATGAGACCATGATCTTTTCTGATTGTTTTCAAAATTTATTCACCTTATTCTTGCCTTACCCTTAGCTATTCTTTCAGATTTGGTATAAATCGGATAAAATCTGTAAAGCTTTACTTTTGCTGGTTTTAATTTTGAGTTCTGACCTGTTGTTCTCAAGAACAAGAGGACACCCTCTTGGCACTGGTTAAGATCCGCTAAAACCTGTTCGAGTTATTCAACGCGCGCGCGCGCGCGCACACACACACACGCGCACACACACACACACACACACACACACACACACACACACACACACACACACACACACACACACACACACACACACAAGACAAACAAAACAATGCCCACTTTCGGTTCGCTATTGAGGGTATAAGATTAATGAATTCTTTGGAGGTGGAACAGGTGCGGGAAAACTGAGGGAAGAAGTAATGAGTGATAAATTTAATGCATGAAGGAAATGAATCAGAAGCTACGTCGAAGATGAGAGGAAGGAAAGGAGGATGGAGGACGAGGAGGGGGAGGGGAGTGGGTGGGAGAGTAAATGACTGATACAGAAAGAAAAATAATCTGAAGGAGCTGTAACTAGGAGGAAAGGAAAGTGGTGATGCTAATGTGTGAACGTAAACACTTGGATAGTGTTTAGTATACCTACTTTCTCACCAGGAGGCTGACGGATGACGAAAAGAGGAAGAAGATAGATGAAAGAAAAGGGAAGGTAGACAAGGAATGAAGAAGGAATGGGGTAGGAAGAAGATATAGGGAGGAAGAGTGAAGGATGAAGAAAGGAAAGAAGAAAAGTAGAAGGAGGTAGGTGGAGAGAGAAGGAGGAAGACGTGAAGTTGCAGAGAAAATAGACTGGAGGTAGGAAGGACTGAAACGGGCAGACACCTGCCCGTGGAGGTGAAGGGGGTAATAAGGTGGAAGGAAGGAGGAAAGAAAAGAGGAAAATGAGTCAAAAGGAGTGAAAGAGGTAGAAAAAGATAGAAATAAGGATGCGAAAGGACCGGTGTGGAAGGTAAAATGAAGGATGAAGAGAGAAATGGAGGGTGGTAGGTGCTTGTAAGAATCCAAATTATTTATGGTGTACTGTACCTCTTGTCTCACCTACCTCCTCTCTCTCTCTCTCTCTCTCTCTCTCTCTCTCTCTCTCTGGCAGTGCTGTATGGTGTAACTGTTGTGTCACCTGCCTGCTGGTGTCAGGGTGACGGATGGCTCGTGGATGTGCAGGGATTAAGGAAAGTGGGAGACGGTGAAGAGGTGACATGAAGAGAAAGACGTGAGAAATAAAGAAGTGGTGAGTAGATGGTGGTGAGGATGTGAGATGGTGAGATGTTGCGGAGGAAGTGAAGTGGAGAGATGAGATGGAGAGATGATATGAAGGAAGGGGGGATGATGTGCACAAGGTAAGGAGATGGTAAGGAGGAGGTGAGGAGATGATGTGGAGAAGGCGAGACGAGTAAATAATATGCGTAGGGCAGGCGAGAAGCAAGTGAGAAAAGAATGGGAGGAGATAGACAGTGTATGAGAAGATGGGGAAACTGATATGTGTAAGAAGAAGAGATGAGAAAGGATGTGGTACAAGGGAAAGGCGTAGGGGCAGTGATAGGCAAATGAGGAACTGAAGATTTGATGGGGGAAGGAACACTGAGGAAGGCGAGAGAATGTGAATATGAAGAGTTTATGAGAAGATGGGGCACTGAGTATAGGAAAAGGTGAGATGTGGATATGAAACGTGTATGAGAAGATGGATAAATGCCGTATGAACAGGAAACAAGATGGAGAACTAAAAATGTGAGGTGAAAATTTCGGGAAATATATTTTGTATGAGAGGGTGTAAAAATGGGATATAGGTACTGCACATGAGAAGGTAAAAATATGAAGAAATTAAAAATGAAAATGTGAGAAGCTGGGGAACATTGATGCATGCGAGGGTAAAAATATGAGTAATATGTGGATGGGAAAAGCAAATGATGACATGAAGATAGTTTTTTGAGATGTGATGCTGGTGATGAAATTGGGGAAAGGGAAGGCTACACTCTTTTCACCTAAACTTGGCCGAGATTTTTGTCCTTTTGCAGCATAGTTCAAGCAGATCAGGGACAAAGAAAGACAATGCTGCTGCGCTATATTGTTTGTTTGATTTCTATGTGACTACCACAGTATTCTAATGGTAATCTATTGCCACAACTTATTCAAATTGAAGTGATAGTAAATTTAAGTGAATTTAACAGGAAGCAAGTAATTTAAATGTGTTGGGATACGTAGGTGGGCGAAAAGCTTGGACATTAAGGGATGACCGGGAAAGGAAGGATGAAATGAGAGACAAAAAAAAATCAAAATAAAGAAGGAAGTCTGGTAAGATGAAGAGGTGAGAAGGTAATAGAGGATAAAGAGAGACAGACGGGAAAATGAGAAACAGAAAAAAAAAGAAAGTGACGAATAACTGAGGAAAAAATTAAAAGATGGTTACACAGAGAGTAAACAGAAGATGAAAGGTGGGCCACTGGGAGAAGAAAGATGGGGAGGAAAGATGAGTGATGGGTGAGGAAGGAGGGAGCAGTTGCCAGTTGGGGAGGGGAAAAAGAAGTGGGTAAGTGTGGGGTGGATGGGAGAGAGAGAGAGAGAGAGAAATAGAGAAATGAATTCCCCGAGCTAGGCATCAAAGGCCATATAGCCCCGCTAGGTTACAGGAAGGAGCTACCCCTCCCGGCAACGGTAGCCCCGGGCGAGGCTCGAACCTGCGACCTTCCGGCCACGAACTCGATGCTCTACCACTGAGCTACCGCGCCCCCAGAGAGAGAGAGAGAGAGAGAGAGAGTCGAAGTAAAAACGCTGCTGCATAAACATGGGAAGTGAGCAGTTCGAAGCTAAGTAGAGGTTGGTGAATAATGGCAGACTGAGCAGAGACAAGGTGGGGAAAAAGCTGGTGAGTAACGAGTTGCTTGATCTGAAATATATGCTACCGAGTGAAGAGATGTTAGGATATGGCAGGGAGCAGGAGGAGAGAGCGACCTACTTAAGTGGGTGAATAAGCGATGGAATACGAGGCAAATGCTTTTCAGACGACAGGAGAGAACTTGGTGAATTATTAGGGTCATGAGTGAGTATCAGTAAGAGTGATGAAAGACAAGGCTGGAGTGCAAGAGAAGAGCAGATCAATAGTAGAATAGGGAAGAAAAACAGACGTAGAAGACAAAAGACTATAAAAAGAAAAAAGGAGACCGTAAATGCCAGCGCCAGGAAACGATAAAAAGGAGACTGAGATAAGACTAAAGATGACAAAAAAAAGAGGAAAGACAGAATAATGGCGAAGTAGAGAGAGAAAAAGAAGGCACAATAAGGAAAAACAAAAGTTAAGACAGGAGAGAGGCCGGAGGAGGAGAAGAAATGAGTAATAATACATTTGAAAAAAAGGTAAAAGAAAGAAAAAGCACAGGACAGAAAAAAGAAGAAAACATAAAGACGAAACACAAATGATAAATGAAAGGAAAGAGAGCACGTACAGGAATGAAGAAAACAGAAAACAGAGAATGAATAAAACTCGTACTGTGTTTATTATTGATGAGCTTTTACTAAAACTATATGTTATAGTGTCTGTCAGCATATATTTTTGCAGATAATTTATATTCCTTATGCCGGTATAAATCTCTCTCTCTCTCTCTCTCTCTCTCTCTCTCTCTCTCTCTCTCTCCAAGCATGGTAATAAAGTGTAAACGTTCAAACTCATACCCATAATTTTACCACAAAAATAAATGACGGAAAAAAAAAAACTCATAAAAAAACAATAAGGAAAAGAAAAAGAAAAAGAAGAACAAAGACAAAAAAGAAGACACCAGGCCCCTGTTCCAATTACACAAGCTGGGATCAGAGTACTAAAATGTAAGATATATTAAAATTGAAGGCGATAACAAAGTTATTCCACTACCGCCAACTCTTACCATAACCAGTCCTACAAAAATACAGCTCCATTTTCTTTAACGCAGATCATAATTTCTGATATTCTAAACTGAGTATCATCAATTCACCTTCAAATAAATTAATAGCAATAATAAAAATAAAGACTCTAATATGGAAAATCAATATGGACTAAGTGCATAGATCGGTGTGTGATTAGGCATGATGAAAAAAAATACTTAGCACAAGGTAATGGAGGAATGGGAAGGGATGGTACGTTCTCTTCGTTGCATCTTCGTATTATATCTCAGTTAATATCAGACGATTTTTTTCCCTCAGAGTGAGTCATGGTGGCTTGAGAGTTTTTCTGCTTAGTGACTGGACAGTATGATAACGACCACGCATCAGAAAGAACTGTGAGGGTTAATTTCTTCAGTCCGGTGATGTATATAAGTTTTCGATTATTCTTGCTACTTTCAGGCGGCTGTATTCAGCTTAGGGAGAATGTTCGAGCGGAGGGGTTAGACATGCGCTTCATTTACCCCTTGATATACAATACAGGTTAATTCGTATATTGCACTGTTCTTGTGTGCTGTGTGCATGGCTCAGTTTCTTTTTTCGCTTGGAGTGATGAAATTTTGGCTGCTTCGTGAAATTAACACTCCACTATACAATCGGGGGATTTAGAAAGTCATATATTATTTAAAAAAAAAAAAAAAAAAAGATTATTGGAAGTAATCAATGATGTACGTTAGATACGGATAGCTCTAATTAAACCGTCCCTTCATCACAAGAGAATTGGTTTGCGTAATATATGGACCACCCTGCATGCCAACCCTGAGGAGCGTCTGTACTCAAAGTGTCTGCCTCAGCCCGGGTCATCATGGCGGCAGCTCAACCTAGTATTATTAACACTACAGATAAGCAGTTTTATACAACTTGTAATCAGGAGCTATGATCTCCCCTCTTCCCTTCAAAAAAAAAGTCCATCCCTTAACCTCACCTCTCTCTCTCTCTCTCTCTCTCTCTCACACACACACACACACACACATACAAGGTTCCATCATTCTGGTATATTATTATGCAACATCCCTGTATATCACATCTAACGTATAAATTTCCTTTTATGTAATCTTCATTGTCATCAACAAACTTGTGATTTAACGAGGACGAATGTAATAATTTTTCCGATCTGCATAGGTACTTGGCCGAAATATTACTCTCAGAAGCCGCCAGAGTGAAAACATAGAAGGATGTTACTCACTGTGAGGTAAAAATATATATTTTTTTTTAATTTCAGAACACCCTTGGAAGTCATAAGACTTCTGGTGACTTACTGTTTATAAGCAAGAGATGCAGAGCTGTTGACATATTAGAGAAAAATATTAAATAAAGCGCGGAAGACGTGTCAGGTCACTCTCCTGTGTGACACGACCATAATCCTATTGTTGGTAGAGCAGAATGGCCACAGTTGGATAAATTCTTTCTCCCTCTCTCTCTCTCTCTCTCTCTCTCTCTCTCTCTCTCTCTATCTATCTATCTATCTATCTATCTATCTACATATCTCCATCTATTTGTCTGTCCATCTATTTATCTATCTGTCTGTGTATCTCTCTGTCTATAATCAGGTACTTTAATATCGAAGGGGTAGCAACAAACAAATCACCATCTCCATTAGGCTGCCCACTCTCCATGCCACATCACCCTCACTCATATATTTCTCCAGACCATCCTTCCATCTCATCATCGGCAAAATTAAGTATAATAATAAAAGACGATCATCACAAGAACGTTCTCGATATCAGCCTTCCAAACTTGAGTCAGAATTTGGTCACGTCCAAGGTGATGTAGGAAGCTTCGTAACACTTCTTTAGCGATTTAATTTTCATAAAAGTCTAGCGTTTTCTGTTAAGATATCTAGATCTATATTATAATGATCCGATTTATGTATGTTTATTGGTTTGTTACCTTAACAGGAAAAACGGTGCAACGTAGCTCAATTTTTGTTAGACCAATGTACAGTACTGTTAAAATGTTTTAACTTGAAGAATAAACCAATTTCCATATCAATCGGGCCACCAGTTCCCGAGTTATAACTCATTTCTGGCATTTTGACTTCGAAAAGAGGCCTCTGAAGGCGGGCTTTAAGCGAATAATTTTTAAACTGATTTAGTTCACATTATTAATGAATCGCTGAGGAAGAGGTGTTACGAAATCTACGAAGCTATTTAGAATGTCACTATTTCGTCACTTTTGGACAAAAGGCTCCCTTGGGATCTGCATTTCACTTCATTTCAGGTGCCAGCAAGCAGCGTCTGGTTTCTCCGCCTGCTGCTGGTTAGAATTAGACACTTAAAATAGCCACTGGTATCACTCTCTTCGCTACAGTATACCTGGCCTGATTTTAACACCTATCTTGAATGCTGAGTTGTAACAGAAAATTATCATTAGAATATCTATGGAAAGGATGCAAGGCTGTAGCTTTGTGTTCTACTACAAAGCTATGCGAAGTAAGCTGCAAAAGGAAAATTATTGGGTCAAGTTGAGGTGAAAGAAACATAAAAGATTTTTACCTGTTTTAGGGCAGTGGTTTACTAACAGGCCGAGTAATATAATCTGGAAGATTACATGCTTAATGTGATATGGTATGGCCCTGTTACTCATTGAACCCCAAATCTCTCCCTCTAGTGTCATATTCCCATTTTGTTTTCCTGGTTACCATTTCCTCACAGATTTCCGTAACAAGGGTGGCGCCTGTTGTTATAACAAATCTGAATTTGCAGTTGAAACTGTTTTGAATTTAACTTCAGGGAAATTTGATTATTCACTATATAATCTAAACTACTCTACCTCTGTGGTACAGTGGTAGAGTGTACGTTTCGTACACGGGTGAACCATGGTTCGCGCCCCCGCCAGGGTAATAAACTTTGGGAGTGTTCACCCGGCCACGTTCCTCATTGGCGGACACAAGGGGTGCTGTGGTTGAACCAGTGTCACTTACTATAAAGTATGCTTGCACCCACTCGGCTTGCGTGGGCCGATTACACTTGGTTCACAGACTTCACACACATCCAAAGCCACTCCAACACTACAATTACACTTACAACCAGTTCTCACCCTACATACAATCTCCACCGGACAGCCTAAGCCACTTGGTAGAGATACTGTACATTGGTTGTATCGTCCCGACTTCGGTCGAGATAGGCTGGTCCTGCAGTGGATACTCAAACGGCTGATGATGATGATGATAATAACAAGTATATCTGTGTAGTTTATCGCTCCTAAAATGCTTCTTCAGAACCTGTGGGCGTCATCTGTTCTCTAAAAGTGGGGGGGACAGGGGTTGCTTATTTTGTCAAGCTAAGCGAGCCTATACAGCAATATTTGGTGCCTATTAAGGCTATATTAAAATGAATATATGACATTAAGGGAAAAAAAAAATCATCTCAAATCATAAACAAGCTGTCTGGAGTATCCTCAAAGAGTAGTTACCGTATATTTTGCTTCATTTATCATTTATTAACTAGACCAAGCAGGCCATATAGCACAGTACATACAGACTTTTAACAAAAGAGAATCATTAAAAAAATATCTTTCCTTGTTTCAATGACTAATCCAGGATTATTAATTTATAATAGAATACCAAGACTCAACATGCATTCCATAGCACTTCTTTGTGATTAGCACCATATCCTAGTGTTAAGCACAGATGGAGATGGGATTTCTGGACCTAGTTAGCGTATACGTACAAATTTCTCTCTTTTCTTTGCAATTTTCTACTAACTCAAAATTTGGACGTTTTAAGACATTTGTATCAAGTATATTATCCCTTGTGAGGTGTGGGGACCCAAGGCTTTCAAAATCTAAAACAGACTGGCCTTGGGTTCCTTCTTCCTTGAATTTAAAAAAAAAATTACCGGCCTACACCCCTAACAGCATTACAATAGAAAAACTTCCATTCACCTCTTGGAGATTCAAACCTGCATGCAAGACAAGACCATCATCCTAACTACTGTACAGTTGTTTTACACTAACTTGGCCTAGATTTCCATCCTTTCGCAATTTATTTCACATAGCTAGACGATAGAAGAAGTCACTGCCATGGCTCCGCATCCATTCCACAACACTTCTTTGTAATCAGCATCATTTTCTAGTGTTAATCTATTGTTACAACTCAATTCAAGATGGAGAGATGGCAAGATTGGGCTAAGAGTAAAACCAGTACAGCACCCACAAATCACTAAGACAACATAGTACAGTACTTCCTTCAACATAGTACTTCCTTCAACATAGTACTCCCTTCAGCAGAGTACTTCACCACAGTCTGATTACAAATACTCTCAATTTTGCTCTTCTTCACTGACCCTTCACCAAATCAGCAATGAAAAAGAATCGAAGATAAACCAATGGAAACTAAGCATGGGAAGTTAGTCTAATCCATAATATACTGTTTACTAAATCGCTTGCTGGTCATTTTGCACTATGGCACAGAACTAAATGGCAGATGAATTATGAGATGATATTCCTTCACCCTTATCATTCTCTTCTGTGTCTGCCCCCTCTCTTCCCATTTCTCCCATCTTTCCTGTCACTTGTTATTACTCCTTCCTTTTCAGATGGCTTTATATTAAATGACAAGCCTAACGGTTTCCTGGACCTAAGCCAGGAAACCATTTACAGTGCTGGATGGCAACCATATAACCGAACCATACGTGTTCCCTACGTGTCATGAAGTAGGTTGCTGGAGGGTTAGTGCCCCTCCCCGTAAAACAGCTAACTCAAAGACAAACGGCCACCCCTTACGGGATTATGGCACCTGGCTGTAGATGGATACAAAGATGCTTACGAGGCTCCTAAGCACTTCTTTACCAGTGTATACTCCTGTATGTGGCACATTAGTTCTCTCTTGTTTAATATTAACATGATTGCAACTTATGTCAGTATTTTGCATTCATCTGCCCATTAGCCAATCCCCTTCTGCCCTATCAGGAGCACAGCGGCCCAGGGAATATTAAATGTATGTGCATGATGAGATGGAGGAATGGAGTGGAGAGGTATATGAGAGAGAGATTTCCCATGTCATTCTATTTCCCATAGTAGGGAACACCTATTATTTACTTTTACCTTTGTCTTTCATTCAGTGTCATTCGTAATTCAGATTAGTCTAGCCCGTATCTTGTGTGCACACAAGAGCAACTTCTGTGTTGCCCCTCCCCCCCCCCAAAAAAAAAAAAAACGCTTATTCAACATCCTCAATGTCCCATTCGTGCTTAATAGTGGAAGTCACAAAACTCACAATGTGGCTTGGCTGATGCCTAGCTAGTCGGCAACCACACTCTAGATTCTTTTTCCTCCCCTCTGATAATCATTTCCCAATATTTTCGTATGCCTTTCACAATGCATAGCTGTTCGCTACACATTTCTATATTGTATTACTACACATTTATAATGACATAACTTACCTAAACTACATGTAACCATGAACAATAAAAAGGACTTGGGCTCACGCAGTGCACTTTGTAAACCCTGATTCAGCTAATGAACAGTCATGCTCTACAGAAAATTGTAAATGTGATTAGTAGACTCAAAGTTGTTCTAAATATATGCAAAATATATCCCACTTACATTAAGAAAGTCTGGCCACCCTTGTTTTATAGTACTCTAAACATCAGTTACTTCATTCCAGCGTCTAGTATAAAAAACTCAATGAAAAAAGTGGGGGAGACAATTAGTATGTTGTCCCCCCCTGAATGGAAAGTCAGGGGAAATGTCCCCCCCCACCGTCCCCCCCGTGGATGACGCCCATGTAGAACCCAGCGTGTTTGATTCCATATCCAAACATTTGATTAACCTTAACCTCACCCATACCCCTGAAATTACCGTGTCGAGTGATCTGAACGTCCATAATGTAGAATGGTTATTGCATTCTGCCAGGACTGATGATATTGGTCTACAGTACGATCTCTTTGCAGAATCGTTTAATCTCACGCAATTAGTAAAACAACCAACCAGAATACCAGATAATCCTGACCATAATGCCTATCTCTTGGACCTATTCCTTGTAAATAATACAGATCATTACAGGATAAAAGTACTGTTGTCACTTGGATCTCATCAAAGACTCAATAGTCAGTTCCCCCCAAATTCCCCGTTTTGAACCTGTCAGAGTGACCAGATGGCTATTTGGTAGGGCAGACTGGGATGGATTTAGAAATTATCTTGCTGATATTCCATGGCAGTCCTTCTTCTTCAGTGACATCAGTTCTACCCAGTCCTACTTTAATGACAATACAAACCGGTATGGAATTGTTTATACCCATTCAACTGTTCGCTAAGAGATAAGACTCCCCAAAATGGTTTGACAGCAATTGTGCCAGAGCAAAGACTCAAATGTCCTTATCATATATCTCTTGCTTGAAATAAAAAACACCTGAATCTCTTAGTCAATTTAAAATTGCTAGAAACCATGCAAGAGCAGTAATAAAGCTCGCTAAATCAAATTTTCTTCAATTAAACAGCAGAAGGAAATAAGGGATTAGAACTCCCTTTTTCCACAATTTTTAAAGCGTGTGTAATCTAGTCGTTTTGGTAAGCGGATGAGCAAGGAAGTGCAGTTAAATAACAATAAAATTTACATTACCTGTCTTAGTAAATCTCTGGAGGCATCAAGGTGCTGGTATAATGGAAGCCACAAAACACGGCCAATTTCTCATGGGACTCTTAAAAGATCATTCGACGTGGCAACAATACCTATTTGCTGGAGTTACGAGCTGAAGGTGTGTTTACGGCTAACACTCCTCCGCCTGGCCACCCGGGGCCTCAAAATGTAAACACTCGTAACTACTCTATGATTATTGCTGTGTTCCATACATTGCGTACATTGAGAGAGAGAGAGAGAGAGAGAGTTACATAAATACACACCATTAAGTCCTTTTTCGGTTATTCGACTTTAAAATTATTTAAATATCTTACTCTCTAGTTATGACAGTTTAAGAACAGGAAAGACAAGCAGAAAAGAGAGGATGATGGGGTGAGCATTAGATGAAATCGCCTTTTTCTTTAGATGAAAGACATTATTGTTTACAATTTTCCGTTCTTTACTTTCTTAGCTGACTTAATTTTGAACCTTTCAACTGCTCCAAACAGATAATGATTTTTTTTTTTTTTTTAAGCTAACCTTTATCTTTGCTAAAAATCTTTCTACACGGCCACAAAGTGATTTCAAGGGACAAGGGAAAAAAATCATTGAGCTTCGGCTTTCAATATGTGGTTCATATTTTGGCTACAAAGAACCAGTCAGTTAACTGCCACTTGCTCTAGCAACTAAAAGATATTATCCTATCAGTAGAATTATTTACTGTTTTTATTCTTCTTATGAACTAAAACTTATCATTGCATACAGATACAATTACATATAGGCTAATTACTGAATTGAGGGCAATTGTTTTTTTTTTCTTTATTCTATCTATCTATCTATCTATTGCCAGACGCCTCAATCCCGTTTGGGGTGGCCACAAACAAATCGCCTCCAAGTCGCCCTGTCCCCCGCCATTTCACTGCCCTGCTCCCAACTCACACCCCCCTCTCTCATATACCTCTCCACCCCATCCCTCCATCTCATCCTCGGCCTCCCCCTCCCTCTTCCCCCCTCCACCTCACTCACATACACTCTCTTCGTCAGTCTCTCACCCTCCATCCTCTCCACATGGCCAAACCACCTCAGTGTGTTCCTCATAACGCTTCCTATCACATCCACATCCACACCACAACGCTCCTTTATATCCTCATTCGTCAGCCTGTCTCTCCACGTGACTCCACAGGCTCCTCTTAAATAACTCATTTCCACTGCTCTCACTCTTGACTTGTGTCCTTCCAACAATGTCCAAGCTTCACTTCCGTACGTTAGAGTTGGTATCACAATACTGTCATGTAGTAACTTTTTCACTTCCATGCTCACTTCCCTGTTTCTTATCACTGCTTTCAAGGAACCAGCAACCTTTCTTCCCTGCTGTACCCTTTCAAGCACTTCACCCTCCAAACCTCCATCCTTACTCATCACACTACCCAAATACTTAAACGTACTCACATTTTCCAATTCCTCACCATCTAACCTCGCTGTACATTCACTAACTTCACCTCTCTCTTATTCTACAACCTGAAATGTAATACTGGCATAGTTTGTTCTTTTATATACTATTGGCATTACTGATTAACAACCACATTCTGTACTGTAGGTGTTACTGATTTACAAACACATTCCGGTAATGAAGGAAATCCCTGTTCACAGCAACATATGCCCTCGGGGCAGGCAGGGTGATAACAAAGCCTTCATAGAAGGAGACGGTTGGTGTGGCAGTATGAGGTGCCCTTAGGGGTGTGGCAGTGTGAAGTGTGACTGAAGTGTTATAATGTGGGGTGATGCAGTATGGAGTATTACTGTGAGGTGCAGCTGTGATTTGCAATTGCGTGGGGTGCGGCTGTGTGAAGTGTGACTGGGAGGTGTGACAACGTGCAGTATGACAGCGTGCAGCTTCGTTTTGAGTGTAACTGTGAGGTGTGACAGTGCGACGTGTGTTTGGAGCGTGACTGTGAACTGTAACTGTTAGATGTGACAAAGTAGGTGTGGTAGTGTGAAGCATGAATCGCATGCGAGCTGTATTAAGTCTCCTACGCAGAGCAACATTTTAAAGCTGTTAAATCATATTGCAAATAAACAAAAAAAACACACACACACACACAAAAGAAAAGAAAAATAAATCCCACTAGAGATAAATGCCTCCTTCACCCCGAGATCTTCAAGGCCATAAAATTGTTGAGTGAGGGTAGCCAAGGCAGTGTGTCTGGTTGTAGCCCCAGCCAGGCCGCATCACCAGGTTTTTCCACACATTAACCACCTCAACGGATGACATGTGTTTCAGGCATCGTTAATTCGCACCTAACCCTTCTTGCTGTTTTTGTGAGGTCCCTCTGACTATCCATCTCTCTCCTCCCTCTCTCTATTACTCCGTCTTTGTGTACGTCTCTCCCTATTTCCTACCATCTTCATATGCTTCTCTCGTTCTCTTTTATCCCTCTCTGTCTTTGCAGTCTTCCCTCTGTCATTACTTCCATCTTCGTATGATCCAGTTTCTTTTCCTTTCCTCACATATTCCTCCTGTTTGCTCTTCTCTTTCCCTCTCCCCTGCCCTATACTCCACTTCCGCGCTGTCCTATTAATTCTTTCCATCCCCCCCCTTCACACACACACACACACACAAACACACACACACACACACACACACACACACACACACACACACACACACACACACACACACACACACACACACACACACACATTTATAAAGTCTTTCTTCTCATTCCCTTTGCTCTTGTGTTCCTAATTCATTACTTCTTAGCGATGTCTGGGATCCTTCCCCCACCCTTCTCTTTGTCGTCGTATATATATATTTTTTTAATCTGCTGCGAAACCAAGTCTATAAGTGATACACCATTTTTTTCCCCTTCAATGAAAGTTCGAATATCTGCCCTTGGAAAACTTGGGAGATTTTTTTCATTAAATATAGAGTTCTTCAGCTTTATATCTTGAGCTGATTTAACATGTCACCTGTTGCGTCAGCTGACACATCAGCTGACTATTAGCAGTTTCTTCTTGTTTTATTACTTTGTACTCTGTATTGCCTTCCTTTCCTTACACTTATTAGGTGCTCACTGCCACCTCCTCTCTACCTGGTTGAATTCCTCTTCCTGACAGTTCTATATGATCTCTTCTTTTCATTTTAACCTTCTTTTTGTTTTTTCGGGGGGTTACGTAATTATTCTTTGTTTCGTCCATGCCGGCTTAATCAGTTTCCATTCAATTTCATTTTATTTTATTTAATCTTTCTGATATTCACTTTAAAACTCTTTCGTATTTCGTTATTGAGCTCGAATTCATCTTCCTTCATGTCATATTGTTGTAACTTTTTGTAAAATTTTATGCTTTGACTTAACAGTTTCTCTTCTCTTCCGTTTCTTTTCTCGTTCGTCCGTCGTAAAGAGGAATTAAATGCCAAGTTCTTTATCCTCGGTCAAAACGTCAGGCGTGTTAGGTTTAATATTTTTTATGCTTCAAGAATCTCACGAAGATAATAAAATAGGTGCTGGAGAGGAACACCTTCATATGGTGGCATTGATATAACCGGGCTGCTCAACTGCTTGGTTATGCAAATGTCCCTCGATTACTTTCCTATCCTCCAAATGGAGGATAGTGGACTTAAGAAAAAAGGCAGTTTAAGTCTACAGTCCACCGAGTTCACGTTGCAGATGAACCTCGGCAACAACAACATGGCCAAACAACCCGGTAAAAACAGTGTGCGGTTGGCGGGAAATAGGTCATTCGCATCCAAAGGGTCAAAATGGTGTGTTTGGAGGATATATACAGGTGTAGTTGGTGGTTGTCCAGTGAATGGGTTGATTCAGTCAATGGGTGACCTGTGAAGTGTGTGTGTGTGTGTGTGTGTGTGTGTGTGTGTGTGTGTGTGTGTGTGTGTGTGTGTGTGTGTAATAATAATTTTAGGTTAATTTATTCATCGCAGTCAATGGCTAAAAATTACACAGGTCCTTAATCTAATACCCTAACCTAAAGGGGTCAACAGGCTGACCCTGACTGCTCCTGAGGGGCGCCAACACACCTCCAAGCCTTACCGAGGCTGAAATGAGGCGTAGGCACAAAGGGACAAATCGTCTAAACAATTTTCTTCTATGGTGACATATTGAATTAAAAGTTATTTATGATGCTTTGTAAACGCTCCTCTAAGAGGTTGAGGGAAGAGTTTAATACTGTGGTGAGACTAGACTCACGAATGAACTTACGAACCCCTGTTGTAACTATAACATGTGTTTGCAGGACGCTGTATGCGGTGGGTTCGAGCCCCTCAGGCAGCCACTGAGTTTGTGGGTGGACGATCACAAGCTCGCGCCTTGTTCGCAACAATCAAATAACCAAATCTACACGACAGCACTGCCTACTTCAGCTGTCGTCCGTTTCACCGTCTACTCGTATCCGTCCTACCCTCCTCCTAACCTCCCGAGGATTTACCCTGGGAGAGGATGGGAAGAGGAATGGTGAGGGTATATGGGTTTACAGGGGGCTCTGATGTCTGGCCTATGTTAATTTGTGTGAATATGATTCTGTGTTGATGGCAATAGTGGTGATCGTGGTAGTGGTAGTGGATTGGCTGTTGCTGTAGAGATGATGGTAGTTGTGGCAGTGGTATTGATAGTTTCGACTGCAGTGGGAGCAAGTGCAGTGATGACACTGGAGGTAGAGGTGGTAGTTGAGGTAGTAGCTGGGGTTGTATGGGTGGAGGTGACGGTTTTCATGGTGACTGTAATTGTGGTGTTGGCGGCAAAGGTGGTAGTTTTAGTGGTACAGTAGTCGTGGTGGTTGTTAGATCGATCGTGGTTGCGGCTTTAGTGGTGGTGGTAGCTGTGATTGTAATGAAGGAGTGGTTTCACTAGTAGTGATAGAGTACTCATGGTTGTGGAAGTTCCTGTGGTACTGTAGTTATGGTTGCGGATGGTACATACGGAGAAGCAGTTATGTCGGGTTATAGTGGTGGTGGTGGAAAATTTGATGATGGTCGATGTGACGGTAAATACGGGGAAACTCGATTCCGGTAGTTGTAGTAGTAGCTGGGATGTGTGAAGAAGCAGTCGTGGTTAGGATGCAGTAACTATTGTTGGTGACCGCAGTCGTACTATAGTCGCGGCACAGGACTCAGAGGTTGTCATTATCATACCCTGGCAACCTACCATTCAAAAGCGCTTCCGATTCCGTATTATATTATGCACGAATCATGTTATTATGCACGAATATATTATACACAAATATTATTATACACGAACATATTATACACAAATCACATGTGTCTCATAAACGAAATCAGACGCACTGTTGGGGGGTAAGTTGCCAGGGCACGATAATAACAACCGCAGAGTCGCGCACCGTGACTGTACAATGGTTGTTGTGATAGAGGACAGGATAAAAGGGGAAGTAGCTGTCGTCAGGATGGCAGTAGTCAGGGGCGTCCGCAGGATTTTTTGTAAGGCGGGGGTAGAATAAAAGAAATTATACATATATGTACGGCTATAATATATCAAAATACACACACTCTAAATAGGCATAGGCATATACATACATGAGTCACATGACTTACACCAAATGCATAAAGTGACAGAATGCATGAATCGACTCAAATCACTCAATTATCCTTGAACAAGAACTGAAACACACTTTAGAACTTCAAGGGGGGCCTACTGCTCCCCCTCCGGACGCCCATGGCAGTAGTTGTTGGTGGTGACTGCAGACTGTACAGGAATGATGGATGTTACCAAGATAGACCATATGTACTGTGGCTGATTATAGAATTGTTCAGCAGTATGTTTGTGTGACAGCAGTATGTGCTGTATTACGTAGCCTACCAGCTTTGCTTGCTTTAATCTCCTGTGTCAGTGATCTAGAAGCGGAAGCAGCTCTGGTAGCGGCCATGTCCGTTTGTTTCTGAATAATGATTTTCGAAAACGGTATGCTTCGCTCCCGGAGACTTTAACAAAGCCAAACCATACCACAAAACACCACACCACATCACAGAGCACAGCACACCACACCACAGCACACCACACCACAGCACATCATACAGCACAACACCCCTCACCATACTACAGAGCACAACACACCACACAACACCATATAACAACACAACACACCACAATATACAACACCACAACACACTAGAACATACCACAGCACAACACACCACAACATACAGCAGCACAACTCACCTCAACATACTACAGCACAACACACCACAACATACCACAACACAACACACCACACCACAAAGAACAACACACCACAACATACCACAACACAACACACCACACCACAAAGAACAACACACCATATCACACCACACAACAACACACCATACCACACCACACAACAACACACCACACCACATAGAACAAAATACCATACCACACAACACAACAACACACCACCACACCACACCACACTACACCACACCAAATCACGGGACACTACACACAACAACACATCACACTACACCACAGCACAGCACACCCTCCACACCATACCACACAGACCACACCACAGAGCAAACCACACCATACCACGAGGCAGGCCGTTAACCAAGAGGCATTAAAGCTCCCGCACCCAGCATTCTCTGCTTGGTTAATTTACTGTTACTATCTCCAGACAGTTTTATTTCGCTTAAATGAAACGTTTCAATATGAAGATGCTGAATCAGTAAAATGCACTTTGTGAGCGCGTGACGAGCGAGCGAGCTCCTTGTCATTACAACCCACTGATATAGTATTTCTTCATGATGGTAGCTAAACTATGAAAACTGTACTGGAACGAAAGACATTCTCTCACATACACCTACACAGACACAGGAACACACACACACACACACACACACCCTCCCACACAAAGAAACATACACACTCCCTTGGAACACTCGAGATTCCAAGAGATTCCTACACGTTTATGGGTGACTTTTAAGTTGATAACAAAGTTAATTGAATGATTGTATCACATGCAGAAAGAATTACAACTATGTTTCACTTAAGAGTAAAGTTATTAGTTTTTGCTTAGCGTGACAGTCGGGTCATGTCAGGTCGGGCAGGACCGCTCATTTCCAAACTTAACCCTCCTCAGATAGAGGTTGGTCCATGTTGCATAGAAAGTAGACATGGGTCTCTCAGACCCACAAATATAAAAATTTTGGAAAAATGTTTATATTTCGTTTATTCAAATACTGAAAACCCAGTAACATATTTAATGTTTCCGCAATACCAACATGTAAAAGAAATGAACTGTTCATTACTTTTTATGTTTTTAACAAATTTTTTGAAAACAAATCTGTAGAAAAAAAACAGTAAAATATTGAAAAAAATGAAAAAAATGAAAAAAATCTGAATGGTTGCCTGAGTGGTTCCATAGCATGGTATGGGATGGTGCTTCTTGGTGTGAAGAGGGGATGCCAGACTCTGCAATTTTATCTGCACACAGGGAGAACAAAAACCCTAAACACCTCAGGTAGACATGGGTCTCGCAGACCCTTAACATATAAAACCACCCTTATACTGGAGAAACGGAGAGAGAGCTTGAAGTAATTCCCTCACCCCTTGCATGGATACACAAAGTTAGGAAGCTACTGAGAAAATCAGGGCTCCCGGGTATTCAGAAGTTAGCGAACTAGACAATGGGATGGGTGGGGGGGTTCACAGACCCACCTCTACCTGAGCAGGGTTAACTGAGAGTAAACATTGCTTGCTTGTAATCAAATGGTGTGAAAGTATCAAGAATATATCAGTGAAACGTCACGAGGGTGAGCCAGCTAGTTTGCTTCAAACTGACATCTTTTCAGTTTTTGCTTTTTTTTTCCATCGAGTGACTAAATTCGCTTTGATAACCTTCAGTGTTCAGGGTTAAAAGCATAAGAAATCAGATGATAGAAAGTGTTTGAAAATATTCGGTTAGATACACTCTTAATTAACCTTTTCAGTGCCAGATATCCACCTAGGATGAAAAAGAAAATATCTTTGTAGCAAGATAAAATGTAAAATAGGATATTGGAATGAAGAAGTTAATACGTACAAAAAAAAAATAATAATAATAATAAATAAAGGCATAAGAGTTACGGGATTACATCCTTCCATTATTTACTTTAACTGCTCACCAAATAACTTTCTGCACAAAATTTATTGCAATAGTTAAAGAAATAGTTGTCGAAACTGGTAAAGCAATTACAACTTTGAAAATACTGTTAGGTTCAAAACAGGGGCTCTGTGTGCAGCAAGTTTGTGTTTCTCATTAGCGAGCCAATAAACAGATGGTTATTAGGCACAGTCAGAGTCCTTATGGCAATTATGATGACTGTGGATAATATGCTGGTGTGTAGCAGTCTTGACCACTGCAGTACCATCACACATTTTAAAAATTGTTCATTCTGTCAGAAGATGTCGTCAACCTTAGAAAAACAAGTAAAAATGAAGATATTAGATACAGATTTCATTAACATTTACAGCTGGGTGGAGAACTAGTTTATATTCCTCTGACTGCCGACGCACAGATTTATTTGTCACTGGGAAACCTTACCAAGACATGAATGTACAAAATTTATCATGATACTTAACCCGCGGCGTCCCGTTGACGTTAATTAACGTCCACATGTTTTGTCACTGCCAATCCTGTTGACGTTCATAAATGCAAATCAATTGCAAGGTCCCTAATTTGCACAATTTTCAATTTTCGTGAGTGATTTTTGGTACGTATACACGGGACACCTTCCTCTACAAGATGCCAGGCAGGGACAATGCCTTACCCAGCATGACCTCCTGCACCCCCTCTGCACGCCATTGTCTCAGCAATTCACCTGTTACCAGTGACCTGGCCAGTAAAGCCATGTCATGCCACGGTACGAAATTCAGGGCCAGAGTGATTCCCGAACCAATGACAATGTGGAGGACAAACTTTACATAGCATTAGAGGAAGAAACAGTCAGAAATGATGATCAGGTAATGTCACCAAAAAAGGTCAGGTATGTTGATGTGTTTCATGAGTGAAACAATGCTTATATTGCCTATATTACTGTGTGAAAACCAATATTCTCTCGTACTACATATAAATTCGTACCAAATAAATAAATAAATACCGTTTATGAGTGGTGTGGAATGGTTACACTCCCATAGAACTCGTTTTCTTTGGAGCCAGCCTGATAGAAAACACAGTAACGTGAGGAGGTACTGTTACCTGTATCGAGTATTTTAAACCTTAGGTGAGCAATTTCTTTATGATTTTTCGATGTTTCTCACCAAAAGCGGAGGTTTGGGCCAAAAAAAAAAAAAATCCAAAAATGGTTGGGATTGGGGGGAGTCAGTGGTGGAAAAGTGGTCGGGATGGGGTGGGTTAAGCATAGTCATATATCTTTGTCTATATCAATCTATCTATCTATCTACAGTACTTATCTATAGACAGATAGATAGGTAGATAGATAGACAGATAGATAGATATAGACAGATGGATTATATATATATATATATATATATATATATATACTGTACACCCTATACTATCTGGACGCCCACTTTCCAGACACCCCACTTACCAGACATTGTGGACCTGGACCTTCAGATCCCAGAAATGGCCCAAAAAAAGAAAAAACCCCTCCCCAAAACGATATTTTCCCCTCCCTTAATTTGACATTGCCGTGCAGAGCCGAACAGCTGTTTACACCATGGCCCCTTCACCCCTTCCTTCCTCCTCCCTCCCCCCTCCCTCCTCCCCCTCCCCCTCCCCCAACCCCCTCCCCTGTCAGGGTTGCCATTTGGTATTTTTCATTACCAAATGTGGGCCAATTTGGTAATGAAAAATTCGTTTGGTAATGAATCGGAATAATGAATTACCAAATGGATTTTTCACATGTATGAGGATACACAGGATGGAGATGGTGGATTGTCTGCTCTCTCTGATTAATTTGCTAGACTACATAGCATGATAATAATCAACATGCTGTTAATTATAAGGAGAGTGATTACATGTATTTCCACTGGTATATATGATTTGTGAAGAAAAACTGCTAGCTTTACGAATCTCATAATGAAAAGTTAAATTTGGTAATGAAAATTGAGGAGTTTCGTAATGTGGCTGTTGTGATCTGGCGACTCTGTTTCCCCGTCACCAACACTCCAACAGTTACTGCTTAACTTCGATCGCGAGTGGATGCTTATTGCAGTGGATGCCACACGTGCTCATCTTTTTTTTTTTTTTTTTTTTTTAATAAACTGCAATACCTCGCCAGTAGACCACACGGGAATTTACAGTGTTGTGCAGTGTTAAGAAATTAGAATTTAGAGTGCAAAGGATTAACTGTGGAGTGCAAACTGGCAGTTGAAACTGGTGTGGTGCAATTAACAATGTGCAGTGTTAAACAATTATAACTCACAGTGCAAAGAATTACTGTAAGTGCAGCACAACACTGGATCACTGTATGTGCTTCAAGAGCATTTTCACCATTGCCAAAGCCTTAAGAAGGCAGCCACAGACGTGCTGTAAGTACCCTGGCTGAGGTACAGTCACTTCTAATTTCTCATTCTTTGGTTCCTTTTCATTTATTTCATGCTTAATGTCCATTATTGGTGTGAATAGGGTCTTAAATAGGTTTAAATAGGTGCTATGCATGTCCATTAGGGAGTTATTTAGGTGGCTTTCAAAGTTAGGCTGGGTTAGGGTCCTTAAGTACCAACCCAGCAGGCAGGTGCCTACTTTCTGGACGGGACCACTTTCCGGACATGCCTTTGGCTCTATTACATCGGAAAGTGGAGGGATTACTTATATATGTATGTACAGTAAATGCACATTCCCATGCTTTATTTGGCTTAGTGTCAGGACTCCATATTATAATAATACAACTCATAGCACGATAGATAGATGATAGATAGACATAGATAGATAGATAGCATAATAGATAGGAACATCAGCCAAGGTGTGGGAATAGGAAATGTGTCAGTGAGAGCTGACCAAAGGAAATGTGTCTGGATTTCTGTAAGGAATGCCAGGCATGCTCTATGTCACCAGAAACGCTACATACACACAGACACACGGGCTTCTCGAACATTCACATGTGTCTTGCACACGTGACAGTTAGGCCTCCTAGGGAAGGATGGAAGAATCAGAGTCAGAAAGAGGCTATCCATAGAACTGAAATGTTGTACAAAGAGAGAGAGAGAAAGAAGGGGTCTAGCAAGACAAGTCTGGGAGGTAATCGCAGGACTCTATACTTAACCCATGTGTGAGAGACTTTAGTTAATCTTTTCAAGACAAATAAAATTATACATAGTCCCATACTCATCTTTACCTCTCCTGTCATTGCATGAAAATGGGAACTAAGATTATCTACTTAACTACCTCTCGTCCAAGAGTATAACTTACACATATCTGATCTACAAAACACACTACAAGAAGCTACGAAGTTCTACAAGATTAGAAGAGTGTTCCAGCGTTATTACTGGTTAGCTAAAAGGTGTCGTTTTATTAACATTCGTACTGAAGATGTCAGCAAAAATTCATTTCATTAATCCTTTCACTATGGGAGGTTTTCCGTACAGGTGGTAGCAGGAATAAATGCGGGTGCATCAGCAACTCCATGTTCCCAACTCACTGCCATCATTGGTGCTGCCTGTGAGCCGATTCTGTGTATTGTCATGCGGCTGTGATGAACCAGCCCAACCCCGACACTGCATCACCGCACACCGGGCTGCTGCACGCTGTGTGTGGCCAGGGTGGTGCTGGTGGTGGCCCGGTGGGCACGGCATGGAGATGGAATATGGCTTGGGGATAAAGAAGTGAGAATGCCGTAAACCTGCTTTTACAGAATAGTTGGAGTAATAGTAGTAGTGGCAGTAGTTGTGGTAGCAGTTAATAGTAGTAGTAGTAGTAGTAGTAGTAGTAGTAGTAGTAGAAGCAGCAGTAGCAGTAGTAGTAGGAGCAGCAGTTTTTGTTTTTGTTGTAATTTTTATTGTTGTTGTTATTGTCATTGTTGTTGTTTTTCTTCTTATGGCAATAATAATAATAATAATAATAATAATAATTATTATTATTATTATTATTATTATAATGATAATAATAATAATAATGATAATGATCATCATCGTCATTAATAGGTATTATTGTTCTTCTTCTTCTTCTTCTTATTATTATTATTATTATTATTATTATTATTATTATTATCATTATTATTCGAAAGTCAGCTTCATTTGAAAAGCGAACCCGCTAGACTGCAGGCTGAAGATATCATTCTTTTCCAACCTACTATCCCATTTTCGGTAGACTATATCATTATTATTATCATTATCATTATTATTATTTATCATTATTATTATTATTATTATTATTATTATTATTATTGGAGAGTCAGCTTCATTTGAAACGTGAACCCGGTAGACTGCAGGCTGAAGATATCTTTCTTTGCCAACCCATCATCCCATTTTCGGTAGACTGGGAGAGAGATGAGGGACATCTGTATAACTGGGCTGCAGTTCCCTCTCTACTTTACCTGCTTCCCAAACACTATAAAAGGCGACTAAACGGAGTGTGGGAATGTAGCAATACCACCATCCAACACTTGTCTTGCAAGCAGCCTCTTACCACCCAAGAAGGGTAGACATCAGGAAGCACTTAGTTGCGATACTCATCTCCTTGACTTATGCCACTGAGCCTGTGGTGGCTTATTCAACCACTTCCTTATGATACAAGATCACTTCATCATCGGTAATACCAAAATTGCTTTCCCAAGACGTAATCCTAAGTACTCGTCTTACCCACCAACCCACGGAGGGTGCCAGATACCCACACCAGGATTTGAATCCTGGTGCTACGGGCCTAAAGCTTCGCAGGTACAAACACTATTATAGCCAAAAGGACAGGCCATGTTTCTACAGGCACGAATTAAAGGAGGGGAGGAGGCATACCATCCCTTTTCTCTGTAGCCAAATGATAACTTATAATAAAAGAACAATATTACCACCAAAACCATGTGTACTAAACATCTCACTTAAATTATAATAAAATGAGAGATTTGGTGATAAAATTTGAGGAAATCGATAATGAGGAAGCAGTTATTCAAGCTTGTGATAGTTACACTAGAAATCACGTCCCTATGTTTTTGGGTGTGCATAGAGTCCTCGTAATTCACAGCGAGCAGTGTAATTATGACCTAATCCAATCCATCACAATCCAGTCTAACTTAACCTAACCAAACCAAACTTGACCGAACATAGCTCATTCCACCCAGTCCAACCCCGCTCAATCCAACCCAGCTCAGCCTAACAAAACATTCCAATCGTACCCATACTAACCCAACGTAACCTAAAACAACCCTACCAAATCAGACCCAGTCCAACTCAATCCAGCGGAACCCAACCCAACCTAATTTAACCTAATCTAGCATAACCTAACCCAAAGGACAGGTCATGTGTGTGTGTGTGTGTGTGTGTGTGTGTGTGTGTGTGTGTGTGTGTGGTGAGGCTCGTAACTTGCAGCGGGTAGTACAGTAATGACGGTGAAGCAGCGACCATCAGCTTCACTACCCTATGGATTTGCTACGTGGACCAGGCCAAGTGTACTGTGGTGTTATGGAGGCACAGCACGAGAAATGGGGCGAGTAGGGTGGACCACGGGAGGAGGGGGAGTGTGGAGAAAGAAGAGGGGAGGGGGGGAAATAGAAGCGAGAGGTGAGATGGAAGAAAATGGAAGATGGATTTGAAAAGAAAGGGGAAAAAATGAAAAAAAAGTTGTATAGACTAAATAATGACGGGTGAGAGGGGTGTGTGGGAGAGAAGTGGGAAACTATAAGGGGGAGAAAAGAGGGGAGAAGGGTTAGGAGCTGCAAGACGGGAGGGGAAAGGATGAGAGAAGAGAGAAATGAGTGGGTGAGAATATGGAGAGGAGTTGGACTACGCAGAAAGCAGAGTGAGAAAGTGAGTGGGTAAGTCAGAAAAGGGAAAGAAAAGTAAAGCAGAAAGGTTGACAGAATAAGGAGGGATGAAGAGGGTAGACAGTGGCAAAGGTAGCGAGGTGAAAAGGAGAAGGGGTGAGAGGGGGAAAAAAAGAGGACGAATTTAACAAAAAGAGGGAGGAAGAAAGGGGTAAAAAATGAAAGCAAGGAAAGTTTTTAAGGAGCAGAGAGAGAGAGAAGTGAGGAGAGTGAAAACAGACAGGAATGGGAGACAGGGAAAGAGGGTGGGACGGTCGAGGGGGGGGGGGTAATGGTAAATTGGAATGGGTAGGGGTAATGGTGGGAGTTATGGGAGAGATGGGTGACAGATGAGAGAGAGAGGATAGGGAAAAAGATAAAGAAGGGTGATGACTGGGCGTGATGTAGGGGAGGATGGAGTAAATAAGGAAGGCTTTGGTAAAAGGGCGAGAAAATAATAGGAAAAGGTAAGGGTGATGAGTGGGAGATAGGAAGGGGAGTTGGAAGAAAGCGGAGGAAGGGTAGGGAGAATGGGTGAGGGAGAAGAGAGGAGTAGGATGGTAGAAGTAGGGATGAAAGAGAAACAAGGAAGGTGAAGGGTGTAGAGGAAGGAGGACGGGAGAGAGCGGGTAGAATATTTAGTACGAGAAGATAGCTAAGCACAAGTATGAGCTCCATGAATACCTGAGGATGGGAGTGTACGAGGGATGGCAACAGTGGGGGAGAGTTTTACCCGAATTATAATCATATCAATGGAATAGCAATGCCGTTTTCATTGGTAATGTATATAATATGTACTGCAGACGATAAAGCTCTCCAAATATCTCTCCTCTCTCAGTTTTCTTTTTAGGTTAATTTTGTTCAGTTGAGAGACGCTTCATAGGTTTCTCTACCCGTAAATGAGTCTCTTTGATATCATTCGTCAGGGATGAAAGTGATGGACATGCCTTATAGTCGAACTTTTGTCCCTGATTGTACATTGGTGGGGAGGATGGGACGCTTTTACGAATCAGGTAACATAGATATGTAAATATAGGAAAAAACTCATCATATTTATATAATGTTCATTGTTTTTATTCTACACCCAGTGCAAAGTGTGTTGAAGCGTTTATTAACACTTCAAAATGTACTTTATTACTCTAGATTTGTTATGATGATGATGATTATCGTTGTTGTTATTGTAGTTGTTGCTATTGTAGTTGTAGTTGTTGTTGTTATCGCCATCTTGACCTTTAATTCCACGTGAGGCTGATAAATTATTATTGCAATTGGATTTATTCTTCTTTTCATTGATATAACTCTTACTACTTCTCATACTATTCTAACAGCAAAATATAATAAACATAACATGAGTTGCCCTAAGACCATATTAGGGGTAAAGTGCGGTGGTGTAGGTGAGTGCGTTTACCACACCCTTGGCCTAGGTGGTTTTATGATCCCGTGCTTCGTGCAGGACAGGCACGGTTGTGTGCAGGAGTGACGAAATGCTGTATTCAATGTGCCTTTGTCTATTTCACAACGCCTCTTCCCTATCGATTTAGCTTACACATGGATTGCATGAATAACCATTAACACTAAATTTTCGTTTGATATACGAGTACAGAAATAATTTGGTAAGGAAGAAATGCTGGAAAGCATATGAAGCTGTGGAGAAAACGGCCCCCAGTCTTTGACAACGAGCGGAGTCGCCTCATCTGCGTGGGAGGAGGGAAAGAACACGTGCAGCGATGATCCAGCCTTCTCCATCGCACCAGACTTTCAACTTCCCCGACTGACAAACGATGTGCGTCCAGGATGTGCAAGCTTCAATCATCCAAGAACTCATCCACGAAAGTATGAGAGGTCACGCCAGCCGAACATGATGAACGACTAGATGCATGAAAGCCAACTGTGTGTGCGATAAAAATTCAGGACTGAGAAGGGTCCAGTCAGCGACGAAAGTTGGATTAACATTGAACGTAATCTGTGTATCAGTTTCATAGGTGGCAAGTCAACTGAAGCTGAAAGAAGCTTAGTATTTATTATAGCACATAGATGATTGTCTTTGATACGCTGAATCGGGAAGGAAGGACAAGTACTAAATGTGCAGAAGACCGATTGGAATAGTAAGCAAACTTTTTTTCCCTAACAACACACACACACACACACACACACACACACACACACACACACACACACACACACACACACACACACACACACACATAAAAAAAAAAAAAAAAGGGAAAGGAAGGGACAGGATGTAAATGGGTTAGGAGACAGGAAAAGGTAACACCAAGCTGATATGCATGAATCAGGGCCATAAGGGATGCCTGAGCGTGAGGAAGACCGGGACCAATACTTATACATGAGTAAGCTCGTTAGTAAAAAAAAAAAAAAAAAAAATCTTGTATATGCAGTAGTTTACGTTTGTGTACATTCACACAGCCTAGGTCAAGAGAATTCTCTTGACCTAGCACACAGCAATAAAATCAGGGTGTATACGGAAAGCGAAAAGAAAAATGCGAAAAGCAAAACTATCTGTAATAACAGGTAGGCAGGTAGGTAGTGTGTGTGTGTGTGTGTGTGTGAGAGAGAGAGAGAGAGAGAGAGAGAGAGAGAGAGAGAGAGAGAGAGAGAGAGAGAGAGAGAGAGAGAGAGAAGAGGTAAGGGCTACTGAAAAGGTGAATGAAAGAGAATGAAAGTGGGAAGAAAGAGGAAGGAATGGGAATGATTGAAAGGAGATGGCAGAAATGAAAGATAGTGAGAGAGTGGGATAAGGTAAGAAAAAAAAATTGAGATGAAATTGAGGAAGAAGTGAGATGTGAGAGAGGAGGGAAGGGTAAGGAAAGAATGTTGGATGAAAGGAAGGGAAGAGGAAGATGAAGAGAAAGAGGAGGAGGAGTGGTGGGGTGGTGAGTGGGTTGTGAGAAAAAAGATCAGGATGAAATGAAGGGAAAGAAAGAAAAAAAAAAGATGGGAGAGAACTGGGGGGGAGGGGGTAAGAGAAGAGAGAAGGGGTTTAGCAAGAGAGGGTAGGGGGAGGTAGAAAGGAGTGGGTGGGTCAGAGCGTGAGAGAGCAACACGGGCTCAGCGGGAAGGAACCATGTATGGGAGTCAGACGGGGTTCAAGAACTAAGACACCCAACCCGCTGTGCTATGGCCGGACAAAATAAAACAACATGTAAGGGTGGTGGTGGTAGTGCTGTGTGGAACAAGAACACGACATCTGAATATATGATTTCAATGTACCTCTCCGCGTATACGTGCATATGTATGTACAGAAAATTGTACACAACTATTATTCATGATAGTATTTATAATATCAGCACTCACTAGAAAAAAAATTAAAACAGATTAGTGGACGGCTCTCCAGTTTTACATTTCCAATTAATATTTCCATATTGTGTGAAAATGGATTTTGTGGTGGTGATGAGGACGCCTTCGTGTTGTGCACTGACATAACGATGTGACTCAAGGCCAGTCATGCAAATGTCCCTCATCTGCTTCCCTGTCCCCCAGAAGGGGGAGGATGGACTACAGGAGATGAGTAGCTTAAGCCGGCAGTTCACTGGGTTCACATTTAAGATGAGTCTAGGGCCACAACTTAAAAAAATAAAAAAAAAATAAAATCTCGATCAATTGATCTTTTATTAAAGTCCATTTGTGAACTGACGCATAAAATCTATAGACAAAAGCATGTCTGACATCATACGTCACAACACATCATAGCACATCAACCTTCAGAACGCAGGGATTCTGACTTCAGGTGTCACATCATTATTAACAGCACCGCACAGCACAGCACAGCGTAACACAACACAGGTGAGGAGGAAGAACAGAGTATGTGCTTCAACTATTAAGGAAGATCTACCTGCACAACACTGAACAGCACAGAAGAGATGGAGGAGGATAATGTAATGGGGTATATAAAAGACCGCGTTGCCTAAACCGAGCAGTGATCCTCTCTTTGGCTCAGTGGTAACGTGCGCGCGTATGAGGCGCGGGGGCCTGAGTTCAAATCCCGGCCAGACCAGTGATTAATTTGTTAAGTTTCAGTTTGGTCTCTTACACTGGTTGGCAGCGGTGTGGGATGTGAGGCTGGGCTTAGAGGGCCATGATGTTGAAAGTATCTTAAACTTGACATCCCGGGGGTGAGCTGTCTGTGTGGTTTGCGGGCTCCCCCTAATGGTAGCCTCCAGTGCGCTACGCTACCACGTTTGTCGAAACTGACCAAATTAATCACCAGGGGAAGAAAAGAATGATGTAATGGGGTGTATAAAAGCCCGTGTTGCTCAGTGGCAGACCGGGGATCCTCTCTTTGGCTCAGTGGTAACGTGCGCGCGTATGAGGCGCAAGGGCCTGGGTTCAAATCCCGGCCAGACCAGTGATTAATTTGTTAAGTTTCAGCTTGGTCTCTTACGATAGAAGGAATGAACAGTGTGATGTAAGTGTTATCACGCCCAGTATTTTGGAAAATATAACAGTACAACACATAACAGCACAGAACCGATCAGCACAGCACAGCATAGTACGGCAAGCTACTGCACGGTTGCAGAGAGAAGAACAAAGTTGGAGCAAGATGTATCGCCTCACATATATACACATCACTGGCGTAACATAAAGAGAAAAATTTAAGACCACATCACAGAACAGCAGAGTTCACAAAATACAAATTTTTACAGCACAAAATAACTCATTTGACACAGCTTCGCATCGCATCGACCTTGATAACACAGCAGTCCTGATTTAAGTTTCATATTTTCACAACACAGTACAACACACAGAGAACAGATGGGAAGGGAAAAAAATAACACAGGAGTTATGTCCCTAATTGCTTACAGGTGTCTGAGGCAATAAAATGAGGCAGAATTAACACCACAGCTCAACACAATACAATACAAAACAACATAACACAAAGCAAGATAACACGGGTGAAGATGGAAGAAGAGAGTGATGCATATGGTCCCAGCAACTTACACTTGACTGAGACAACTTAAAAAGGAAAATTTAATACCACACCACAGCACAACACATCATAACACAGCACGCGTGTGGAGTGAAAAGCAGAATGAGCCAAGAATTAGGTCCTCAACTTCTATCACGGGACTGGGATAACATTAAGAGGAAAATGTGACATCGCACAGCAAAGCACAAAATAACACAGCATAACAAAGAACACATGGGGTGTGAAGAACAGAGTTACCCAAGGGTTATGCCCTCAACTATTTCCACGTGACTGACGTAACATATAGAGGAAGATAATAAAACACCACAGAAAACAATACAGCATATAACTGTCTGAGGCGACTTATAACAAACCCTTCTCCGTATCCACCTACTTTCTATGTACCCATGTCAAAGTCAAAGGTGGTTGTTGTGTGTATGTATGCTACAGCATATCTTGCTCTCGTGTTCCTGAACATGAATCTTCTGAATTCTTTACTCTCTGGCTTCGACTTTCCAGTCATTCTCTGTGCTGTTTACTTAGCCCCTAATTCTATGACTATGAAAATTCTTTGACTATCTTACTTCTAAGATAGAACACAACCTATCAATTTCTCCTTTCTCAGAAATCTCCGTTCTAGGTGACTGCATTGTTCACCACCACCTTTGTTTTTCTCTCCTTTCACTGATCCACGTGGTGAACAAGCCTACATCTTTTCTCACCCTAATGACCTAGAGCAGCTTCTACAGCACGCTACCCGTATCCCTGACCGCCTTGGAGAGAGTTTCAGTATACCTGACTTCATCCTTACAAATAATCCTTCTGCTTAGGCTGTTAATCTTTTCTCTCCGTTGGACTCCTCAAGTCACAACCTTATCTTAACCTGTCATATTGCTTCGGTAAGGCCTGTAGACCCTCCCAAGAATTGGCAGCTGGGGCACTTTGGAGCTGGTGGTTGGGAGGCCCTCAGTCAGTACTTCTTTGATTTTCACTGGAGTGATTATTGCTCCAATGGCTGAGACCATCAAAGCATGCCTTGCGCATTACGGAGGTTACTCTCTTGGGCATGGAAGCATACTTTCCTTTCTCATATCCTGCTACTAATGCTAAAAAAAAAAAAAAATCATTTAATCACGCTTAATCTAATGCTGTCCACAACAAGGAGGCCTACAAAACGTACCGGAGTCAACCCACCCTTGAATCTGATATGTTAATGATTCTGCCCGGAATAGTGATAAGTCTGTTCTTCGCTCTGCTAAAAATAACTTCATTCCTACTAAATGCTCTTAACTCTCCAACATATCTTCTTCTTGCTCCTTCTGACGCCTTGTCACAAACTTTCTTACAACTTTACCTCATCATCCTTCCCTCTTCTTTTACACTGATAGTTTTGTAGCTATATATTCTACTGATAAAGCAAAACTTTTTGCTCAGTATGTCTCCTCGAATTCCACCTTAGATGATTCTGGTGCTGTTCCTCCGTCACTTACCTCCTCTGACTTCCTCATGACTGACATTAAAATTTCTTCAATTGATGAATTTTCTGCCATCACTGGCCTCAGCACTAACAAGGCATATGGATCTGATGAGGTCCCTCCTGATGTGTTCAAGAACCGTGCTTCTGTGGTTACACCCTGCCTAGGCAAACTCTTTCGCCCTTGTCTGTCAACTTGTACCTTTCCTTCTTGCTGGAAGTTTGCTCTCATTGAGCCTGTCCCAGAGAAGGGCGACCATTCACAGTCCTCTAATTATCGTCCAATTGCTTTCAAATCCTGTATTTCAAAAGTTTTCGAGTCTATTCTTAAAAAAAATTTAAAGCACCTTTCCTATCACAACCTTCTTTCTGATCATCAGTATGGGATCTGCCAGGGACATTCTACTGGCGGTTTTCTCACCTACCTTTCAGACTCCCGGTCATCCTCCTTTCGGGACTTTGACGAAAGATTTGCCGTTGCACTAGTCATCTCAAAGTCTTTAGATCGAGTCTGGCATAAATCTTTAATTTCCAAACTGCCCTCTTACGGTTTCTATCCTTTTATCTGTGCCTTCATCGCTAGCTTCCTTTCTGGCCTTTCTATAGCTCTTGTTGTATACGGCCACAATTCTTCTCCTAGATTTATCAACAGTGGTGTTCCTCAGGGCTCTGTCCTATCACCAACTCTCTTACTTCGCGTCATCAGTGACTTTCTAAGCTGTACATCTAACCCCGTCCACTCATGGGCTGATGACTCCATCCTTCATCTTTCCACTCGCTTCCCCCAGTGTCCATCTCAGCTGTTGCTTCAACAAACAAGGGATGAGGCTATGGCACACCTAAACTCTGACTTGGCTCATATCTGTAATTGGGGTAAGAATAATCTTGTTTTTAATGCATCAAAATCTCAGTTCATACATTTTTCAACCTAATAAAATCTTCCGCATGAGTATCCTCTAATTTTTAACAATATCTAACTCAATCCTGCATCATCTTAAAACATACTTGTGGTTTCATTATCTTGGGATTTATCTTCGAAAGATTATATTACCTCGCTTGTAAAACCTGCTTCCCAGAGACTAGGTGTGTTAAGCTAGCTCCGTGCCTTCTTTACCCTTGAACAGTGAATTACTGTATACAAGGGTTTCATTCGCCCTTGTGTTGAGTACAGCCCTCATGTGTGGGGAGGCTCCCCATACAGATCTCTTCTCAACAAGGTGGAGTCAAAGACTTTGCATCTCATTAACTCTCCTCCTCCTACTGGCTTCCTTCAACTTCTGTCTCTTTGCTGCACAGTTGTATCTTTATCTGTTTTCTAGCGCAACTTCAATGGTCATTGTTCCTCTGAACTGTCTGCTTGCATCCCTCCACCACTATGGCGGGTCCGCAGCACCCGTCTAGCAACAGACTCTCATCCCTTCTCTTTCCATCTCTCTACCGCAAGATTTAACTGTTATTCCCAGTCGTTCACGTAGGCGACACGTCAGCTCTGGAATTTTCTCCTCTGTCTGTATTTCCTACTGCCTATAATCTCCAGTTTTTCAAACGCAGTATATCCAGACATCTCGAAATGAACGTTCTTGAATCCTTGTTTTTTTTTTTTTTTTTTTTTTTGGGGGGGGAGGGAACAGTTTGTGAGTGTTGGCCTTTGGTCCCTTGTTCCTTGCTTAAGAAAAATAGCAGCACACATGAGAAGCAAAGAGATACGCCTCCAGCTATTTCCTATCATTGGGGTAACATAAAGAGGCAAATGTAATATAGCACAGCACAACGTAGCATTACATAGTACGGAACAGCACACATGAGGAAATAACTGAGTGAGGAAGATCTGATAAATTACCAATATGCTGGGAATCGAACCAGGGACTCTCAGGTGAGAGCCAGGCAGCATACCACCACACCATGACCAGGTAAAAGTTAACTCACGTTGTCACAATCTTGTAACCAACGTCCCTCCGCCCGCACTGTGGGCATCAAGAGGATGAGTTAACCCCCTGGCACTCGGGCAAGTAGATGCTTTTAATCTATCCCAAGCACTTACGGCAAGTCAGAGCCTGAGAGTCCCTGGGTCGATTCCCAGCATATTGGTAATTTATCAGATGATTTTTCCTGTGTACAGTACAGGTTTCTCTCTTCATGAGTGAGGAAGAGTTATGTTCCCAACTATTTCCAAATGACTGAGGCAACATAAAGAGGAGGATGTAACACCATACAGCACAGCATAACACAGCATAGCACTGCACACGTGAAGAGTGAAGAACAGAGTGAGCCAAAAGTTATGGTTCCGATTTCTTATATGTGACTCAGGCAACATTAAGAGGAAGATTTAACATGTGGCGTTGCACTAAGTTTTATGGCCGCCATATTTTCGCCCGCCTTTACAAGGCGGAGCGATAATGTTTTCGTTCGCCTATGTGTGTGTGTGTGTGTGTGTGTGTGTGTGTGTGTGTGTGTGTGTGTGTGTGTGTTTTCCCAATATATCTCACGAACTGCTTGAGCTATCAACATGAAACCATCGGGGTATCAAGATATGGCCAAACTCTTGGACTTGGCCGACAGCATATTCTGGCGGGTGATTTGCATTCGGCTCTCGAATGCTTTTCATTCATTACATTAATGTGCCCGACGCTGAACCTGCGGTGTCAGCGTGAATATTAAGAAAAATTTATATATTATATATTTCTACAGTTTTGTTTGCTTTTCGTACTATTAGGTTTTTATGAGTACATCTATCTATTTACCTATCCACCTGGCTATTCCAGATGAAGGCATGCAACATAATTACGGCATTTTTTTTTTTTTACCGAGTTTATTATTTTTATCTCGTTGCTTGCTGTTCCCAGTATTGATTGTGCATCTGTCTGTCTGTCTGACTATGCAACTGTCTTTTGACCAATGTCGTGAGCTTGCTGAGGATATGTTCCCAGAGCCAAAATTGCCCTGTGTGTGTGGGTGGGTGGGTGCGTGCAAGCGCGTGTTTACCGTTTTGTGTGGTCTCTCAGTTAGTCTGTTTATCGATCTGTCTGTATGTCCTCAGAATCAAGGTTACTATTCTTATCTTATAGGTGATTACCTTTATGCTTTTATTTACTTTATTACTACCGTCTATCTGTGCATATATTAGTTTACCGAAGCCTTTAATATGGAAGGGACGAAGACGTCAATTTCCAAGAAGTGAGTTATGGTCAATGTTGTATGAGAGAGGCCTTCCTCTGGCAACTGGTGAATGTGGTAAAGGCAAACGCAACAATGCATTAAATTAAATTGATAAAAAATATAAAACTAAGGTACATTAAAAATAAGTAAATTAAATTAGTATGATATATAAATGCGTTCTGAATATGAGTACCGGTATATATTTTTTCTGAGGTGTCTAGTACTTACACATACATGAAAATAATATCTATGTGTTATTATATACTCATAGGTGATCCTGCAGGCGGTTTGGAAAATAATATAACTCAGTAAATTTTCCCAGGATGTTTTTCATTTTATTCAGTGTGTGGAGAACTGCCACAGAAACATTTTCATACCCAATTTGTTGTAACTGAACCATTGTTGGTAAAGTTACAACACAAAATCTGAAACACTTACAACCCATTTTTTTCTAAATTTTTTGTCCGTTTAATACTGAACGCCTAATCTGTATATCTACCTATAAAGCTCACGGCTCTCGTTAAATTTTTGCTATTTAATGATTCACTTTTTCTTTGCATGTCGCACGACAGTTACTGTCTGTCTACGTATGCATGTATGTATGCAGCTACCTGTCTGGTTATTCATCATGTTGACTAGTCCCGTTGAGGCTTAAAGCAGTCACGATTACTTTTTTACAGTTTATTTTTATCTTTTACCGCTTCGTTATTTTTGTATAACCATCTCTCCTGTCTGTCTATCAGTTTTATCGGTAGTCCTGGACTCTGGAAGGCTTTTTACTTTCACAATTACTTTTTTTGTGTGTTCAGAACATACACAATATATTCATTTTCACAGCTTTGCTCTCTCTCTCTCTCTCTCTCTCCCCTTCAGTTTAGCATCATTTCTAATCCTCTCTAAATCGGCTTTTCTTTTCATCCTCCTTTCCCCTTCCCTCCTTCCTCCCAATCCGCCCTCCCTCCTTCCTGTCTACCTCCGTTCCCACCATCATCTTCCCTCCCCTAACCCCTTTCTTCCTCTTTTCCTTCTCCCTTCCTCCTTCCTTCCTGTCTCCTTTCTCCCCCCCTCTCCCTTCCTTCTTTTCTCCTTCCCCCCTCCTCCTCTCTTCTCAAGTTTATTCATCCTTCGTCCCACAAAATCCTGAACACTACTATCCTCTTCATCTAAACCCTTTCGCCTCTCAGTCTTTCCTATCTCCATGTTCACCCCTCCCATTCTTGTCTTTCATTATTCATCCCCCTTTCCCCTCCCTCCTTTATTCTTTTTATTATCTTTCATCTCTCCCTTTTCGTACCATATCTTGTAGCTTATTTACTTCATCTAAATCTTTTATACTTTCCACATTCGTTGCTTCCATTTTGTCAAGAGTTTTGCCACTTTAATCTTCCCCTTTTCTTCTCCTTTTCTTCTCCTCCCATGTCTTTTTTGTCCTTCCTTCTCTGCTCACCCATGTTAGTACTCTGTCCTCTTCATCCACACCTCCTCCATCTACATTTTTTTTTGTATCAGGTGTCCGCTGTCCCAGCCTCCCCCTTTCTCTCTCTCTCTCTCTCTCTCTCTCTCTCTCTCTCTCTCTCTCTCAACCTTCCATTGCCCTTCATTATTCATCGTCCTCCTTTTCCCCTAACCACCACTCTCCCTTTCTCTCTGTACGTGAATCAACTTTCCTCCACAATCCCCTCCGACACTCCATGTATTCAGTGCTCCCTTCCTCTCCTCTCCTCATCCATTTCTCCTCCCGCTCATCTGCCAGACTAGTTGAGGCGAAAGGGTAGAGATTGAGAGCGAGGGAAGGAGGAAGAATTTCTGGCAAATTTAGTTGTGAGATATGAGAGGGACGGAGGGCATGAGAGACGGATTGTGGGTGGCAGTAAAAATTTCCCAGAAATTCTTCCTTGTCATGAATGTTTTACATTGTGGCTGAATATTTTCTTCGATGTTATTGGTATAAATTGCAGTTTTATTACAACGAAACGATATTATATACATGGGTACATATACATACATACATACATACTGTATATACACAGTATATATATATATATATATATATATATATATATATATATATATATATATATATATATATATATATATATATATATATATATATATATATATTGTGTGTGTGTGTGTGTGTGTGTGTGTGTGTGAGTATAGGATGCAAGAGAATGTCAGGGTATAATGCCAAATAATTCAGTAAAAGAAAGATGCTTTAGTGGTCGGTGGGGTCGCTCGCCATCCACTCACTTAATGTAGTGCTGCTTTGGGTGTCTGCACTTTCCTCGCTTCTTTCCTTCCTCTTCTGTCTTTCTTTCCTTCATTCTTTCCTCTTCCTTCTGCCTACGGGTGACTTTAGACTCCCTCTTCTGTTTTTCTTTCATTCTTTCCTCTTCCTTCTGCCTATGTGTGACTCTACACTGAGTGACAACCAAATGGTTTCCTGTACACCAGGAAATCATTTACTACGCTGGGTGGTAACCATATAACCAATTTGGGGCGCCTGGTGGTTTAGTGGGTAATTAAGCCGCACCAATTAGATTAAGCTGGTGCATATTTATATCCAAGGGGTGGTTGGGGTTTATTGCTCACGTAATGCCACTCAGGGATGAGTGAGGCTGGTCACTCTCATCTTAAATGTCAGGACCAACTTGCCTAGTCCCGGGCTCCTATGCTCCTCATGGGACAACATAGGACTGGATGATAGATGGATGAGTGGATGAAAGATTCTTCGAAGCCTCTAACAACACCTATAATATCGGCCGTGAGCCTCATTAGGGGGTTACATCCACAATGAACTTGTTCGCATAAATGTCCAAAAAATCCCCAGCACTGTAAGTTTCACTCGAGAGGTACGGTAAGTATTAAGGAGTCCGTGGAAATGGTTCGTGCGTATGCCTACAAAGGCGACTGTGGAAGAAGAAACGGAAGTGAAAGTTTTTTTATTTAGTATCTTAACATAATGCAGCGACTGTGAAGAAGGCCTTGTTAATGTGTATGAGAGTAGGACTGGATACGAAGGGGAAAGGGAAAAACAAGAACACGATGAACAGATGAAGACCGGGGAGTATATGGGGGAAAAATGTCGACGAAAGGTGGGGTTTGATACCAAGTAAGGACATCCTTTTCTGTGAAATAACTAATGACAGGAGTCAGCCAACAGAAAATAGTATTATGGTCAAGAAAACGAAATTAAATAGGGAACAGAATACGGGCCTCCTTATTAAACTCTCTTGATCTTACCTTCTATATATGCTGCCTTGTTTATTCTTTTACCGTGCTACATGCTGCTTTAAAAATGAAAATGAATCTATCAATGAAAAATACTGAACGACGGAAGTGAGAAGACTTGTTGATAACAGCTAGGATGGTTTAGGAAAATAAATAACTTCGTGTTTCACTCCAGCATAGCCTACTAAGAACGAATTTAATTAACTTACAGACGCTCAGTGCAGCAAAAGGTTTAATGATCGATTGTCACTGTAAACAAAAGCAGAATGTATGAAGAAGAGTGAAGCAAGGAGAGGCTGGTACCAAAAATAATTTGTAGTAAAGTGGTGTTATTGTCCGACAGCATCGAAGCCAGCATTATCATCGCCCAACTCATGGATGAAGTAAACTGAGAAGATGATGTAAGAATGCCCAGGTATTCAATGTCTGTGAAAACATGACCGGGAAATCTAGCGAGATTATTAAAACAAAACTGAAAGAAATGTGTTGAGGCTCTGAGTCCGCGTGATAACTACAGAAAAGAGGAGTCAAATAATTAATATTTTATTCAGTGTCTATGAAAGCATGAGCAGAGAATTAGTCGACAGGAGGTGGAAGATGGTAAATGTATATACCTAAAGAAAAACTTGTCATGAACTCATTGATAATAAACTAGAAAACCGATATGAAATACCGCTACTAATGATTCAAAGTTGATAAACTGAGTAGAGAATGTAATGATAAGAAAATAATGTAAGTGCTCTGATGGCGATAGGCTCTAGCCCTTTAGAAAGAAAGGGTTTCCTTCAACTGAACTGAATTATTTGGCGGTGGTAAGTATAAAATACTGAAGCGAGGCTTTTTAATTATCTGAATGGTCTCCGGACCTGAATAAAATTGTCTGGAGAGAAGAGGAACGAAATTAAAGCAGAAATAAGTAATCGGAGTAAGGACATTTAGCCGTAGTTCAGGTGTGATATTGGATGCAACGTGTTACCGCCTTGATTACGGTAAAGGCAGACTCACCTCACCCCAGGGTGGTCCACACAGCTTAGTTTACCCAGAACGAATCGTTGACTGATATTTCCGGCCATTACTTCTAAAGCCGTCCCTTTTATTGTGATGATCTCCACATAACGGTTAGGGTTTTAGCTCTCATCCTTCCTGAAAACAAAATGTAGTAGCTCTGAAATTACAAGCTTCTTAGGTTCTGTGTTTCGAGTAACATACACAAATTAGGTGTGCTCTTGTTTACCTGAGCCTACTCAGTTATTAACCCATTCAATATGATGACTTACTTCTCGCAATGTTTCTGCTGCAGGCAGACTATTACATTCGGGTTACGAAAAACTATTCGAACTGTAGGATTTATATAGCCTCCTATGTTTCATTTTAAGATGAATAATTTGGCCTGACGTGAGCTGCGATAGTTGTCCCGACTGTAAACGAGTTAAATGTTGGTAATGTTAGGTGTTCTTTTATCTATTATTTTTCCCCATCAGCTGTTGGGGACCCCAACCATCTATTTGCTCGATACTGGGCAACTTCCAGGTACTATGCACTAAGTGGTAAGCCAAATGGTTGCCTGTAGTCCAGGAAACCATTGACTACGTTGGATGGTAATCATAGCCTATAACCATGTGGATGCCTGGTGGGCTAGTGGGCTTTGACACCCAAGTAGGATGGGATCAGTAAGGGCTTCCATCCGAGGGATGGTTGAAGTTAGTGCTCACATTATGCCACTCAGAACCCTCCGATGAGAGTAGGTTACTTACCTTTACACCTCTGTGACAAGAATGATCAACCTAGTCTTACGCTTCTGATGGGTCTGAAAAGCACTGGATGATAGAGAGGCATATAGATAAATGGGTTTCTTCATGAAATAGGCCGAACCCAGCACGGGTTAAATATTAGACATTGCCATTCTGTAGTGTTGCGGGAACGGCTCAGCCATCATTACCTGTGTGTACCCAGCATAAATGTCCGCTTCCCATAACCCGTGTCATGCTTTATATTGTCTGTTTTTATGCCCAGTGATTATATAGTTGACACGAAAATTCTAGACGTAGCCAAAATATCTGCGTTCATCGCATCAGCAGGTACAGCCGTATCCACACCACACGACCAGCCTATATACACATATTATATGAACACTGAATACAAAATGCAAAGTCGTAGTTATAATGGGCTGTGTCTTGAGAATGCTAGAGATGAGCAGCCGAATTTGTCATGTAACGTATGCTTGTCAGAAAATCATGCAAAGAAGTTGTATGTTAGGGAAGAAAAAAAGTATGAGAAAAATGTAATATTACTTACATGATGCTACCTTGTAGGGTGGTATAGATTATCTGCGATGTTACCAGGATAAAGAAACAAACAGCTGATGCGCACGTCATCATCATCATCATCATTATTATCATCAGTATTAATATCATCATTATCAATATCATCAAATTCATGAAAAGCCCATGTGTAAAAGCCCCCCCCCCTCTCTCTCTCTCTCTCTCTATTTTTTTCCGGTGTGGCCTATTGGCTGTCAACCTCTTCCATCCAATCCATGTAAAAACTCGTATCTCTTCTGGCTAAACTGTTCACTGCCTGCCTCTTCCTCTTCCTCCATCTCTGATTTTCTCAAGGTCACCTTTCAGGTCATCCTCCTTCATGTATTTCTCCAGTTCAATCATCCATGTAGTTCTTCAGGCACAGAGCATCTCTACAGTTGGCTATTGTTCACCTGATACAAGTGGACCATTACCACAGCTTCAGTAATAAAATGTGCTTGTGTGGAATTTTACTCATGAAGTAGCAAAGCCTTCTAGGCTTCCAGTTAAATCGACCCTCAGATCTGACTGCACTTTGCGATCA
The DNA here is from genome assembly GCF_032717465.1 of Coenobita brevimanus. NCBI lineage: Eukaryota > Metazoa > Arthropoda > Malacostraca > Decapoda > Coenobitidae > Coenobita > Coenobita brevimanus. The sequence continues at coordinate 22,174,597 of NC_136966.1, forward strand.
ACTGACCTCAGAGGGGTTTGTGATTTTTGTCAGGTTAGAAGAAATGCGCTGTGCAAAGCAAACTCAGACAGTTTTACTCGATCCAAGGGCCAACGATGAGACCTTTGGGCAGACCCTTTTTTCTCGAGTCTTTCAGTGGTAGGAAATTGGGGACTTGATATTCTAGTCACGTAGAATGTCTTATTCTGGCTGATTTTCTTGCCAATTATGCATACCAGAGAGAATAATGATGTTTGCAAATGGATTTAACTCTGACTGCACTAAAGTTGAGCACAGGAATGTACGTGTATCCATTCGTCTTTATTTCTTTATTTCTATTCACTTAGTGACCGTGTGTGTGTGTGTGTGTGTGTGTGTGTGTGTGTGTAATGAAATCAAAGTAAAAATATGAAAAAGTATACATTATCGAGCATAGAAGCACAGTAAAATCGACGTAAAATTCTTTATAAAATCATGATTTAACATTTTGCTCAACTGTCATTTTCACTGCAGATAAATGAAGTAGAACGTTCATTTACACATCCCCTACACCTCGGGATAAGTAATGCACAGTACTGCCCACCTATTCCTTGAGTGCGTTAAGAGGCAGCTAACAAAGAAGGCAGCTGTCACAATCGTGCAAAAGATCTCGTAGCCCAAGGGTCGGCAACCCTTGATGGCCTGGGGACCGGAACTCCTCTTTTACCCAGCTGGCGGGCCAGATGTTTTAAACATGTTAAAGACTACACTCATCTCCAATAATAATAATAATAATAATAATATTAATAATAATAATAATTATGATTATAATTATAATTATAGTTATAACACTAAGAATGATACTACTACTACTACTACTACTATTAATAATAATAATAATAATTATAATAATAATAATAATAATAATAATAATAATAATAATAATTTGAGTATGAATTTGAGTATATATAAATTCACGTTAATAAGAATAACATTTATTCAAAGTATATTTCCTAAAATTATACTGAATACAATTTTTATGAAATTAATGTTTTAGAAAGAAAAGAAACAACTTCCACTGAAACAAATATCACCATGTGTAGTACAAGTACTCAGTCTTTTCCTAAACATTATGCTGAATAATTTTTTATGAAGTTAATGCATTAGAAACAAAAATAGGTTTCATTAAAACAATTATCACCATGTATAATAGAAATATATATTCACAGTTTTTCCTAATTACTTTGATATTTCAGAGTAGACATACTGCCATCCTGCAGGTAATGCGAGTCAATGTGATTTTATTTTACGTTGTTTTTCAGTATTAGGCTTGAGGTTGGAGGAAGCGAGGTGCAGTTTTCCAATCAAGTGCGAATCACTCAAACTAGTGTTTGCCATAGTGATTAACAGCAAGTAACACTTACTGGTTTTTCACTTACTAAGTGATGAACGGGAGAATTTTTGTGAATTTGTGAAGCATACTGGCGGGCAGGTCGGACTGGGTTTACAGGCCGGGTCTGGCGCTCGGGCCGTAGGTTGCCGACCCCTGTGTGTTAGCCCCTACAGCATTAGGGAAGGGAGTCTGATTTTACGTAAAAAATTCTCTCTATTGACTAATGCCACAAACGATATAAAAGTGCTTAGATTTACATCTCTCCATCCTATGTGGATGAAAATAGTTATGATTATCATCATCATGATTGCTCAGAAAATAAGATAGTAGAAAGGGCATAAGTGTATTCCTCCTTGTTTCTAAACCTTCCTTTGAACCACTATAAAAACACATATTTTTCAGTAACTGTTGCTCTTACCAAGAAAATGTACTTTTCCTTGGGAAAATATTTTGTAGTGGGTGTGAGGTGAAGGAGTTAAAGCTAAATTATGATGCAGACCAACCAGCCTACTGTGAAGACAGAACAGATGGTATGATGCTCTGTTTCACTTAACTTTGATGCCCGACACAGCCTCTCACCTCGCCTGGCAAAATTCCTCAGGAAAGGTCATACAAGACTGTCCTGTTACACCCCGCCTGACAAAATGCCTCAGGAGTGGGCATACAGGATTGCCCTGCTACACCCAGCCTGAAAAAATGCATCAGGAGTGAGCATACATGGCTGCCCTGCTACACCCAGCCTGACGAAATGCCTCAAGAGTGGGCATACGAGGTGAGCGAAGGGTCGGTTACCTGGCCTCTTACCGGGTGTCAGGCGTTGCCCACAGCTTTATGAGTCGTAAATGGATGGAGGCCGAGATGCTGCCACGAGAACAGATGCCGGGATACCTTTAGGTTTGCCGTGGATGAGGAACAGGGCATGTTTTTTGGATGGTGGCCTGATGTTTTGATTGTGCTGCAAGTTGTTGTGATTAATTGTGGTGATGGTGTGAGTAGATGTGACTGATTGTGGTGTTGGGTGTGGTGGTTATTGATATGAAAGTGATGTTTGTGTTGACTGGCTGTG